>NC_135058.1:1701284-2001284 GCF_051014685.1 Ptiloglossa arizonensis
TGCAACAGGAATTTCTCGAGTTCGTCAATCCGTTCGCGAGATATGGGAGTTTGAAGTTAAGGAATGGTTGAGAAACAATCAAAATTTTCGAAAGTGTGGTACTCGAAACCAATAACTGCTAGGGCCTAGGGGAAAAATACACATACCATTGTAATCGGGCGTGTTTCTACTTTCAGATGCAACAGGAACTTCTCGAGTTCGTCAATCCGTTCGCGAGATATGGGAGTTTGAAGTTAAGGAATGGTTGAGAAACCATCAAAATTTTCGCAAGTCTGATATTCGAGACCAATGACTACTATGGCCTAGGGCAAAAATACACATACCGTTGTAATCGGGTGAGTTTCTGCTTTCAGATGCAATAGGAAATTCTCGAGTTCGTCAATCCGTTCGAGAGATATGGGATTTTGAAGTTAAGGAATGGTTGAGAAACCATCAAAATTTTCGTAAGTCTGATACCCGAAACCAATAACTACAATGGCCTAGGGGAAAAATACACATACCTTTGCAATCGGGCGAGTTTCTACCTTCAGATGCAACAGGAATTTCTCGAGTTCGTCAATCCGTTCGCGAGGTATGGGAGTTTGAAGTTAAGGAATCGTTGAGAAGCCATCAAAATTTTCGCAAGTCTGATACTCGAAACCAATAACTAGAGAGGCCTAGCGGAAAAATACACATAGCTTTGTAATCGGGCGAGTTTCTACTTTCAGATGCAACAGGAATTTCTCGAGTTCATCAGTCCGTTCGCGAGATATGGGAGTTTGAAGTTAAGGAATGGTTGAGAAACCATCAAAATTTTCGTAAGTCTGATACTCGAAACCAATAACTACAATGGCCTAGGGGAAAAATACACATACCTTTGTAATCGGGCGTGTTCCTACTTTCAGATGCAACAGGAATTTCTCGAGTTCGTCAATCCGTTCGCGAGATATGGGAGTTTGAAGTTAAGGAGCGGTTGAGAAAGCATCAAAATTTTCGCAAGTCTGATACTCGAAACCAATAACTACAATATCCTAGGGGAAAAATACACATACCGTTGTAATCGGGCGAGTTTCTACTTCCAGATGCAACCGGAAGTTCTCGAGTTCGTCAATCCGTTCGCGAGATATGGGAGTTTGAAGTTAAGGAATGGTTGAGAAACCATCAAAATTTTCGCAAGTCTGATATTCGAGACCAATGACTACTATGGCCTAGGCAAAAATACACATACTTTTGTAATCGGGCGTGTTTCTACTTTCAGATGCAACAGGAATTTCTCGAGTTCGTCAATCCGTTCGCGAGATATGGGAGTTTGAAATTAAGGAGTGGTTGAGAAACCATCAAAATTTTCGCAAGTCTGATACTCGAAACCAACAACTGGAATGGCCTAGGGGAAAAGTAAACACACCATTGTAATCGGGCGAGTTTCCACTTTCAGATGCAACAGGAATTTCTCGAGTTCGTCAATCCGTTCGCGAGATATGGGAGTTTGAAATTAAGGAATGGTTGAGAAACCATCAAAATTTTCGAAAGTATGGTTCTGGAAACCAATAACTACTAGGGCCTTTGGGAAAAATACACATACCATTGTAATCGGGAGAGTTTCTGCTCTCAGATGCAATAGGAAATTCTCGAGTTCGTCAATCCCTTCGAGAGATATGGGTGTTTGGAGTTAGGGAATGGTTGAGAAACCATAAAAATTTTCGCAATTCTGATACTCGAAACCAATAACTACAACGGCCTAGGGGAAAAATACACATACCGTTGTAATCGGGCGGGTTTCTACATTCAGATGCAACAGGAATTTCTCGAGTTCGTCAATCCGTTCGCGAGATAAGACAGTTTGAAGTTAAGGAATGGTTGAGAAACCATCAAAATATTCGCAAGTCTGATATACGAGACCAATGACTACTATGGCCTAGGGCAAAAATACACATACCGTTGTAATCGGGCGAGTTTCTGCTTTCAGATGCAATAGGAAATTCTCGAGATCGTCATTCCGTTGGCGAGATATGGGTGTTTGGAGTTAAGGAATGGTTGAGAAACCATAAAAATTTTCGCAAGTCTGATACTCGAAACCAATAGCTACAGTGGCCTAGGGGAAAAATACACATGCCGTTGCAATCGGGCAAGTTTCTACTTTCAGATGCAACAGGAATTTCTCGAGTTCGTCAATCCGTTCGCGAGATAAGACAGTTTGAAGTTAAGGAATGGTTGAGAAACCATCAAAATATTTGCTGGTCTGATACTCGAAACCAATAACTGGAATGGCCTAGGGGAAAAGTACACACACCATTGTAATCGGGCGAGTTTCTACTTTCAGATGCAACAGGAATTTCTCGAGTTCGTCAATCCGTTCGCGAGATATGGGAGTTTGAAGTTAAGGAATGGTTGAGAAACCACCAAAATTTTCGAAAGTGTGGTACTCGAAACCAATAACTACAAGGGCCTAGGGGAAAAGTACACACACCATTGTAATCGGGCGAGTTTCCACTTTCAGATGCAACAGGAATTTCTCGAGTTCGCCAATCCGTTCGCGAGGTATGGGAGTTTGAAGTTAAGGAATGCTTGAGAAACCATCAAAATTTTTGCAAGTCTGATACGCGAAACCAATAACCACAATTGCCTACGGGAAAAATACACATACCTTTGTAATCGGGCGTATTTCTACTTTCAGATGCAACAGGAATTTCTCGAGTTCGTCAATCCGTTCGCGAGACATGGGAGTTTGAAGTTAAGGAGTGGTTGAGAAACCATCAAAATTTTCGCAATTCTGATGCTAGAAACGAAAAACTAGAATGGCCTAGGGGAAAAGTACACACACCATAGTAATCGGGCGAGTTTCTACTTTCAGATGCAACAGGAATTTCTCGAGTTCGTCAATCCGTTCGCGAGATATGGGAGTTTGAAGTTAAGGAATGGTTGAGAAACCATCAAAATATTCGCTGGTCTGATACCCGAAACCAATAACTGGAATGGCCTAGGGGAAAAGTACACACACCATTGTAATCGGGCGAGTTTCTACTTTCAGATGCAACAGGAATTCCTCGAGTTCGTCATTCCGTTCGCGAGATATGGGAGTTTGAAGTTACGGAATGTTTGAGAAACAATCAAAATTTTCGCTGGTCTGATACTCGAAACCTATAACTGGAATGGCCTAGGGGAAAAGTACACACACCATTGTAATCGGGCGAGTTTCTACTTTCAGATGCAACAGGAATTTCTCGAGTTCGTCAATCCGTTCGCGAGATATGGGAGTTTGAAGTTAAGGAATGGTTGAGAAACCACCAAAATTTTCGAAAGTGTGGTACTCGAAACCAATAACTACAAGGGCCTAGGGGAAAAGTACACACACCATTGTAATCGGGCGAGTTTCCACTTTCAGATGCAACAGGAATTTCTCGAGTTCGTCAATCCGTTCGCGAGATAAGACAGTTTGAAGTTAAGGAATGGTTGAGAAACCATCAAAATATTCGCTGGTCTGATACTCGAAACCAATAACTGGAATGGCCTAGGGGAAAAGTACACACACCATTGTAATCGGGCGAGTTTCTATTTTCAGATGCAACAGGAACTTCTCGAGTTCGTCAATCCGTTCGCGAGATATGGGAGTTTGAAGTTAAGCAATGGTTGAGAAACCATCAAAATTTTCGAAAGTGTGGTACTCGAAGACAATAACTACAAGGGCCTAGGGGAAAAATACACATAGCATTGTAATCGGGCGTGTTTCTTCTTTCAGATGCAACAGGAACTTCTCGAGTTCGTCAATCCGTTCGCGAGATATGGGAGTTTGAAATTAAGGAGTGGTTGAGAAACCATCAAAATATTCGCTGGTCTGATACCCGAAACCAATAACTGGAATGGCCTAGGGGAAAAGTACACACACCATTGTAATCGGGCGAGTTTCCACTTTCAGATGCAACAGGAATTTCTCGAGTTCGTCAATCCGTTCGCGAGATAAGACAGTTTGAAGTTAAGGAATGGTTGAGAAACCATCAAAATATTCGCTGGTCTGATACTCGAAACCAATAACTGGAATGGCCTAGGGGAAAAGTACACACACCATTGTAATCGGGCGAGTTTCTATTTTCAGATGCAACAGGAACTTCTCGAGTTCGTCAATCCGTTCGCGAGATATGGGAGTTTGAAGTTAAGCAATGGTTGAGAAACCATCAAAATTTTCGAAAGTGTGGTACTCGAAGACAATAACTACAAGGGCCTAGGGGAAAAATACACATAGCATTGTAATCGGGCGTGTTTCTTCTTTCAGATGCAACAGGAACTTCTCGAGTTCGTCAATCCGTTCGCGAGATATGGGAGTTTGAAATTAAGGAGTGGTTGAGAAACCATCAAAATATTCGCTGGTCTGATACCCGAAACCAATAACTGGAATGGCCTAGGGGAAAAGTACACACACCATTGTAATCGGGCGAGTTTCTACTTTCAGATGCAACAGGAATTCCTCGAGTTCGTCATTCCGTTCGCGAGATATGGGAGTTTGAAGTTACGGAATGTTTGAGAAACAATCAAAATTTTCGCTGGTCTGATACTCGAAACCTATAACTGGAATGGCCTAGGGGAAAAGTACACACACCATTGTAATCGGGCGAGTTTCTACTTTCAGATGCAACAGGAATTTCTCGAGTTCGTCAATCCGTTCGCGAGATATGGGAGTTTGAAGTTAAGGAATGGTTGAGAAACCACCAAAATTTTCGAAAGTGTGGTACTCGAAACCAATAACTACAAGGGCCTAGGGGAAAAGTACACACACCATTGTAATCGGGCGAGTTTCCACTTTCAGATGCAACAGGAATTTCTCGAGTTCGTCAATCCGTTCGCGAGATAAGACAGTTTGAAGTTAAGGAATGGTTGAGAAACCATCAAAATATTCGCTGGTCTGATACTCGAAACCAATAACTGGAATGGCCTAGGGGAAAAGTACACACACCATTGTAATCGGGCGAGTTTCTATTTTCAGATGCAACAGGAACTTCTCGAGTTCGTCAATCCGTTCGCGAGATATGGGAGTTTGAAGTTAAGCAATGGTTGAGAAACCATCAAAATTTTCGAAAGTGTGGTACTCGAAGACAATAACTACAAGGGCCTAGGGGAAAAATACACATAGCATTGTAATCGGGCGTGTTTCTTCTTTCAGATGCAACAGGAACTTCTCGAGTTCGTCAATCCGTTCGCGAGATATGGGAGTTTGAAATTAAGGAGTGGTTGAGAAACCATCAAAATTTTCGCAAGTCTGATACTCGAAACCAACAACTGGAATGGCCTAGGGGAAAAGTAAACACACCATTGTAATCGGGCGAGTTTCTATTTTCAGATGCAACAGGAACTTCTCGAGTTCGTCAATCCGTTCGCGAGATATGGGAGTTTGAAGTTAAGCAATGGTTGAGAAACCATCAAAATTTTCGAAAGTGTGGTACTCGAAGACAATAACTACAAGGGCCTAGGGGAAAAATACACATAGCATTGTAATCGGGCGTGTTTCTTCTTTCAGATGCAACAGGAACTTCTCGAGTTCGTCTATCCGTTCGCGAGATATGGGAGTTTGATATTAAGGAATGGTTGAGAAACCATCAAAATTTTCGCAAGTCTGATGCGCGAAACCAATTACTACAATGGTCTAGGGCAAAAATACACGTACCGTTGTAATCGGGAGAGTTTCTGCTCTCAGATGCAATAGGAAATTCTCGAGTACGTCAATCCGTTCGAGAGATATGGGTGTTTGGAGTTAAGGAATGGTTGAGAAACCATAAAAATTTTCGCAAGTCTGATACTCGAAACCAATAACTACAATGGCCTAGGGGAAAAATACACATACCTTTGCAATCGGGCGAGTCTCTACCTTCAGATGCAACAGGAATTTCTCGAGTTCGTCAATCCGTTCGCGAGGTATGGGAGTTTGAAGTTAAGGAATCGTTGAGAAACCATCAAAATTTTCGCAAGTCTGATACTCGAAACCAATAACTAGTGAGGCCTAGGGGAAAAATACACATAGCTTTGTAATCGGGCGAGTTTCTACTTTCAGATGCAACCGGAAGTTCTCGAGTTCGTCAATCCGTTCGCGAGATATGGGAGTTGGAAGTTAAGGAGTGGTTGAGAAACCATCAAAATTTTCGCAATTCTGATGCTAGAAACGAAAAACTGGGATGGCCTAGGGGAAAAGTACACATACCATAGTAATCGGGCGAGTTTCTACTTTCAGATGCAACAGGAATTTCTCGAGTTCTTCAATCCGTTCGCGAGATATGGGAGTTTGAAGTTAAGGAATGGTTGAGAAACAATCAAAATTTTCGAAAGTGTGGTACTCGAAACCAATAACTGCTAGGGCCTAGGGGAAAAATACACATACCATTGTAATCGGGCGTGTTTCTACTTTCAGATGCAACAGGAACTTCTCGAGTTCGTCAATCCGTTCGCGAGATATGGGAGTTGGAAGCTAAGGAGTGGTTGAGAAACCATCAAAATTTTCGCAATTCTGATGCTAGAAACGAAAAACTGGGATGGCCTAGGGGAAAAGTACACACACCATAGTAATCGGGCGAGTTTCTACTTTCAGATGCAACAGGAATTTCTCGAGTTCGTCAATCCGTTCGCGAGATATGGGAGTTTGAAGTTAAGGAATGGTTGAGAAACAATAAAAATTTTCGAAAGTGTGGTACTCGAAACCAATAACTGCTAGGGCCTAGGGGAAAAATACACATACCATTGTAATCGGGCGTGTTTCTACTTTCAGATGCAACAGGAACTTCTCGAGTTCGTCAATCCGTTCGCGAGATATGGGAGTTTGAAGTTAAGGAATGGTTGAGAAACCATCAAAATTTTCGCAAGTCTGATACTCGAAACCAATAACTACAGAGGCCTAGGGGAAAAGTACACATAGCTTTGTAATCGGGCGAGTTTCTACTTTCAGATGCAACAGGAAGTTCTCGAGTTCGTCAATCCGTTCGCGAGATATGGGAGTTTGAAGTTAAGGAATGGTTGAGAAACCATCAAAATTTTCGCAAGTCTGATATTCGAGACCGATGACTACTATGGCCTAGGGCAAAAATACACATACCGTTGTAATCGGGCGAGTTTCTGCTTTCAGATGCAATAGGAAATTCTCGAGTTCGTCAATCCGTTCGAGAGATATGGGATTTTGAAGTTAAGGAATGGTTGAGAAACCATCAAAATTTTCGTAAGTCTGATACCCGAAACCAATAACTACAATGGCCTAGGGGAAAAATACACATACCTTTGCAATCGGGCGAGTTTCTACCTTCAGATGCAACAGGAATTTCTCGAGTTCGTCAATCCGTTCGCGAGGTATGGGAGTTTGAAGTTAAGGAATCGTTGAGAAGCCATCAAAATTTTCGCAAGTCTGATACTCGAAACCAATAACTAGAGAGGCCTAGGGGAAAAATACACATAGCTTTGTAATCGGGCGAGTTTCTACTTTCAGATGCAACAGGAATTTCTCGAGTTCATCAGTCCGTTCGCGAGATATGGGAGTTTGAAGTTAAGGAATGGTTGAGAAACCATCAAAATTTTCGTAAGTCTGATACTCGAAACCAATAACTACAATGGCCTAGGGGAAAAATACACATACCTTTGTAATCGGGCGTGTTCCTACTTTCAGATGCAACAGGAATTTCTCGAGTTCGTCAATCCGTTCGCGAGATATGGGAGTTTGAAGTTAAGGAGCGGTTGAGAAAGCATCAAAATTTTCGCAAGTCTGATACTTGAAACCAATAACTACAATATCCTAGGGGAAAAATACACATACCGTTGTAATCGGGCGAGTTTCTACTTCCAGATGCAACCGGAAGTTCTCGAGTTCGTCAATCCGTTCGCGAGATATGGGAGTTTGAAGTTATGGAATGGTTGAGAAACCATCAAAATTTTCGCAAGTCTGATATTCGAGACCAATGACTACTATGGCCTAGGGAAAAATACAATTACCTTTGTAATCGGGCGAGTTTCTGCTTTCAGATGCAATAGGAAATTCTCGAGTTCGTCATTCCGTTCGAGAGATATGGGATTTTGAAGTTAAGGAATGGTTGAGAAACCACCAAAATTTTCGAAAGTGTGGTACTCGAAACCAATAACTACAAGGGCCTAGGGGAAAAGTACACACACCATTGTAATCGGGCGATTTTCCACTTTCAGATGCAACAGGAATTTCTCGAGTTCGCCAATCCGTTCGCGAGGTATGGGAGTTTGAAGTTAAGGAATGCTTGAGAAACCATCAAAATTTTTGCAAGTCTGATACGCGAAACCAATAACCACAATTGCCTACGGGAAAAATACACATACCTTTGTAATCGGGCGTATTTCTACTTTCAGATGCAACAGGAATTTCTCGAGTTCGTCAATCCGTTCGCGAGACATGGGAGTTTGAAGTTAAGGAGTGGTTGAGAAACCATCAAAATTTTCGCAATTCTGATGCTAGAAACGAAAAACTAGAATGGCCTAGGGGAAGAGTACACACACCATAGTAATCGGGCGAGTTTCTACTTTCAGATGCAACAGGAATTTCTCGAGTTCGTCAATCCGTTCGCGAGATATGGGAGTTTGAAGTTAAGGAATCGTTGAGAAACCATCAAAATATTCGCTGGTCTGATACTCGAAACCAATAACTGGAATGGCCTAGGGGAAAAGTACACACACCATTGTAATCGGGAGAGTTTCTACTTTCAGATGCAACAGGAATTTCTCGAGTTCGTCATTCCGTTCGCGAGATATGGGAGTTTGAAGTTACGGAATGTTTGAGAAACAATCAAAATTTTCGCTGGTCTGATACTCGAAACCTATAACTGGAATGGCCTAGGGGAAAAGTACACACACCATTGTAATCGGGCGAGTTTCTACTTTCAGATGCAACAGGAATTTCTCGAGTTCGCCAATCCGTTCGCGAGGTATGGGAGTTTGAAGTTAAGGAATGCTTGAGAAACCATCAAAATTTTTGCAAGTCTGATACGCGAAACCAATAACCACAATTGCCTAGGGGAAAAATACACATACCTTTGTAATCGGGCGTATTTCTACTTTCAGATGCAACAGGAATTTCTCGAGTTCGTCATTCCGTTCGCGAGATATGGGTGTTTGGAGTTAAGGAATGGTTGAGAAACCATAAAAATTTTCGCAAGTCAGTTACTCGAAACCAATAACTACAATGGCCTAGGGGAAAAATACACATACCGTTGCAATCGGGCAAGTTTCTACTTTCAGATGCAACAGGAATTTCTCGAGTTCGTCAATCCGTTCGCGAGATAAGACAGTTTGAAGTTAAGGAATGGTTGAGAAACCATCAAAATATTCGCTGGTCTGATACTCGAAACCAATAACTGGAATGGCCTAGGGGAAAAGTACACACACCATTGTAATCGGGCGAGTTTCTATTTTCAGATGCAACAGGAACTTCTCGAGTTCGTCAATCCGTTCGCGAGATATGGGAGTTTGAAGTTAAGGAATGGTTGAGAAACCATCAAAATTTTCGAAAGTGTGGTACTCGAAGACAATAACTACAAGGGCCTAGGGGAAAAATACACATAGCATTGTAATCGGGCGTGTTTCTTCTTTCAGATGCAACAGGAACTTCTCGAGTTCGTCTATCCGTTCGCGAGATATGGGAGTTTGATATTAAGGAATGGTTGAGAAACCATCAAAATTTTCGCAAGTCTGATGCGCGAAACCAATAACTACAATGGCCTAGGGGAAAAATACACATACCGTGTAATCGGGCGAGTTTCTACTACCAGATGCAACCGGAAGTTCTCGAGTTCGTCAATCCGTTCGCGAGATATGGAAGTTTGAAGTTAAGCAATGCTTGAGAAACCATCAAAATTTTCGCAAGTCTGATATTCGAGACCAATGACTACTATGGCCTAGGGCAAAAATACACATACCGTTGTAATCGGGCGAGTTTCTGCCTTAAGATTCAATAGGAAATTCTCGAGTTCGTCAATCCGTTCGAGAGATATGGGATTTTGAAGTTAAGGAATGGTTGAGAAACCATTAAAATTTTCGTAAGTCTGATACGCGAAACCAATAACTACAATGGCCTAGGGGAAAAATACAGATACCGTTGTAATCGGGCGAGTTTCCACTTCCAGATGCAACCGGAAGTTCTCGAGTTCCTCAATCCGTTCGCGAGGTATGGGAGTTTGAAGTTAAGGAATCGTTGAGAAACCGCCAAATTTTCGCAAGTCTGATACTCGAAACCAATAACTAGAGAGGCCTAGGGGAAAAATACACATACCGTTGTAATCGGGCGAGTTTCTGCCTTCAGATTCAATAGGAAATTCTCGAGTTCGTCAATCCGTTCGAGAGATATGGGAGTTTGAATTTAAGGAATGGTTGAGAAACCATCAAAATATTCGCTGGTCTGATACTCGAAACCAATAACTGGAATGGCCTAGGGGAAAAGTACACACACCATTGTAATCGGGCGAGTTTCTACTTTCAGATGCAACAGGAATTTCTCGAGGTCGTCATTCCGTTCGCGAGATATGGGAGTTTGAAGTTACGGAATGTTTGAGAAACCATCAAAATTTTCGCTGGTCTGATACTCGAAACCTATAACTGGAATGGCCTAGGGGAAAAGTACACACACCTTTGTAATCGGGCGAGTTCCTACTTTCAGATGCAACAGGAATTTCTCGAGTTCGTCATTCCGTTCGCGAGATATGGGAGTTTGGAATTAAGGAGTGGTTGAGAAACCATCAAAATTTTCGCAAGTCTGATACTCGAAACCAATAACTACAATGGCCTAGGGGAAAAATACACATACCGTTGTAAGCGGGCGAGTTTCCACTTCCAGATGCAACCGGAAGTTCTCGAGTTCGTCAATCCGTTCGCGAGATATGGGAGTTTGAAGTTAAGGAGTGGTTGAGAAACCATCAAAATTTTCGCAAGTCTGATATTCGAAACCAATAACTGGAATGGCCTAGGGGAAAAGTACACACACCATTGTAATCGGGCGAGTTTCTATTTTCAGATGCAACAGGAACTTCTCGAGTTCGTCAATCCGTTCGCGAGATATGGGAGTTTGAAGTTAAGGAATGGTTGAGAAACCATCAAAATTTTCGCAAGTCTGATGCGCGTAACCAATTACTACAATGGCCTAGGGCAAAAATACACATACCGTTGTAATCGGGCGAGTTTCTACTTCCAGATGCAACCGGAAGTTCTCGAGTTCGTCAATCCGTTCGCGAGATATGGGAGTTTGAAGTTATGGAATGGTTGAGAAACCATCAAAATTTTCGCAAGTCTGATATTCGAGACCAATGACTACTATGGCCTAGGCAAAAATACAATTACCTTTGTAATCGGGCGAGTTTCTGCTTTCAGATGCAATAGGAAATTCTCGAG
This sequence comes from Ptiloglossa arizonensis, assembly GCF_051014685.1. NCBI lineage: Eukaryota > Metazoa > Arthropoda > Insecta > Hymenoptera > Colletidae > Ptiloglossa > Ptiloglossa arizonensis. The sequence goes on from NC_135058.1 coordinate 1,712,628, forward strand.
TTCGTCATTCCGTTCGAGAGATATGGGATTTTGAAGTTAAGGAATGGTTGAGAAACCACCAAAATTTTCGAAAGTGTGGTACTCGAAACCAATAACTACAAGGGCCTAGGGGAAAAGTACACACACCATTGTAATCGGGCGAGTTTCCACTTTCAGATGCAACAGGAATTTCTCGAGTTCGCCAATCCGTTCGCGAGGTATGGGAGTTTGAAGTTAAGGAATGCTTGAGAAACCATCAAAATTTTTGCAAGTCTGATACGCGAAACCAATAACCACAATTGCCTACGGGAAAAATACACATACCTTTGTAATCGGGCGTATTTCTACTTTCAGATGCAACAGGAATTTCTCGAGTTCGTCAATCCGTTCGCGAGACATGGGAGTTTGAAGTTAAGGAGTGGTTGAGAAACCATCAAAATTTTCGCAATTCTGATGCTAGAAACGAAAAACTAGAATGGCCTAGGGGAAGAGTACACACACCATAGTAATCGGGCGAGTTTCTACTTTCAGATGCAACAGGAATTTCTCGAGTTCGTCAATCCGTTCGCGAGATATGGGAGTTTGAAGTTAAGGAATCGTTGAGAAACCATCAAAATATTCGCTGGTCTGATACTCGAAACCAATAACTGGAATGGCCTAGGGGAAAAGTACACACACCATTGTAATCGGGAGAGTTTCTACTTTCAGATGCAACAGGAATTTCTCGAGTTCGTCATTCCGTTCGCGAGATATGGGAGTTTGAAGTTACGGAATGTTTGAGAAACAATCAAAATTTTCGCTGGTCTGATACTCGAAACCTATAACTGGAATGGCCTAGGGGAAAAGTACACACACCATTGTAATCGGGCGAGTTTCTACTTTCAGATGCAACAGGAATTTCTCGAGTTCGCCAATCCGTTCGCGAGGTATGGGAGTTTGAAGTTAAGGAATGCTTGAGAAACCATCAAAATTTTTGCAAGTCTGATACGCGAAACCAATAACCACAATTGCCTAGGGGAAAAATACACATACCTTTGTAATCGGGCGTATTTCTACTTTCAGATGCAACAGGAATTTCTCGAGTTCGTCATTCCGTTCGCGAGATATGGGTGTTTGGAGTTAAGGAATGGTTGAGAAACCATAAAAATTTTCGCAAGTCAGTTACTCGAAACCAATAACTACAATGGCCTAGGGGAAAAATACACATACCGTTGCAATCGGGCAAGTTTCTACTTTCAGATGCAACAGGAATTTCTCGAGTTCGTCAATCCGTTCGCGAGATAAGACAGTTTGAAGTTAAGGAATGGTTGAGAAACCATCAAAATATTCGCTGGTCTGATACTCGAAACCAATAACTGGAATGGCCTAGGGGAAAAGTACACACACCATTGTAATCGGGCGAGTTTCTATTTTCAGATGCAACAGGAACTTCTCGAGTTCGTCAATCCGTTCGCGAGATATGGGAGTTTGAAGTTAAGGAATGGTTGAGAAACCATCAAAATTTTCGAAAGTGTGGTACTCGAAGACAATAACTACAAGGGCCTAGGGGAAAAATACACATAGCATTGTAATCGGGCGTGTTTCTTCTTTCAGATGCAACAGGAACTTCTCGAGTTCGTCTATCCGTTCGCGAGATATGGGAGTTTGATATTAAGGAATGGTTGAGAAACCATCAAAATTTTCGCAAGTCTGATGCGCGAAACCAATAACTACAATGGCCTAGGGGAAAAATACACATACCGTTGTAATCGGGCGAGTTTCTACTACCAGATGCAACCGGAAGTTCTCGAGTTCGTCAATCCGTTCGCGAGATATGGAAGTTTGAAGTTAAGCAATGCTTGAGAAACCATCAAAATTTTCGCAAGTCTGATATTCGAGACCAATGACTACTATGGCCTAGGGCAAAAATACACATACCGTTGTAATCGGGCGAGTTTCTGCCTTCAGATTCAATAGGAAATTCTCGAGTTCGTCAATCCGTTCGAGAGATATGGGATTTTGAAGTTAAGGAATGGTTGAGAAACCATTAAAATTTTCGTAAGTCTGATACGCGAAACCAATAACTACAATGGCCTAGGGGAAAAATACAGATACCGTTGTAATCGGGCGAGTTTCCACTTCCAGATGCAACCGGAAGTTCTCGAGTTCCTCAATCCGTTCGCGAGGTATGGGAGTTTGAAGTTAAGGAATCGTTGAGAAACCGCCAAATTTTCGCAAGTCTGATACTCGAAACCAATAACTAGAGAGGCCTAGGGGAAAAATACACATACCGTTGTAATCGGGCGAGTTTCTGCCTTCAGATTCAATAGGAAATTCTCGAGTTCGTCAATCCGTTCGAGAGATATGGGAGTTTGAATTTAAGGAATGGTTGAGAAACCATCAAAATATTCGCTGGTCTGATACTCGAAACCAATAACTGGAATGGCCTAGGGGAAAAGTACACACACCATTGTAATCGGGCGAGTTTCTACTTTCAGATGCAACAGGAATTTCTCGAGGTCGTCATTCCGTTCGCGAGATATGGGAGTTTGAAGTTACGGAATGTTTGAGAAACCATCAAAATTTTCGCTGGTCTGATACTCGAAACCTATAACTGGAATGGCCTAGGGGAAAAGTACACACACCTTTGTAATCGGGCGAGTTCCTACTTTCAGATGCAACAGGAATTTCTCGAGTTCGTCATTCCGTTCGCGAGATATGGGAGTTTGGAATTAAGGAGTGGTTGAGAAACCATCAAAATTTTCGCAAGTCTGATACTCGAAACCAATAACTACAATGGCCTAGGGGAAAAATACACATACCGTTGTAAGCGGGCGAGTTTCCACTTCCAGATGCAACCGGAAGTTCTCGAGTTCGTCAATCCGTTCGCGAGATATGGGAGTTTGAAGTTAAGGAGTGGTTGAGAAACCATCAAAATTTTCGCAAGTCTGATATTCGAAACCAATAACTGGAATGGCCTAGGGGAAAAGTACACACACCATTGTAATCGGGCGAGTTTCTATTTTCAGATGCAACAGGAACTTCTCGAGTTCGTCAATCCGTTCGCGAGATATGGGAGTTTGAAGTTAAGGAATGGTTGAGAAACCATCAAAATTTTCGCAAGTCTGATGCGCGTAACCAATTACTACAATGGCCTAGGGCAAAAATACACGTACCGTTGTAATCGGGAGAGTTTCTGCTTTCAGATGCAATAGGAAATTCTCGAGTACGTCAATCTGTTCGAGAGATATGGGTGTTTGGAGTTAAGGAATGGTTGAGAAACCATAAAAATTTTCGCAAGTCTGATACTCGAAACCAATAACTACAATGGCCTAGGGGAAAAAATACACATACCGTTGCAATCGGGCAAGTTTCTACTTTCAGATGCAACAGGAATTTCTCGAGTTCGTCATTCGTTCGCGAGATAAGACAGTTTGAAGTTAAGGAATGGTTGAGAAACCATCAAAATATTCGCTGGTCTGATACTCGAAACCAATAACTGGAATGGCCTAGGGGAAAAGTACACACACCATTGTAATCGGGCGAGTTTCTACTTTCAGATGCAACAGGAATTTCTCGAGTTCGTCATTCCGTTCGCGAGATATGGGAGTTTGAATTTACGGAATGTTTGAGAAACCATCAAAATTTTCGCTGGTCTGATACTCGAAACCTTTAACTGGAATGGCCTAGGGGGAAAGTACACACACCTTTGTAATCGGGCGAGTTTCTACTTTCAGATGCAACAGGAATTTCTCGAGTTCGTCATTCCGTTCGCGAGATATGGGAGTTTGGAGTTAAGAAGTGGTTGAGAAACCATCAAAATTTTCGCAAGTCTGATACTCGAAACCAATAACTACAATGGCCTAGGGGAAAAATACACATACCGTTGTAATCGGGCGAGTTTCTACTTTCAGATGCAACAGGAATTTCTCGAGTTCGTCAATCCGTTCGCGAGATATGGGAGTTTGAAGTTAAGGAGTGGTTGAGAAACCATCAAAATTTTCGCAAGTCTGATATTCGAAACCAATAACTGGAATGGCCTAGGGGAAAAGTACACACACCATTGTAATCGGGCGAGTTTCTATTTTCAGATGCAACAGGAACTTCTCGAGTTCGTCAATCCGTTCGCGAGATATGGGAGTTTGAAGTTAAGGAATGGTTGAGAAACCATCAAAATTTTCGCAAGTCTGATGCGCGTAACCAATTACTACAATGGCCTAGGGCAAAAATACACGTACCGTTGTAATCGGGAGAGTTTCTGCTTTCAGATGCAATAGGAAATTCTCGAGTACGTCAATCTGTTCGAGAGATATGGGTGTTTGGAGTTAAGGAATGGTTGAGAAACCATAAAAATTTTCGCAAGTCTGATACTCGAAACCAATAACTACAATGGCCTAGGGGAAAAATACACATACCGTTGCAATCGGGCAAGTTTCTACTTTCAGATGCAACAGGAATTTCTCGAGTTCGTCATTCGTTCGCGAGATAAGACAGTTTGAAGTTAAGGAATGGTTGAGAAACCATCAAAATATTCGCTGGTCTGATACTCGAAACCAATAACTGGAATGGCCTAGGGGAAAAGTACACACACCATTGTAATCGGGCGAGTTTCTACTTTCAGATGCAACAGGAATTTCTCGAGTTCGTCATTCCGTTCGCGAGATATGGGAGTTTGAATTTACGGAATGTTTGAGAAACCATCAAAATTTTCGCTGGTCTGATACTCGAAACCTTTAACTGGAATGGCCTAGGGGGAAAGTACACACACCTTTGTAATCGGGCGAGTTTCTACTTTCAGATGCAACAGGAATTTCTCGAGTTCGTCATTCCGTTCGCGAGATATGGGAGTTTGAAGTTACGGAATGTTTGAGAAACCATCAAAATTTTCGCTGGTCTGATACTCGAAACCTATAACTGGAATGGCCTAGGGGAAAAGTACACACACCTTTGTAATCGGGCGAGTTCCTACTTTCAGATGCAACAGGAATTTCTCGAGTTCGTCATTCCGTTCGCGAGATATGGGAGTTTGGAATTAAGGAGTGGTTGAGAAACCATCAAAATTTTCGCAAGTCTGATACTCGAAACCAATAACTACAATGGCCTAGGGGAAAAATACACATACCGTTGTAAGCGGGCGAGTTTCCACTTCCAGATGCAACCGGAAGTTCTCGAGTTCGTCAATCCGTTCGCGAGATATGGGAGTTCGAAGTTAAGGAGTGGTTGAGAAACCATCAAAATTTTCGCAAGTCTGATATTCGAAACCAATAACTGGAATGGCCTAGGGGAAAAGTACACACACCATTGTAATCGGGCGAGTTTCTATTTTCAGATGCAACAGGAACTTCTCGAGTTCGTCAATCCGTTCGCGAGATATGGGAGTTTGAAGTTAAGGAATGGTTGAGAAACCATCAAAATTTTCGCAAGTCTGATGCGCGTAACCAATTACTACAATGGCCTAGGGCAAAAATACACGTACCGATGTAATCGGGAGAGTTTCTGCTTTCAGATGCAATAGGAAATTCTCGAGTACGTCAATCCGTTCGAGAGATGTGGGTGTTTGGAGTTAAGGAATGGTTGAGAAACCATAAAAATTTTCGCAAGTCTGATACTCGAAACCAATAACTACAATGGCCTAGGGGAAAAATACACATACCGTTGCAATCGGGCAAGTTTCTACTTTCAGATGCAACAGGAATTTCTCGAGTTCGTCATTCCGTTCGCGAGATAAGACAGTATGAAGTTAAGGAATGGTTGAGAAACCATCAAAATTTTCGCTGGTCTGATACTCGAAAACTATAACTGGAATGGCCTAGGGGGAAAGTACACACACCTTCGTAATCGCGCGAGTTTGCACTTTCAGGTGCAACAGGAATTTCTCGAGTTCGCCAATCCGTTCGCGAGGTATGGGAGTTTGAAGTTAAGGAATCGTTGAGACACCATCAAAATTTTCGCAAGTCTGATGCTCGTAACCAATAACTACAAAGGCCTAGGGGAAAAATTCACATAGCTTTGTAATCGGGCAAGTTTCTACTTTCAGATGCAACAGGAATTTCTCGAGTTCGTCATTCGTTCGCGAGATAAGACAGTTTGAAGTTAAGGAATGGTTGAGAAACCATCAAAATATTCGCTGGTCTGATACTCGAAACCAATAACTGGAATGGCCTAGGGGAAAAGTACACACACCATTGTAATCGGGCGAGTTTCTACTTTCAGATGCAACAGGAATTTCTCGAGTTCGTCATTCCGTTCGCGAGATATGGGAGTTTGAATTTACGGAATGTTTGAGAAACCATCAAAATTTTCGCTGGTCTGATACTCGAAACCTTTAACTGGAATGGCCTAGGGGGAAAGTACACACACCTTTGTAATCGGGCGAGTTTCTACTTTCAGATGCAACAGGAATTTCTCGAGTTCGTCATTCCGTTCGCGAGATATGGGAGTTTGGAGTTAAGAAGTGGTTGAGAAACCATCAAAATTTTCGCAAGTCTGATACTCGAAACCAATAACTACAATGGCCTAGGGGAAAAATACACATACCGTTGTAATCGGGCGAGTTTCTACTTTCAGATGCAACAGGAATTTCTCGAGTTCGTCAATCCGTTCGCGAGATATGGGAGTTTGAAGATAAGGAATGTTTGAGAAACCATCAAAATTTTCGTAAGTCTAATACTCGAAACCAATAACTACAATGGCCTAGGGGAAAAATACATATACCGTTGTAATCGGGCGAGTTTCTGCCTTCAGATTCAATGGGAAATTCTCGAGTTCGTCAATCCGTTCGAGAGATATGGGATTTTGAAGTTAAGGAATGGTTGAGAAACCATTAAAATTTTCGTAAGTCTGAAACGCGAAACCAATAACTACAATGGCCTAGGGGAAAAATACAGATACCGTTGTAATCGGGCGAGTTTCCACTTCCAGATGCAACCGGAAGTTCTCGAGTTCCTCAATCCGTTCGCGAGGTATGGGAGTTTGAACTTAAGGAATGGTTGAGAAACCATCAAAATTTTCGCAAGTCCGATATTCGAGACCAATGACTACTATGGCCTAGGGCAAAAATACACATAGCGTTGTAATCGGGCGAGTTTCCACTTTCAGATGCAACAGGAATTTCTCGAGTTCGTCAATCCGTTCGCGAGATATGGGAGTTTGAACTTAAGGAATGGTTGAGAAACCATCAAAATTTTCGCAAGTCCGATATTCGAGACCAATGACTACTATGGCCTAGGGCAAAAATACACATACCGTTGTAATCGGGCGAGTTTCCACTTTCAGATGCAACAGGAATTTCTCGAGTTCGTCAATCCGTTCGCGAGATAAGACAGTTTGAATTTAAGGAATGGTTGAGAAACCATCAAAATATTCGCTGGTCCGATACTCGAAACCAATAACTGGAATGGCCTAGGGGAAAAGTACACACACCATTGTAATCGGGCGAGTTTCTACTTTCAGATGCAAAAGGAATTTCTCGAGTTCGTCATTCCGTTCGCGAGATATGGGTGTTTGGAGTTAAGGAATCGTTGAGAAACCATAAAAATTTTCGCAAGTCTGATTCTCGAAACCAATAACTACAATGGCCTAGGGGAAAAATACACATACCGTTGCAATCGGGCAAGTTTCTACTTTCAGATGCAACAGGAATTTCTCGAGTTCGTCAATCCGTTCGCGAGATAAGACAGTTTGAAGTTAAGGAATGGTTGAGAAACCATCAAAATATTCGCTGGTCTGATACTCGAAACCAATAACTGGAATGGCCTAGGGGAAAAGTACACACACCATTGTAATCGGGCGAGTTTCTATTTTCAGATGCAACAGGAACTTCTCGAGTTCGTCAATCCGTTCGCGAGATATGGGAGTTTGAAGTTAAGGAATGGTTGAGAAACCATCAAAATTTTCGAAAGTGTGGTACTCGAAGACAATAACTACAAGGGCCTAGGGGAAAAATACACATACCATTGTAATCGGGCGTGTTTCTTCTTTCAGATGCTACAGGAACTTCTCGAGTTCGTCAATCCGTTCGCGAGATTTGGGAGTTTGATGTTAAGGAATGGTTGAGAAACCATAAAAATTTTCGCAAGTCTGATACGCGAAACCAATTACTACAATGGCCTAGGGCAAAAATACACGTACCGTTGTAATCGGGAGAGTTTCTGCTTTCAGATGCAATAGGAAATTCTCGAGTACGTCAATCCGTTCGAGGGATATGGGTGTTTGGAGTTAAGGAATGGTTGAGAAACCATAAAAATTTTCGCAAGTCTGATACTCGAAAACAATAACTACAATGGCCTAGGGGAAAAATACACATACCGTTGCAATCGGGCAAGTTTCTACTTTCAGATGCAACAGGAATTTCTCGAGTTCGTCATTCCGTTCGCGAGATATGGGAGTTTGGAGTTAAGAAGTGGTTGAGAAACCATCAAAATTTTCGCAAGTCTGATACTCGAAACCAATAACTACAATGGCCTAGGGGAAAAATACACATACCGTTGTAATCGGGCGAGTTTCTACTACTGGATGCAACCGGAAGTACTCGAGTTCGTCAATCCGTTCGCGAGATAAGACAGTTTGAAGTTAAGGAATGGTTGAGAAACCATCAAAATTTTCGCTGGTCTTATACTCGAAACCAATAACTGGAATGGCCTAGGGGAAAAGTACACAAACCTTTGTAATCGGGCGAGTTTCTACTTCCAGATGCAACAGGAATTTCTCGAGTTCGTCAATCCGTTCGCGAGATAAGACAGTTTGAAGTTAAGGAATGGTTGGGAAACCATCAAAATTTTCGCTGGTCTGGTACTCGAAACCTATAACCGGAATGGCCTAGGGGAAAAGTACACACACCTTTGTAATCGGGCGAGTTTCTACTTTCAGATGCAACAGGAATTTCTCGAGTTCGTCATTCCGTTCGCGAGATATGGGAGTTTGAAGTTACGGAATGTTTGAGAAACCATTAAAATTTTCGCTGGTCTGACACTCGAAACCTATAACTGGAATGGCCTAGGGGAAAAATACACATACCGTTGTAATCGGGCGAGTTTCCACTTCCAGATGCGACAGGAACTTCTCGAGTTCGTCAATCCGTTCGCGAGATATGGGAGTTTGATGTTAAGGAATGGTTGAGAAACCATCAAAATTTTCGCAAGTCTGATACGCGAAACCAATTACTACAATGGCCTAGGGCAAAAATACACGTACCGATGTAATCGGGAGAGTTTCTGCTTTCAGATGCAATAGGAAATTCTCGAGTACGTCAATCCGTTCGAGAGATGTGGGTGTTTGGAGTTAAGGAATGGTTGAGAAACCATAAAAATTTTCGCAAGTCTGATACTCGAAACCAATAACTACAATGGCCTAGGGGAAAAATACACATACCGTTGCAATCGGGCAAGTTTCTACTTTCAGATGCAACAGGAATTTCTCGAGTTCGTCATTCCGTTCGCGAGATAAGACAGTATGAAGTTAAGGAATGGTTGAGAAACCATCAAAATTTTCGCTGGTCTGATACTCGAAAACTATAACTGGAATGGCCTAGGGGGAAAGTACACACACCTTCGTAATCGGGCGAGTTTGCACTTTCAGGTGCAACAGGAATTTCTCGAGTTCGCCAATCCGTTCGCGAGGTATGGGAGTTTGAAGTTAAGGAATCGTTGAGACACCATCAAAATTTTCGCAAGTCTGATGCTCGTAACCAATAACTACAAAGGCCTAGGGGAAAAATTCACATAGCTTTGTAATCGGGCGAGTTTCTACTTTCAGATGCAACAGGAATTTCTCGAGTTCGTCAATCCGTTCGCGAGATAAGACAGTTTGAAGTTAAGGAATGGTTGAGAAACCATCAAAATTTTCGCTGGTCTGGTACTCGAAACATATAACTGGAATGGCCTAGGGGAAAAGTACACACACCTTTGTAATCGGGCGAGTTTCTACTTTCAGATGCAACAGGAATTTCTCGAGTTCGTCAATCCGTTAGCGAGATAAGACAGTTTGAAGTTAAGGAATGGTTGAGAAACCATCAAAATTTTCGCTGGTCTGGTACTCGAAACCAATAACTGGAATGGCCTAGGGGAAAAGTACACACACCATTGTAATCGGGCGAGTTTGCACTTTCAGGTGCAATAGGAATTTCTCGAGTTCGCCAATCCGTTCGCGAGGTATGGGAGTTTGAAGTTAAGGAATGATTGAGAAACCAACAAAATATTCGCTGGTCTGATACTCGAAACCAATACCTGGAATGGCCCAGGGGAAAAGTACACACACTATTGTAAACGGGCGAGTTTCTACTTTCAGATGCAACAGGAATTTCTCGAGTTCGTCATTCCGTTCGCGAGATATGGGAGTTTGAAGTTACGGAATGTTTGAGAAACCATCAAAACTTTCCCTGGTCTGATACTCGAAACCTATAACTGGAATGGCCTAGGGGAAAAGAACACACACCTTTGTAATCGGGCGAGTTTCTACTTTCAGATGCAACAGGAATTTCTCGAGTTCGTCAATCCGTTCGCGAGATATGGGAGTTTGAAGATAAGGAATGGTTGAGAAACCATTAAAATTTTCATAAGTCTAATACTCGAAACCAATAACTACAATGGCCTAGGGGAAAAATACATATACCGTTGTAATCGGGTGAGTTTCCACTTCCAGATGCAACCGGAAGTTCTCGAGTTCGCCAATCCGTTCGCGAGGTATGGGAGTTTGAAGTTAAGGAATCGTTGAGAAACCATCAAAATTTTCGCTGGTCTGATACTCGAAACCTATAACTGGAATGGCCTAGGGGAAAAGTACCATACCGTTGTAATCGGGCGAGTTTCTACTACCAGATGCAACCGGAAGTTCTCGAGTTCGTCAATCCGTTCGCGAGATATGGGAGTTTGAAGTTAAGGAATGGTTGAGAAACCATCAAAATTTTCGCAAGTCCGATATTCGAGACCAATGACTACTATGGCCTAGGGCAAAAATACACATACCGTTGTAATCGGGCGAGTTTCTGCCTTCAGATTCAATAGGAAATTCTCGAGTTCGTCAATCCGTTCGAGAGATATGGGATTTTGAAGTTAAGGAATGGTTGAGAAACCATTAAAATTTTCGTAAGTCTGATACGCGAAACCAATAACTACAATGGCCTAGGGGAAAAATACACATACCGTTGTAATCGGGCGAGTTTCCACTTCCAGATGCAACCGGAAGTTCTCGAGTTCCTCAATCCGTTCGCGAGGTATGGGAGTTTGAAGTTAAGGAATCGTTGAGAAACCATCAAAATTTTCGCAAGTCTGATGCTCGAAACCAATAACTAGAGAGGTCTAGGGGAAAAATACACATACCGTTGTAATCGGGCGAGTTTCTACTACTGGATGCAACCGGAAGTACTCGAGTTCGTCAATCCGTTCGCGAGATAAGACAGTTTGAAGTTAAGGAATGGTTGGGAAACCATCAAAATTTCCGCTGGTCTTATACTCGAAACCAATAACTGGAATGGCAAGGGGAAAAGTACACAAACCTTTGTAATCGGGCGAGTTTCTACTTTCAGATGCAACAGGAATTTCTCGAGTTCGCTAATCCGTTCGCGAGGTATGTGAGTTTGAAGTTAAGGAATCGTTGAGAAACCATCAAAATTTTCGCAAGTCTGAAACTCGAAACCAATAACTACAACGGCCTAGGGGAAAAATTCACATAGCTTTGTAATCCGGCGAGTTTCTACTTTCAGATGCAACAGGAATTTCTCGAGTTCGTCAATCCGTTCGCGAGATAAGACAGTTTGAAGTTAAGGAATGGTTGAGAAACCATCAAAATTTTCGCTGGTCTGATACTCGAAACCTATAACTGGAATGGCCTAGGGGAAAAGTACACACACCTTTGTAATTGGGCGAGTTTCTACTTTCAGATGCAACGGGAATTTCTCGAGTTCGTTATTCCGTTCGCGAGATATGGGAGTTTGGAATTAAGGAGTGGTTGAGAAATCATCAATATTTTCGCAAGTCTGATACTCGAAACCAATAACTACAATGGCCTTGGCGAAAAATGCACATACCGTTGTAATCGGGCGAGTTTCCACTTCCAGATGCAACCGGAAGTTCTCGAGTTCGTCAATCCGTTCGCGAGATATGGGAATCTGAGGTTAAGGAGTGGTTGAGAAACCATCAAAATTTTCGCAATTCTGATGCTAGAAACGAAAAACTGGAATGGCCTAGGGGAAAAGTACACACACCATTGTAATCGGGCGAGTTTCCACTTTCAGATGCAACAGGAATTTCTCGAGTTCGTCAATCCGTTCGCGAGATAAGACAGTTTGAAGTTAAGGAATGGTTGAGAAACCATCAAAATATTCGCGGGTCTGATACTCGAAACCAATAACTGGAATGGCCTAGGGGAAAAGTACACACACCATTGTAATCGGGCGAGTTTCCACTTCCCGATGCAAGAGGAATTTCTCGAGTTCGTCATTCCGTTCGCGAGATATGGGAGTTTGAAGTTACGGAATGTTTGAGAAACCATCAAAATTTTCGCTGGTCTGATGCTCTAAACCAATAACTGGAATGGCCTAGGGGAAAAGTACACACAACATTGTAATCGGGCGAGTTTGCACTGTCAGGTGCAACAGAAATTTCTCGAGTTCGCCAATCCGTTCGCGAGGTATGGGAGTTTGAAGTAAAGGAATGGTTGAGAAACCATCAAAATTTTCGCTGGTCTGATACTCGAAACCTATAACTGGAATGGCCTAGGGGAAAAGTACACATACCGTTGTAATCGGGCGAGTTTCCACTACCAGATGCAACCGGAAGTTCTCGAGTTCGTCAATCCGTTCGCGAGATATGGGAGTTTGAAGTTAAGGAATGGTTGAGAAACCATCAAAATTTTCGCTGGTCTGGTACTCGAAACATATAACTGGAATGGCCTAGGGGAAAAGTACACACACCTTTGTAATCGGGCGAGTTTCTACTTTCAGATGCAACAGGAATTTCTCGAGTTCGTCAATCCGTTCGCGAGATAAGACAGTTTGAACTTAAGGAATGGTTGAGAAACCATCTAAATTTTCGCTGGTCTGATACTCGAAGCCTATAACTGGAATGGCCTAGGGGAAAAGTACACACACCTTTGTAATTGGGCGAGTTTCTACTTTCAGATGCAACGGGAATTTCTCGAGTTCGTTATTCCGTTCGCGAGATATGGGAGTTTGAAGTTACGGAATGTTTGAGAAACCATCAAAATTTTCGCTGGTCTGATACAAGAAACCTATAACTGGAATGGCCTAGGGGAAAAATACACATACCCTTGTAATCGGGCGAGTTTCTGCTTCCAGATGCAACCGGAAGTTCTCGAGTTCGTCAATCCGTTCGCGAGATATGGGAGTTTGGAATTAAGGAGTGGTTGAGAAATCATCAAAATTTTCGCAAGTCTGATACTCGAAACCAATAACTACAATGGCCTAGGGGAAAAATGCACATACCGTTGTAATCGGGCGAGTTTCCACTTCCAGATGCAACCGGAAGTTCTCGAGTTCGTCAATCCGTTCGCGAGATATGGGAATCTGAGGTTAAGGAGTGGTTGAGAAACCATCAAAATTTTCGCAATTCTGATGCTAGAAACGAAAAACTGGAATGGCCTAGGGGAAAAGTACACACACCATTGTAATCGGGCGAGTTTCCACTTTCAGATGCAACAGGAATTTCTCGAGTTCGTCAATCCGTTCGCGAGATAAGACAGTTTGAAGTTAAGGAATGGTTGAGAAACCATCAAAATATTCGCGGGTCTGATACTCGAAACCAATAACTGGAATGGCCTAGGGGAAAAGTACACACACCATTGTAATCGGGCGAATTTCCACTTCCCGATGCAAGAGGAATTTCTCGAGTTCGTCATTCCGTTCGCGAGATATGGGAGTTTGAAGTTACGGAATGTTTGAGAAACCATCAAAATTTTCGCTGGTCTGATGCTCTAAACCAATAACTGGAATGGCCTAGGGGAAAAGTACACACACCATTGTAATCGGGCGAGTTTGCACTTTCAGGTGCAACAGAAATTTCTCGAGTTCGCCAATCCGTTCGCGAGGTATGGGAGTTTGAAGTTAAGGAATGGTTGAGAAACCATCAAAATTTTCGCTGGTCTGATACTCGAAACCAATAACTGGAATGGCCTAGGGGAAAAGTACACACACCGTTGTAATCGGGCGAGTTTCTACTTTCAGATGCAACAGGAATTTCTCGAGTTCGTCATTCCGTTCGCGAGATATGGGAGTTTGAAGTTACGGAATGTTTGAGAAACCATCAAAATTTTCGCTGCTCTGATACTCGAAAACTATAACCGGAATGGCCTAGGGGAAAAGTACACACACGTTTGTAATCGGGCGAGTTTCTACTTTCAGTTGCAACAGGAATTTCTCGAGTTCGTCTTTCCGTTCGCGAGATATGGGAGTTTGGAGTTAAGGAGTGGTTGAGAAACCATCAAAATTTCCGCAAGTCTGATACTCTAAACCAATAACTGGAATGGCCTAGGGGAAAAGTACACACACCGTTGTAATCGGGCGAGTTTCTACTTTCAGATGCAACAGGAATTTCTCGAGTTCGTCAATCCGTTCGCGAGATAAGACAGTTTGAAGTTAAGGAATGGTTGAGAAACCATCAAAATTTTCGCTGGTCTGATACTCGAAACCAATAACTGGAATGGCCTAGGGGAAAAGTACACACACCGTTGTAATCGGGCGAGTTTCTACTTTCAGATGCAACAGGAATTTCTCGAGTTCGTCATTCCGTTCGCGAGATATGGGAGTTTGAAGTTACGGAATGTTTGAGAAACCATCAAAATATTCGCTGCTCTGATACTCGAAAACTATAACTGGAATGGCCTAGGGGAAAAGTATACACTCCTTTGTAATTGGGCGAGTTTCTACTTTCAGATGCAACAGGAATTTCTCGAGTTCGTCATTCCGTTCGCGAGATATGGGAGTTTGAAGTTACGGAATGTTTGAGAAACCATCAAAATTTTCGCTGCTCTGATACTCGAAAACTATAACTGGAATGGCCTAGGGGAAAAGTACACACACGTTTGTAATCGGGCGAGTTTCGACTTTCAGTTGCAACAGGAATTTCTCGAGTTCGTCATTCCGTTCGCGAGATATGGGAGTTTGGAGTTAAGGAGTGGTTGAGAAACCATCAAAATTTTCGCAGGTCTGATACTCGAAAGCAATAACTACAATGGCCTAGGGGAAAAATACACATACCGTTGTAATCGGGCGAGTTTCCACTTCCAGATGCAACCGGAAGTTCGCGAGTTCGTCAATCCGTTCGGGAGATATGGGAGTTTGAAGTTAAGGAGTGGTTGGGAAACCATCAAAATTTTCGCAAGTCTGATATTCGAGACCAATGACTACAGAGGCCTAGGGGAAAAGTACACACACCGTTGTAATCGGGCGAGTTTCTACTTTCAGATGCAACAGGAATTTCTCGAGTTCGTCAATCCGTTCGCGAGATATGGGAGTTTGAAGATAAGGAATGGTTGAGAAACCATTAAAATTTTCGCTGCTCTGATACTCGAAAACTATAACCGGAATGGCCTAGGGGAAAAGTACACACACGTTTGTAATCGGGCGAGTTTCTACTTTCAGTTGCAACAGGAATTTCTCGAGTTCGCCAATCCGTTCGCGAGGTATGGGAGTTTGAAGTTAAGGAATCGTTGAGAAACCATCAAAATTTTCGCTGGTCTGATACTCGAAACCTATAACTGGAATGGCCTAGGGGAAAAGTACACACACCGTTGTAATCGGGCGAGTTTCTACTTTCAGATGCAACAGGAATTTCTCGAGTTCGTCAATCCGTTCGCGAGATAAGACAGTTTGAAGTTAAGGAATGGTTGAGAAACCATCAAAATTTTCGCTGGTCTGATACTCGAAACCAATAACTGGAATGGCCTAGGGGAAAAGTACACACACCGTTGTAATCGGGCGAGTTTCTACTTTCAGATGCAACAGGAATTTCTCGAGTTCGTCATTCCGTTCGCGAGATATGGGAGTTTGAAGTTACGGAATGTTTGAGAAACCATCAAAATTTTCGTAAGTCTGATACGCGAAACCAATAACTACAATGGCCTAGGGGAAAAATACACATACCGTTGTAATCGGGCGAGTTTCCACTTCCAGATGCAACCGGAAGTTCTCGAGTTCCTCAATCCGTTCGCGAGGTATGGGAGTTTGAAGTTAAGGAATCGTTGAGAAACCATCAAAATTTTCGCAAGTCTGATGCTCGAAACCAATAACTAGAGAGGTCTAGGGGAAAAATACACATACCGTTGTAATCGGGCGAGTTTCTACTACTGGATGCAACCGGAAGTACTCGAGTTCGTCAATCCGTTCGCGAGATAAGACAGTTTGAAGTTAAGGAATGGTTGGGAAACCATCAAAATTTTCGCTGGTCTTATACTCGAAACCAATAACTGGAATGGCCTAGGGGAAAAGTACACAAACCTTTGTAATCGGGCGAGTTTCTACTTTCAGATGCAAGAGGAATTTCTCGAGTTCGCTAATCCGTTCGCGAGGTATGTGAGTTTGAAGTTAAGGAATCGTTGAGAAACCATCAAAATTTTCGCAAGTTCTGAAACTCGAAACCAATAACTACAACGGCCTAGGGGAAAAATTCACATAGCTTTGTAATCCGGCGAGTTTCTACTTTCAGATGCAACAGGAATTTCTCGAGTTCGTCAATCCGTTCGCGAGATAAGACAGTTTGAAGTTAAGGAATGGTTGAGAAACCATCAAAATTTTCGCTGGTCTGATACTCGAAACCTATAACTGGAATGGCCTAGGGGAAAAGTACACACACCTTTGTAATTGGGCGAGTTTCTACTTTCAGATGCAACGGGAATTTCTCGAGTTCGTTATTCCGTTCGCGAGATATGGGAGTTTGGAATTAAGGAGTGGTTGAGAAATCATCAATATTTTCGCAAGTCTGATACTCGAAACCAATAACTACAATGGCCTTGGCGAAAAATGCACATACCGTTGTAATCGGGCGAGTTTCCACTTCCAGATGCAACCGGAAGTTCTCGAGTTCGTCAATCCGTTCGCGAGATATGGGAATCTGAGGTTAAGGAGTGGTTGAGAAACCATCAAAATTTTCGCAATTCTGATGCTAGAAACGAAAAACTGGAATGGCCTAGGGGAAAAGTACACACACCATTGTAATCGGGCGAGTTTCCACTTTCAGATGCAACAGGAATTTCTCGAGTTCGTCAATCCGTTCGCGAGATAAGACAGTTTGAAGTTAAGGAATGGTTGAGAAACCATCAAAATATTCGCGGGTCTGATACTCGAAACCAATAACTGGAATGGCCTAGGGGAAAAGTACACACACCATTGTAATCGGGCGAGTTTCCACTTCCCGATGCAAGAGGAATTTCTCGAGTTCGTCATTCCGTTCGCGAGATATGGGAGTTTGAAGTTACGGAATGTTTGAGAAACCATCAAAATTTTCGCTGGTCTGATGCTCTAAACCAATAACTGGAATGGCCTAGGGGAAAAGTACACACAACATTGTAATCGGGCGAGTTTGCACTTTCAGGTGCAACAGAAATTTCTCGAGTTCGCCAATCCGTTCGCGAGGTATGGGAGTTTGAAGTAAAGGAATGGTTGAGAAACCATCAAAATTTTCGCTGGTCTGATACTCGAAACCTATAACTGGAATGGCCTAGGGGAAAAGTACACATACCGTTGTAATCGGGCGAGTTTCCACTACCAGATGCAACCGGAAGTTCTCGAGTTCGTCAATCCGTTCGCGAGATATGGGAGTTTGAAGTTAAGGAATGGTTGAGAAACCATCAAAATTTTCGCTGGTCTGGTACTCGAAACATATAACTGGAATGGCCTAGGGGAAAAGTACACACACCTTTGTAATCGGGCGAGTTTCTACTTTCAGATGCAACAGGAATTTCTCGAGTTCGTCAATCCGTTCGCGAGATAAGACAGTTTGAACTTAAGGAATGGTTGAGAAACCATCTAAATTTTCGCTGGTCTGATACTCGAAGCCTATAACTGGAATGGCCTAGGGGAAAAGTACACACACCTTTGTAATTGGGCGAGTTTCTACTTTCAGATGCAACGGGAATTTCTCGAGTTCGTTATTCCGTTCGCGAGATATGGGAGTTTGAAGTTACGGAATGTTTGAGAAACCATCAAAATTTTCGCTGGTCTGATACAAGAAACCTATAACTGGAATGGCCTAGGGGAAAAATACACATACCCTTGTAATCGGGCGAGTTTCTGCTTCCAGATGCAACCGGAAGTTCTCGAGTTCGTCAATCCGTTCGCGAGATATGGGAGTTTGGAATTAAGGAGTGGTTGAGAAATCATCAAAATTTTCGCAAGTCTGATACTCGAAACCAATAACTACAATGGCCTAGGGGAAAAATGCACATACCGTTGTAATCGGGCGAGTTTCCACTTCCAGATGCAACCGGAAGTTCTCGAGTTCGTCAATCCGTTCGCGAGATATGGGAATCTGAGGTTAAGGAGTGGTTGAGAAACCATCAAAATTTTCGCAATTCTGATGCTAGAAACGAAAAACTGGAATGGCCTAGGGGAAAAGTACACACACCATTGTAATCGGGCGAGTTTCCACTTTCAGATGCAACAGGAATTTCTCGAGTTCGTCAATCCGTTCGCGAGATAAGACAGTTTGAAGTTAAGGAATGGTTGAGAAACCATCAAAATATTCGCGGGTCTGATACTCGAAACCAATAACTGGAATGGCCTAGGGGAAAAGTACACACACCATTGTAATCGGGCGAATTTCCACTTCCCGATGCAAGAGGAATTTCTCGAGTTCGTCATTCCGTTCGCGAGATATGGGAGTTTGAAGTTACGGAATGTTTGAGAAACCATCAAAATTTTCGCTGGTCTGATGCTCTAAACCAATAACTGGAATGGCCTAGGGGAAAAGTACACACACCATTGTAATCGGGCGAGTTTGCACTTTCAGGTGCAACAGAAATTTCTCGAGTTCGCCAATCCGTTCGCGAGGTATGGGAGTTTGAAGTTAAGGAATGGTTGAGAAACCATCAAAATTTTCGCTGGTCTGATACTCGAAACCAATAACTGGAATGGCCTAGGGGAAAAGTACACACACCGTTGTAATCGGGCGAGTTTCTACTTTCAGATGCAACAGGAATTTCTCGAGTTCGTCATTCCGTTCGCGTAATATGGGAGTTTGAAGTTACGGAATGTTTGAGAAACCATCAAAATTTTCGCTGCTCTGATACTCGAAAACTATAACCGGAATGGCCTAGGGGAAAAGTACACACACGTTTGTAATCGGGCGAGTTTCTACTTTCAGTTGCAACAGGAATTTCTCGAGTTCGTCTTTCCGTTCGCGAGATATGGGAGTTTGGAGTTAAGGAGTGGTTGAGAAACCATCAAAATTTCCGCAAGTCTGATACTCTAAACCAATAACTGGAATGGCCTAGGGGAAAAGTACACACACCGTTGTAATCGGGCGAGTTTCTACTTTCAGATGCAACAGGAATTTCTCGAGTTCGTCAATCCGTTCGCGAGATAAGACAGTTTGAAGTTAAGGAATGGTTGAGAAACCATCAAAATTTTCGCTGGTCTGATACTCGAAACCAATAACTGGAATGGCCTAGGGGAAAAGTACACACACCGTTGTAATCGGGCGAGTTTCTACTTTCAGATGCAACAGGAATTTCTCGAGTTCGTCATTCCGTTCGCGAGATATGGGAGTTTGAAGTTACGGAATGTTTGAGAAACCATCAAAATATTCGCTGCTCTGATACTCGAAAACTATAACTGGAATGGCCTAGGGGAAAAGTATACACTCCTTTGTAATTGGGCGAGTTTCTGCTTTCAGATGCAACAGGAATTTCTCGAGTTCGTCATTCCGTTCGCGAGATATGGGAGTTTGAAGTTACGGAATGTTTGAGAAACCATCAAAATTTTCGCTGCTCTGATACTCGAAAACTATAACTGGAATGGCCTAGGGGAAAAGTACACACACGTTTGTAATCGGGCGAGTTTCGACTTTCAGTTGCAACAGGAATTTCTCGAGTACGTCATTCCGTTCGCGAGATATGGGAGTTTGGAGTTAAGGAGTGGTTGAGAAACCATCAAAATTTTCGCAGGTCTGATACTCGAAAGCAATAACTACAATGGCCTAGGGGAAAAATACACATACCGTTGTAATCGGGCGAGTTTCCACTTCCAGATGCAACCGGAAGTTCGCGAGTTCGTCAATCCGTTCGGGAGATATGGGAGTTTGAAGTTAAGGAGTGGTTGGGAAACCATCAAAATTTTCGCAAGTCTGATATTCGAGACCAATGACTACAGAGGCCTAGGGGAAAAGTACACACACCGTTGTAATCGGGCGAGTTTCTACTTTCAGATGCAACAGGAATTTCTCGAGTTCGTCAATCCGTTCGCGAGATATGGGAGTTTGAAGATAAGGAATGGTTGAGAAACCATTAAAATTTTCGCTGCTCTGATACTCGAAAACTATAACCGGAATGGCCTAGGGGAAAAGTACACACACGTTTGTAATCGGGCGAGTTTCTACTTTCAGTTGCAACAGGAATTTCTCGAGTTCGCCAATCCGTTCGCGAGGTATGGGAGTTTGAAGTTAAGGAATCGTTGAGAAACCATCAAAATTTTCGCTGGTCTGATACTCGAAACCTATAACTGGAATGGCCTAGGGGAAAAGTACACACACCGTTGTAATCGGGCGAGTTTCTACTTTCAGATGCAACAGGAATTTCTCGAGTTCGTCAATCCGTTCGCGAGATAAGACAGTTTGAAGTTAAGGAATGGTTGAGAAACCATCAAAATTTTCGCTGGTCTGATACTCGAAACCAATAACTGGAATGGCCTAGGGGAAAAGTACACACACCGTTGTAATCGGGCGAGTTTCTACTTTCAGATGCAACAGGAATTTCTCGAGTTCGTCATTCCGTTCGCGAGATATGGGAGTTTGAAGTTACGGAATGTTTGAGAAACCATCAAAATTTTCGTAAGTCTGATACGCGAAACCAATAACTACAATGGCCTAGGGGAAAAATACACATACCGTTGTAATCGGGCGAGTTTCCACTTCCAGATGCAACCGGAAGTTCTCGAGTTCCTCAATCCGTTCGCGAGGTATGGGAGTTTGAAGTTAAGGAATCGTTGAGAAACCATCAAAATTTTCGCAAGTCTGATGCTCGAAACCAATAACTAGAGAGGTCTAGGGGAAAAATACACATACCGTTGTAATCGGGCGAGTTTCTACTACTGGATGCAACCGGAAGTACTCGAGTTCGTCAATCCGTTCGCGAGATAAGACAGTTTGAAGTTAAGGAATGGTTGGGAAACCATCAAAATTTTCGCTGGTCTTATACTCGAAACCAATAACTGGAATGGCCTAGGGGAAAAGTACACAAACCTTTGTAATCGGGCGAGTTTCTACTTTCAGATGCAAGAGGAATTTCTCGAGTTCGCTAATCCGTTCGCGAGGTATGTGAGTTTGAAGTTAAGGAATCGTTGAGAAACCATCAAAATTTTCGCAAGTCTGAAACTCGAAACCAATAACTACAACGGCCTAGGGGAAAAATTCACATAGCTTTGTAATCCGGCGAGTTTCTACTTTCAGATGCAACAGGAATTTCTCGAGTTCGTCAATCCGTTCGCGCGATAAGACAGTTTGAAGTTAAGGAATGGTTGAGAAACCATCAAAATTTTCGCTGGTCTGATACTCGAAACCTATAACTGGAATGGCCTAGGGGAAAAGTACACACACCTTTGTAATTGGGCGAGTTTCTACTTTCAGATGCAACGGGAATTTCTCGAGTTCGTTATTCCGTTCGCGAGATATGGGAGTTTGGAATTAAGGAGTGGTTGAGAAATCATCAATATTTTCGCAAGTCTGATACTCGAAACCAATAACTACAATGGCCTTGGCGAAAAATGCACATACCGTTGTAATCGGGCGAGTTTCCACTTCCAGATGCAACCGGAAGTTCTCGAGTTCGTCAATCCGTTCGCGAGATATGGGAATCTGAGGTTAAGGAGTGGTTGAGAAACCATCAAAATTTTCGCAATTCTGATGCTAGAAACGAAAAACTCGAATGGCCTAGGGGAAAAGTACACACACCATTGTAATCGGGCGAGTTTCCACTTTCAGATGCAACAGGAATTTCTCGAGTTCGTCAATCCGTTCGCGAGATAAGACAGTTTGAAGTTAAGGAATGGTTGAGAAACCATCAAAATATTCGCGGGTCTGATACTCGAAACCAATAACTGGAATGGCCTAGGGGAAAAGTACACACACCATTGTAATCGGGCGAGTTTCCACTTCCCGATGCAAGAGGAATTTCTCGAGTTCGTCATTCCGTTCGCGAGATATGGGAGTTTGAAGTTACGGAATGTTTGAGAAACCATCAAAATTTTCGCTGGTCTGATGCTCTAAACCAATAACTGGAATGGCCTAGGGGAAAAGTACACACAACATTGTAATCGGGCGAGTTTGCACTTTCAGGTGCAACAGAAATTTCTCGAGTTCGCCAATCCGTTCGCGAGGTATGGGAGTTTGAAGTAAAGGAATGGTTGAGAAACCATCAAAATTTTCGCTGGTCTGATACTCGAAACCTATAACTGGAATGGCCTAGGGGAAAAGTACACATACCGTTGTAATCGGGCGAGTTTCCACTACCAGATGCAACCGGAAGTTCTCGAGTTCGTCAATCCGTTCGCGAGATATGGGAGTTTGAAGTTAAGGAATGGTTGAGAAACCATCAAAATTTTCGCTGGTCTGGTACTCGAAACATATAACTGGAATGGCCTAGGGGAAAAGTACACACACCTTTGTAATCGGGCGAGTTTCTTCTTTCAGATGCAACAGGAATTTCTCGAGTTCGTCAATCCGTTCGCGAGATAAGACAGTTTGAACTTAAGGAATGGTTGAGAAACCATCTAAATTTTCGCTGGTCTGATACTCGAAGCCTATAACTGGAATGGCCTAGGGGAAAAGTACACACACCTTTGTAATTGGGCGAGTTTCTACTTTCAGATGCAACGGGAATTTCTCGAGTTCGTTATTCCGTTCGCGAGATATGGGAGTTTGAAGTTACGGAATGTTTGAGAAACCATCAAAATTTTCGCTGGTCTGATACAAGAAACCTATAACTGGAATGGCCTAGGGGAAAAATACACATACCCTTGTAATCGGGCGAGTTTCTGCTTCCAGATGCAACCGGAAGTTCTCGAGTTCGTCAATCCGTTCGCGAGATATGGGAGTTTGGAATTAAGGAGTGGTTGAGAAATCATCAAAATTTTCGCAAGTCTGATACTCGAAACCAATAACTACAATGGCCTAGGGGAAAAATGCACATACCGTTGTAATCGGGCGAGTTTCCACTTCCAGATGCAACCGGAAGTTCTCGAGTTCGTCAATCCGTTCGCGAGATATGGGAATCTGAGGTTAAGGAGTGGTTGAGAAACCATCAAAATTTTCGCAATTCTGATGCTAGAAACGAAAAACTGGAATGGCCTAGGGGAAAAGTACACACACCATTGTAATCGGGCGAGTTTCCACTTTCAGATGCAACAGGAATTTCTCGAGTTCGTCAATCCGTTCGCGAGATAAGACAGTTTGAAGTTAAGGAATGGTTGAGAAACCATCAAAATATTCGCGGGTCTGATACTCGAAACCAATAACTGGAATGGCCTAGGGGAAAAGTACACACACCATTGTAATCGGGCGAATTTCCACTTCCCGATGCAAGAGGAATTTCTCGAGTTCGTCATTCCGTTCGCGAGATATGGGAGTTTGAAGTTACGGAATGTTTGAGAAACCATTAAAATTTTCGCAAGTCCGATATTCGAGACCAATGACTACTATGGCCTAGGGCAAAAATACACATACCGTTGTAATCGGGCGAGTTTCTGCCTTCAGATTCAATAGGAAATTCTCGAGTTCGTCAATCCGTTCGAGAGATATGGGATTTTGAAGTTAAGGAATGGTTGAGAAACCATTAAAATTTTCGTAAGTCTGATACGCGAAACCAATAACTACAATGGCCTAGGGGAAAAATACACATACCGTTGTAATCGGGCGAGTTTCCACTTCCAGATGCAACCGGAAGTTCTCGAGTTCCTCAATCCGTTCGCGAGGTATGGGAGTTTGAAGTTAAGGAATCGTTGAGAAACCATCAAAATTTTCGCAAGTCTGATGCTCGAAACCAATAACTAGAGAGGTCTAGGGGAAAAATACACATACCGTTGTAATCGGGCGAGTTTCTACTACTGGATGCAACCGGAAGTACTCGAGTTCGTCAATCCGTTCGCGAGATATGGGAATCTGAGGTTAAGGAGTGGTTGAGAAACCATCAAAATTTTCGCAATTCTGATGCTAGAAACGAAAAACTGGAATGGCCTAGGGGAAAAGTACACACACCATTGTAATCGGGCGAGTTTCCACTTTCAGATGCAACAGGAATTTCTCGAGTTCGTCAATCCGTTCGCGAGATAAGACAGTTTGAAGTTAAGGAATGGTTGAGAAACCATCAAAATATTCGCGGGTCTGATACTCGAAACCAATAACTGGAATGGCCTAGGGGAAAAGTACACACACCATTGTAATCGGGCGAGTTTCCACTTCCCGATGCAAGAGGAATTTCTCGAGTTCGTCATTCCGTTCGCGAGATATGGGAGTTTGAAGTTACGGAATGTTTGAGAAACCATCAAAATTTTCGCTGGTCTGATGCTCTAAACCAATAACTGGAATGGCCTAGGGGAAAAGTACACACAACATTGTAATCGGGCGAGTTTGCACTTTCAGGTGCAACAGAAATTTCTCGAGTTCGCCAATCCGTTCGCGAGGTATGGGAGTTTGAAGTAAAGGAATGGTTGAGAAACCATCAAAATTTTCGCTGGTCTGATACTCGAAACCTATAACTGGAATGGCCTAGGGGAAAAGTACACATACCGTTGTAATCGGGCGAGTTTCCACTACCAGATGCAACCGGAAGTTCTAGAGTTCGTCAATCCGTTCGCGAGATATGGGAGTTTGAAGTTAAGGAATGGTTGAGAAACCATCAAAATTTTCGCTGGTCTGGTACTCGAAACATATAACTGGAATGGCCTAGGGGAAAAGTACACACACCTTTGTAATCGGGCGAGTTTCTACTTTCAGATGCAACAGGAATTTCTCGAGTTCGTCAATCCGTTCGCGAGATAAGACAGTTTGAACTTAAGGAATGGTTGAGAAACCATCTAAATTTTCGCTGGTCTGATACTCGAAGCCTATAACTGGAATGGCCTAGGGGAAAAGTACACACACCTTTGTAATTGGGCGAGTTTCTACTTTCAGATGCAACGGGAATTTCTCGAGTTCGTTATTCCTGTCGCGAGATATGGGAGTTTGAAGTTACGGAATGTTTGAGAAACCATCAAAATTTTCGCTGGTCTGATACAAGAAACCTATAACTGGAATGGCCTAGGGGAAAAATACACATACCCTTGTAATCGGGCGAGTTTCTGCTTCCAGATGCAACCGGAAGTTCTCGAGTTCGTCAATCCGTTCGCGAGATATGGGAGTTTGGAATTAAGGAGTGGTTGAGAAATCATCAAAATTTTCGCAAGTCTGATACTCGAAACCAATAACTACAATGGCCCAGGGGAAAAATGCACATACCGTTGTAATCGGGCGAGTTTCCACTTCCAGATGCAACCGGAAGTTCTCGAGTTCGTCAATCCGTTCGCGAGATATGGGAATCTGAGGTTAAGGAGTGGTTGAGAAACCATCAAAATTTTCGCAATTCTGATGCTAGAAACGAAAAACTGGAATGGCCTAGGGGAAAAGTACACACACCATTGTAATCGGGCGAGTTTCCACTTTCAGATGCAACAGGAATTTCTCGAGTTCGTCAATCCGTTCGCGAGATAAGACAGTTTGAAGTTAAGGAATGGTTGAGAAACCATCAAAATATTCGCGGGTCTGATACTCGAAACCAATAACTGGAATGGCCTAGGGGAAAAGTACACACACCATTGTAATCGGGCGAATTTCCACTTCCCGATGCAAGAGGAATTTCTCGAGTTCGTCATTCCGTTCGCGAGATATGGGAGTTTGAAGTTACGGAATGTTTGAGAAACCATCAAAATTTTCGCTGGTCTGATGCTCTAAACCAATAACTGGAATGGCCTAGGGGAAAAGTACACACACCATTGTAATCGGGCGAGTTTGCACTTTCAGGTGCAACAGAAATTTCTCGAGTTCGCCAATCCGTTCGCGAGGTATGGGAGTTTGAAGTTAAGGAATGGTTGAGAAACCATCAAAATTTTCGCTGGTCTGATACTCGAAACCAATAACTGGAATGGCCTAGGGGAAAAGTACACACACCGTTGTAATCGGGCGAGTTTCTACTTTCAGATGCAACAGGAATTTCTCGAGTTCGTCATTCCGTTCGCGAGATATGGGAGTTTGAAGTTACGGAATGTTTGAGAAACCATCAAAATTTTCGCTGCTCTGATACTCGAAAACTATAACCGGAATGGCCTAGGGGAAAAGTACACACACGTTTGTAATCGGGCGAGTTTCTACTTTCAGTTGCAACAGGAATTTCTCGAGTTCGTCTTTCCGTTCGCGAGATATGGGTGTTTGGAGTTAAGGAGTGGTTGAGAAACCATCAAAATTTCCGCAAGTCTGATACTCTAAACCAATAACTGGAATGGCCTAGGGGAAAAGTACACACACCGTTGTAATCGGGCGAGTTTCTACTTTCAGATGCAACAGGAATTTCTCGAGTTCGTCAATCCGTTCGCGAGATAAGACAGTTTGAAGTTAAGGAATGGTTGAGAAACCATCAAAATTTTCGCTGGTCTGATACTCGAAACCAATAACTGGAATGGCCTAGGGGAAAAGTACACACACCGTTGTAATCGGGCGAGTTTCTACTTTCAGATGCAACAGGAATTTCTCGAGTTCGTCATTCCGTTCGCGAGATATGGGAGTTTGAAGTTACGGAATGTTTGAGAAACCATCAAAATTTTCGCTGCTCTGATACTCGAAAACTATAACTGGAATGGCCTAGGGGAAAAGTATACACTCCTTTGTAATTGGGCGAGTTTCTACTTTCAGATGCAACAGGAATTTCTCGAGTTCGTCATTCCGTTCGCGAGATATGGGAGTTTGAAGTTACGGAATGTTTGAGAAACCATCAAAATTTTCGCTGCTCTGATACTCGAAAACTATAACTGGAATGGCCTAGGGGAAAAGTACACACACGTTTGTAATCGGGCGAGTTTCGACTTTCAGTTGCAACAGGAAGTTCTCGAGTTCGTCATTCCGTTCGCGAGATATGGGAGTTTGGAGTTAAGGAGTGGTTGAGAAACCATCAAAATTTTCGCAGGTCTGATACTCGAAAGCAATAACTACAATGGCCTAGGGGAAAAATACACATACCGTTGTAATCGGGCGAGTTTCCACTTCCAGATGCAACCGGAAGTTCGCGAGTTCGTCAATCCGTTCGGGAGATATGGGAGTTTGAAGTTAAGGAGTGGTTGGGAAACCATCAAAATTTTCGCAAGTCTGATATT
This sequence comes from Ptiloglossa arizonensis, assembly GCF_051014685.1. Taxonomy (NCBI): domain Eukaryota; kingdom Metazoa; phylum Arthropoda; class Insecta; order Hymenoptera; family Colletidae; genus Ptiloglossa; species Ptiloglossa arizonensis. Next base: position 1,740,142 of record NC_135058.1, read on the forward strand.
CGAGACCAATGACTACAGAGGCCTAGGGGAAAAATACACATAGCTTTGTAATCGGGCGAGTTTCTACTTTCAGATGCAACAGGAATTTCTCGAGTTCATCTATCCGTTCGCGAGATATGGGAGTTTGAAGTTAAGGAATGGTTGAGAAACCATCAAAATTTTCGTAAGTCTGATACTGGAAACCAATAACTACCATGGCCTAGGGGAAAAATACACATGCCGTTGTAATCGGGAGAGTTTCTACTTTCAGATGCAACAGGAATTTCTCGAGTTCGTCAATCCGTTCGCGAGATAAGACAGTTTGAAGTTAAGGAATGGTTGAGAAACCATCAAAATTTTCGCTGGTCTGGTACTCGAAACCAATAACTGGAATGGCCTAGGGGAAAAGTACACACACCGTTGTAATCGGGCGAGTTTCTACTTTCAGATGCAACAGGAATTTCTCGAGTTCGTCATTCCGTTCGCGAGATATGGGAGTTTGAAGTTACGGAATGTTTGAGAAACCATCAAAATTTTCGCTGCTCTGATACTCGAAACCTATAACTGGAATGGCCTAGGGGAAAAGTACACACACCTTTGTAATTGGGCGAGTTTCTACTTTCAGATGCAACAGGAATTTCTCGAGTTCGTCATTCCGTTCGCGAGATGTGGGAGTTTGGAGTTACGGAATGTTTGAGAAACCATCAAAATTTTCGCTGGTCTGATACTCGAAACCTATAACTGGAATGGCCTAGGGGAAAAGTACACACACCTTTGTAATTGGGCGAGTTTCTACTTTCAGATGCAACAGGAATTTCGCGAGTTCGTCAATCCGTTCGGGAGATATGGAAGCTTGAAGTTAAGGAATGGTTGAGAAGCCATCAAAATTTTCGCAAGTCTGATACTCTAAACCAATAACTGGAATGGCCTAGGGGAAAAATACACATAGCTTTGTAATCGAGCGAGTTTCTACTTTCAGATGCAACAGGAATTTCTCGAGTTCGTCAATCCGTTCGCGAGATAAGACAGTTTGAAGTTAAGGAATGGTTGAGAAACCATCAAAATTTTCTCTGGTCTGATACTCGAAACCTATAACCGGTATGACCTAGGGGAAAAGCACACAAACCATTATAATCGGGCGAGTTTCTACTTTCAGATGCAACAGGAATTTCTCGAGTTCGTCAATCCGTTCGCGTGATATGGGAGTTTGAAATTAAGGAATGGTTCAGAAACCATCAAAATTTTCGCAAGTCTGATACTCGAAACCAATAACTGAAATGGCCTAGGGGAAAAGTACACACACCATTGTAATCGGGCGATGTTCTACTTTCAGATGCAACAGGAATATCTCGAGTTCGTCAATCCGTTCGCGAGATATGGGAGTTTGAAGTTAAGGAATGGTTGAGAAACCATCAAAATTTTCGCAAGTCTGATACTCGAAACCAATAACTACTATTGCCTAGGGCAAAGATACACATACCATTGTAATCGAGCGAGTTTCTGCTTTCAGATGCAACAGGAATATCTCGAGATCGTCGATCAGTCCGCGAGATATAGGAGTTTGAAGTTAAGGAATGGTTGAGGAACCATCAAAATTTTCGCTGGTCTGATACTCGAAACCAATAACTGGAATGGCCTAGGGGAAAAGTACACACACCGTTGTAATCGGGCGACTTTCTACTTTCAGATGCAACAGGAATTTCTCGAGTTCGTCATTCCGTTCGCGAGATATGGGTGTTTGGAGTTAAGGAGTGGTTGAGAAACCATCAAAATTTCCGCAAGTCTGATACTCTAAACCAATAACTGGAATGGCCTAGGGGAAAAGTACACACACCGTTGTAATCGGGCGAGTTTCTACTTTCAGATGCAACAGGAATTTCTCGAGTTCGTCAATCCGTTCGCGAGATAAGACAGTTTGAAGTTAAGGAATGGTTGAGAAACCATCAAAATTTTCGCTGGTCTGATACTCGAAACCAATAACTGGAATGGCCTAGGGGAAAAGTACACACACCGTTGTAATCGGGCGAGTTTCTACTTTCAGATGCAACAGGAATTTCTCGAGTTCGTCATTCCGTTCGCGAGATATGGGAGTTTGAAGTTACGGAATGTTTGAGAAACCATCAAAATTTTCGCTGCTCTGATACTCGAAAACTATAACTGGAATGGCCTAGGGGAAAAGTATACACTCCTTTGTAATTGGGCGAGTTTCTACTTTCAGATGCAACAGGAATTTCTCGAGTTCGTCATTCCGTTCGCGAGATATGGGAGTTTGAAGTTACGGAATGTTTGAGAAACCATCAAAATTTTCGCTGCTCTGATACTCGAAAACTATAACTGGAATGGCCTAGGGGAAAAGTACACACACGTTTGTAATCGGGCGAGTTTCGACTTTCAGTTGCAACAGGAATTTCTCGAGTTCGTCATTCCGTTCGCGAGATATGGGAGTTTGGAGTTAAGGAGTGGTTGAGAAACCATCAAAATTTTCGCAGGTCTGATACAAGAAACCTATAACTGGAATGGCCTAGGGGAAAAATACACATACCGTTGTAATCGGGCGAGTTTCCACTTCCAGATGCAACCGGAAGTTCGCGAGTTCGTCAATCCGTTCGGGAGATATGGGAGTTTGAAGTTAAGGAGTGGTTGGGAAACCATCAAAATTTTCGCAAGTCTGATATTCGAGACCAATGACTACAGAGGCCTAGGGGAAAAATACACATAGCTTTGTAATCGGGCGAGTTTCTACTTTCAGATGCAACAGGAATTTCTCGAGTTCATCTATCCGTTCGCGAGATATGGGAGTTTGAAGTTAAGGAATGGTTGAGAAACCATCAAAATTTTCGTAAGTCTGATACTGGAAACCAATAACTACCATGGCCTAGGGGAAAAATACACATGCCGTTGTAATCGGGAGAGTTTCTACTTTCAGATGCAACAGGAATTTCTCGAGTTCGTCAATCCGTTCGCGAGATAAGACAGTTTGAAGTTAAGGAATGGTTGAGAAACCATCAAAATTTTCGCTGGTCTGGTACTCGAAACCAATAACTGGAATGGCCTAGGGGAAAAGTACACACACCGTTGTAATCGGGCGAGTTTCTACTTTCAGATGCAACAGGAATTTCTCGAGTTCGTCATTCCGTTCGCGAGATATGGGAGTTTGAAGTTACGGAATGTTTGAGAAACCATCAAAATTTTCGCTGCTCTGATACTCGAAACCTATAACTGGAATGGCCTAGGGGAAAAGTACACACACCTTTGTAATTGGGCGAGTTTCTACTTTCAGATGCAACAGGAATTTCTCGAGTTCGTCATTCCGTTCGCGAGATGTGGGAGTTTGGAGTTACGGAATGTTTGAGAAACCATCAAAATTTTCGCTGGTCTGATACTCGAAACCTATAACTGGAATGGCCTAGGGGAAAAGTACACACACCTTTGTAATTGGGCGAGTTTCTACTTTCAGATGCAACAGGAATTTCGCGAGTTCGTCAATCCGTTCGGGAGATATGGAAGCTTGAAGTTAAGGAATGGTTGAGAAGCCATCAAAATTTTCGCAAGTCTGATACTCTAAACCAATAACTGGAATGGCCTAGGGGAAAAATACACATAGCTTTGTAATCGAGCGAGTTTCTACTTTCAGATGCAACAGGAATTTCTCGAGTTCGTCAATCCGTTCGCGAGATAAGACAGTTTGAAGTTAAGGAATGGTTGAGAAACCATCAAAATTTTCTCTGGTCTGATACTCGAAACCTATAACCGGTATGGCCTAGGGGAAAAGCACACAAACCATTATAATCGGGCGAGTTTCTACTTTCAGATGCAACAGGAATTTCTCGAGTTCGTCAATCCGTTCGCGTGATATGGGAGTTTGAAATTAAGGAATGGTTCAGAAACCATCAAAATTTTCGCAAGTCTGATACTCGAAACCAATAACTGAAATGGCCTAGGGGAAAAGCACACACACCATTGTAATCGGGCGATGTTCTACTTTCAGATGCAACAGGAATATCTCGAGTTCGTCAATCCGTTCGCGAGATATGGGAGTTTGAAGTTAAGGAATGGTTGAGAAACCATCAAAATTTTCGCAAGTCTGATACTCGAAACCAATAACTACTATTGCCTAGGGCAAAGATACACATACCATTGTAATCGAGCGAGTTTCTGCTTTCAGATGCAACAGGAATATCTCGAGATCGTCGATCAGTCCGCGAGATATAGGAGTTTGAAGTTAAGGAATGGTTGAGGAACCATCAAAATTTTCGCTGGTCTGATACTCGAAACCAATAACTGGAATGGCCTAGGGGAAAAGTACACACACCGTTGTAATCGGGCGACTTTCTACTTTCAGATGCAACAGGAATTTCTCGAGTTCGCCAATGCGTTCGCGAGGTATGGGAGTTTGAAGTTAAGGAATCGTTGAGAAACCATCAAAATTTTCGCAAGTCTGATACTCGAAACCAATAACTACAATGGCCTAGGGGAAAAATACACAGACCGTTGTAATCGGGCGAGTATCTGCTTTCAGATGCAACAGGAATTTTTCGAGTTCGTCAATCCGTTCGCGAGATATGGGACTTTGAAGTTAAGGAATGGTTGAGAAACCATCAAAATTTTCGCAAGTCTGGTACTCGAAACCTATAACTGGAATGGCCTAGGGGTGAAGCACATACACCATTGTAATCGGGCGAGTTTCTAATTTCAGATGCAACAGGAATTTCTCGAGTACGTCAATCCATTCGCGAGATATGGGAGTTTGAAGTTAAGGAATGGTTGAGGAGCCATCAAAATTTTCGCAAGACTGATACTCGAAACCAATAGCTACAGTGGCCTAGGGGGAAAATACACATACCCTTGTAATCGGGCGAGCTTCTACTTTCAGAAACAACAGGAATTTCGCGAGTTCGTCAATCCGTTCCTGAGATATGCGAGTTTGAAGTTAAGGAATGGTTGAGAATCCATCAAAATTTTCGCATATCTGATACTCGAAACCAATAACTGGAATGGCCTAGGGGAAAAGTACACACACCATTGTAATCGGGCGAGTTTCTACTTTCAGATGCAACAGGAATTTCTGGAGTTCGTCAATCCGTTCGCGAGATATGGGAGTTAGAAATTAAGGAATGGTTGAGAATCCATCAAAATTTTCGCAAATCTGATACTCGAAACCAATAACTGGAATGGCCTAGGGGAAAAGTACACACACCATTGTAATCGGGCGAGTTTCTACTTTCAGATGCAACAGGAATTTCTCGAGTTCGTCTATCCGTTCGCGAGATATGGGAGTTAGAAATTAAGGAATGATTGAGAAACCATCAAAATTTTCGCTAGTCTGATACTCGAAATTAGTAACTACAATGGCCTAGGGGAAAAATACACAGACCGTTGTAATCGGGCGGGTATCTGCTTTCAGATGCAACAGGAATTTTTCGAGTTCGTCAATCCGTTCGCGAGATATGGGAGTTTGAAGTTATGGAATGTTTGAGAAACCATCAAAATTTTCGCAAGTCTGATACTCGAAACCAATAACTGGAATGGCCTAGGGGAAAAGTACACACCATTCTAATCGGTGGAGTTTCTACTTTCAGATGCAACAGGAATTTCTCGAGTTCGTCAATCCGTTCGCGAGATATGGGAGTTAGAAGTTAAGGAATGATTGAGAAACCATCAAAATTTTTCGCTAGTCTGATACTCGAAATTAATAACCACAACGGCCTTGGGAAAAATACACATACCGTTGTACCCGGGCGAGTTTCTACTTTCAGATGCAACAGGAATTTCTCGAGTTCGTCAATCCGTTCGCGAGATATGGGAGTTTGAAGTTAAGGAATGGTTGAGAAACCATCAAAATTATCGCAAGTCCGATACTCGAAACCAACAACTGGAATGGCCTAGGGGAAAAGTACACACACAATTCTAATCGGGGGAGTTTCTACTTTCAGATGCAACAGGAATTTCTCGAGTTCGTCGTTCCGTTCGCGAGATATGGGAGTTTGAAGTCATGGAACTGATGTGAAACCACCAAAACTTTCGCTGCTCTGATACTCGAAACCGATAACTGGAATGGCCTAGGGGAGAAATACACATACCGTTCTAATCGGGCGAGTTTCTACTTTCAGTTGCAACAGGAATTTCTCGAGTTCGTCAATCCGTTCGCGAGATATGGGAGTTTGAAGTTAAGGAATGGTTGAGAAACCATCAAAATTTTCGCAAGTCTGATACTCGAAACCAATAACTGGAATGGCCTAGGGGAAAAGTACACACACCATTGTAATCGGGCGAGTTTCTACTTTCAGATGCAACAGGAATTTCTCGAGTTCGTCAATCCGTTCGCGATATATGGGAGTTTGGAGTGTAGAGACGGTTGAGAAGCCATCAAAATTTTCGCAATTCTGATGCTAGTAACGTATAACTGGAATGGCCTAGGGGAAAAGAACACATACCGTTGCAATCGGGCGAGTTTCTACTTTCAGATGCAACAGGAATTTCTCGAGTTTGTCAATCCGTTCGCGAGATATGGGAGTTTGGAGTTAAGAGACGGTTGAGAAACCCTCAAAATTTTCGCAATTCTGATGTTAGAAACTAATAACTGGAATGGCCTAGGGGTAAAGAACACATACCGTTGCAATCGGGCGAGTTTCTATATTCAGATGCAACAGGAATATCCCGAGTTTGTCAATCCGTTCGCGAGGTATGGGAGTTCGAAGTTAAGTAATGGTTGAGAAACCGTCAAAATCTTCGCTGGTCTGATACGCGAAACCTATAACTGGAATGGCCTAGGGGTAAAGCACATACACCATTGTAATCGGGCGAGTTTCTACTTTCAGATGCAACAGGTATTTCACGAGTACGTCAATCCATTCGCGAGATATGGGAGTCTGAAGTTAAGGAATGGTTGAGAAGCCATCAAAATTTTCGCAAGACTGATACTCGAAACCAATAGCTACAGTGGCCTAGGGGGAAAATACACATACCCTTGTAATCGGGCGAGCTTCTACTTTCAGAAGCAACAGGAATTTCGCGAGTTCGTCAATCCGTTCCTGAGATATGCGAGTTTGAAATTAAGGAATGGTTGAGAATCCATCAAAATTTTCGCAAATCTGATACTGGAAACCAATAACTGGAATGGCCTAGGCGAAAAGTACACACACCATTGTAATCGGGCGAGTTTCTACTTTCAGATGCAATAGGAATTTCTCGAGTTCGTCAATCCGTTCGCGAGATATGGGAGTTTGAAGTTATGGAATGTTTGAGAAACCATCAAAATTTTCGCAAGTCTGATACTCGAAACCAATAACTGGAATGGCCTAGGGGAAAAGTACACACACCATTCTAATCGGGGGAGTTTCTACTTTCAGATGCAACAGGAATTTCTCGAGTTCGTCGTTCCGTTCGCGAGATACGGGAGTTTGAAGTCATGGAACTGATGTGAAACCACCAAAACTTTCGCTGCTCTGATACTCGAAACCGATAACTGGAATGGCCTAGGGGAGAAATACACATACCGTTCTAATCGGGCGAGTTTCTACTTTCAGTTGCAACAGGAATTTCTCGAGTTCGTCAATCCTTTCGCGAGATATGGGAGTTTGAAGTTATGGAATGTTTGAGAAAACATCAAAATTTTCGCAAATCTGATACTCGAAACCAATAACTGGAATGGCCTAGGGGAAAAGTACACACCATTCTAATCGGTGGAGTTTCTACTTTCAGATGCAACAGGAATTTCTCGAGTTCGTCTATCCGTTCGCGAGATATGGGAGTTAGAAGTTAAGGAATGATTGAGAATCCATCAAAATTTTCGCTAGTCTGATACTCGAAATTAGTAACTACAATGGCCTAGGGGAAAAATACACAGACCGTTGTAATCGGGCGAGTATCTGCTTTCAGATGCAACAGGAATTTTTCGAGTTCGTCAATCCGTTCGCGAGATATGGGAGTTTGAAGTTATGGAATGTTTGAGAAACCATCAAAATTTTCGCAAGTCTGATACTGGAAACCAATAACTGGAATGGCCTAGGGGAAAAGTACACACCATTCTAGTCGGTGGAGTTTCTACTTTCAGATGCAACAGGAATTTCTCGAGTTCGTCAATCCGTTCGCGAGATATGAGAGTTTGAAGTCATGGAACTGATGTGAAACCACCAAAACTTTCGCTGCTCTGATACTCGAAACCGATAACTGGAATGGCCTAGGGGAGAAATACACATACCGTTCTAATCGGGCGAGATTCTACTTTCAGTTGCAACAAGAATTTCTCGAGTTCGTCAATCCGTTCGCGAGATATGGGAGTTTGAAGTTATGGAATGTTTGAGAAACCATCAAAATTTTCGCAAGTCTGATACTCGAAACCAATAACTGCTATGGCCTAGGGGAAAAGTACACACACCATTGTAATTTGGCGAGTTTCTACTTTCAGATGCAATAGGAATTTCTCGAGTTCGTCAATCCGTTCGCGAGATATGGGAGTTTGAAGTTATGGAATGTTTGAGAAACCATCAAAATTTTTGCAAGTCTGATACTCGAAACCAATAACTGGAATGGCCTAGGGGAAAAGTACACACACCATTCTAATCGGGGGAGTTTCTACTTTCAGATGCAACAGGAATTTCTCGAGTTCGTCGTTCCGTTCGCGAGATACGGGAGTTTGAAGTCATGGAACTGATGTGAAACCACCAAAACTTTCGCTGCTCTGATACTCGAAACCGATAACTGGAATGGCCTAGGGGAGAAATACACATACCGTTCTAATCGGGCGAGTTTCTACTTTCAGTTGCAACAGGAATTTCTCGAGTTCGTCAATCCTTTCGCGAGATATGGGAGTTTGAAGTTATGGAATGTTTGAGAAAACATCAAAATTTTCGCAAATCTGATACTCGAAACCAATAACTGGAATGGCCTAGGGGAAAAGTACACACCATTCTAATCGGTGGAGTTTCTACTTTCAGATGCAACAGGAATTTCTCGAGTTCGTCTATCCGTTCGCGAGATATGGGAGTTAGAAGTTAAGGAATGATTGAGAAACCATCAAAATTTTCGCTAGTCTGATACTCGAAACCAATAACTACAATGGCCTAGGGGAAAGATACACAGACCGTTGTAATGGGGCAAGGTCTCTGCTTTCAGATGCAACAGGAATTTTTCGAGTTCGTCAATCCGTTCGCGAGATATGGGAGTTTGAAGTTAAGGAATGGTTGAGAAACCATCAAAATTTTCGCAAGTCTGGTACTCGAAACCAATAACTGGAATGGCCTAGGGGAAAAGTACACACACCATTGTAATCGGGCGAGTTTCTACTTTCAGATGCAATAGGAATTTCTCGAGTTCGTCAATCCGTTCGCGAAATATGGCAGTTTGAAGTTAAGGAATGGTTGAGAAACCATCAAAATTTTCGCAAGTCTGATACTCAATACCAATAACTGGAATGGCCTACGGGAGAAGTACACACACCATTGTAATCGGGAAGTTTCTACTTTCAGATGCAAGAGGAATTTCTCGAGTTCGTCAATCCGTTCGCGAGATATGGGAGCTTGAAGTTAAGGAATGGTTGATAAACCATCAAAATTTTCGGAATCTGATACTCGAAACCAATAACTACTATGGTCTACGGCAAAGATACACATACCGTTGTAATCGGGCGAGCTTCTACTTTCAGATGCAACAGGAATTTCTCGAGTTCGTCAATCCGTTCGCGAGATATGCGAGTTTGAAGTAAAGAAATGGTTGTGAAACCATCAAAATTTTCGCAAGTCTGATACTCGAAACCAATAACTGGAATGGCCTAGGGGAAAAGTACACACACCATTGTAATCGGGCAAGTTTCTGCTTTCAGATATAACAGGAATTTCTCGAGTTCGTCAATCCGTTCGCGAGATATGGGAGCTTGAAGTTAAGGAATGTTTGAGAAACCATCAAAATTTTCGCAAGTCTGATATTCGAAACCAATAACTACCATGGTCTAGGGCGAAAATACGCATACCGTTGTAATTGGGCGAGCTTCTACTTTCAGATGCAACAGGAATTTCTCGAGTTCGTCAATCCGTTCGCGAGATATGGGAGTTTGAAGTTAAGGAATGGTCGAGAAACCATCAAAATTTTCGGAATCTGATACTCGAAACCAATAACTACTATGGTCCAGGGCAAAAATACACATACCGTTGTAATCGGGCGAGTTTCTGCTTTCAGATGCAACAGTAATTTCTCGAGTTCGTCAATCCGTTCGCGAGATATGCGAGTTTGAAATTGAGGAATGGTTGAGAAACCATCAAAATTTTCGCAAGTCTGATACTCGAAACCAATAACTACAATGGCCCAGGGGAAAAATTCACATACCGTTGTAATCGGTCGAGTTTCTACTTTCAGATGCAACAGGTATTTCTCGAGTTCGTCAATCCGGTCGCGAGATATGGGAGTTTGAAGTTAAGGAATGGTTGAGAAACAATCAAAAATTTCGCAATTCTGATACACGAAACCAATAACTGGGGTGGCCTCAGGGAAAAGTACACACACCATTGTAATCGGGCGAGTTTCTACTTTCAGATGCAACAGGAATTTCTCGAGTTCGTCTATCGGTTCGCGAGATATGGGAATTAGAAGTTAAGGAATGATTGAGAAACCATCAAAATTTTCGCTAGTCTGATACTCGAAACCAATAACTACAATGGCCTAGGGGAAAGATACACAGACCGTTGTAATCGGGCAAGGTGTCTGCTTTCAGATGCAACAGGAATTTTTCGAGTTCGTCAATCCGTTCGCGAGATATGGCAGTTTGAAGTTAAGGAATGGTTGAGAAACCATCAAAATTTTCGCAAGTCTGATACTCGAAACCAATAACTACAATTTGCTAGTGGAAAAATTCACATACCGTTGTAATCGGGCGAGTGTCTGCTTTCAGATTTAACAGGAATTACTCGAGTTCGTCAATCCGTTCGCGAGATATGGGAGTTTGAAGTTAAGGAATGGTTAAGGAAGGATCAAAATTTTCGCAAGTCTGATACACGAAACCAATAACTGGAATGGCCTTGGGGAAAAGTACACGCACCATTGTAATCGGTCAGGTTTCTACTTTCAGATGCAACAGGAATTTCTCGAGTTCGTCAATCCGTTCGCGAGATATGGGAGTTTGAAGTTAAGGAATGGTTGAGAAACCATCAAAATTTTCGGAATCTGATACTCGAAACCAATAACTACTATGGTCTAGGGCAAAAATACACATACCGTTGTAATCGGGAGAGTTTCTGCTTTCAGATGCAACAGGAATTTCTCGAGTTCGTCAATCCGTTCGCGAGATATGCGAGTTTGAAATTAAGGAATGGTTGAGAAACGATCAAGATTTTCGCAAGTCTGATACTCGAAACCAATAACTGGAATGGCCTTGGGGAAAAGTACACGCACCATTGTAATCGGTCAGGTTTCTACTTTCAGATGCAACAGGAATTTCTCGAGTTCGTCAATCCGTTCGCGAGATATGGGAGTTTGAAATTAAGGAATGGGTGAGAAACCATCAAAATTTTTGCAAGTCTGGTACTCGAAACCAATAACTGGAATGGCCTAGGGGAAAAGTACACACACCATTGTAATCGGGCGAGTTTCTACTTTCAGATGCAATAGGAATTTCTCGAGTTCGTCAAACCGTTCGCGAGATATGGCAGTTTGAAGTTAAGGAATGGTTGGGAAACCATCAAAATTTTCGCAAGTCTGATACTCGAAACCAATAACTGGAATGGCCTAGGGGAAAAGTACACACACCATTGTAATCGGGCGAGTTTCTACTTTCTGATGCAACCGGAATTTCTCGAGTTCGCCAATCCGTTCGTGAGATATGGGGGTTGGAATATAAGGAATGGTTGAGAAACCATCAAAATTTTTGCAAGTCTGATACTCGAAACAAATACCTACAATGGCCAAGGGGAAAAATACACATACCGTTGTAATCGGGAGAGCTTCTACTTTCAGTCGCAATAGAAATTTGTCGGATTCGTCAATCCGTTCGCGAAATATCGGATTTTGGAGTTAAGAGATGGTTGAGCAACCATCAAAATTTTCGCTGGTCAGACACTCGAAATCAATAACTACAATGGCTTAGGGGAAAAGTACACACACCATTGTAATCGGGCGAGTTTCTACTTTCAGATGTAACAGAAATTTTTCGGATTCGTCAATCCGTTCGCGAGATATGGGAGTTTGAATATATGGAATGGTTGACAAACAATCAAAATTTTCGAAAATCTGAAACTCGAAACCAATAACTACAATGGCCTAGGGGAAAAGTACACACACCATTGTAATCGGGCGAGTTTCTACTTTCTGATGCAACCGGAATTTCTCGAGTTCGCCAATCCGTTCGCTAGATATGGGGGTTTGAATATAAGGAATGGTTGAGAAACCATCAAAATTTTTGCAAGTCTGATACTCGAAACAAATACCTACAATGGCCAAGGGGAAAAATACACATACCGTTGTAATCGGGAGAGCTTCTACTTTCAGTCGCAACAGTAATTTTTCGAATTCGTCAATCCGTTCGCGAAATATCGGAGTTTGGAGTTAAGAGATGGTTGAGAAACCATCAAAATTTTCGCAATTCTGATACTCGAAACCAATAACTGGAATGGCCTAGGGGAAAAGTACACACACCATTGTAATCGGGCGAGTTTCTACTTTCAGATGCAATAGGAATTTCTCGAGTTCGTCAATCCGTTCGCGAGATATGGCAGTTTGAAGTTAAGGAATGGTGGGGAAACCATCAAAATTTTCGCAAGTCTGATACTCGAAACCAATAACTGGAATGGCCTAGGGGAAAAGTACACACACCATTGTAATCGGGCGAGTTTCTACTTTCAGATGTAACAGAAATTTTTCGGATTCGTCAATCCGTTCGCGAGATATGGGAGTTTGAATATATGGAATGGTTGACAAACAATCAAAATTTTCGAAAATCTGATACTCGAAACCAATAACTACAATGGCCTAGGTGAAAAGTACACACACCATTGTAATCGGGCGAGTTTCTACTTTCTGATGCAACCGGAATTTCTCGAGTTCGCCAATCCGTTCGTGAGATATGGGGGTTTGAATATAAGGAATGGTTGAGAAACCATCAAAATTTTTGCAAGTCTGATACTCGAAACAAATACCTACAATGGCCAAGGGGAAAAATACACATACCGTTGTAATCGGGAGAGCTTCTACTTTCAGTCGCAACAGAAATTTGTCGGATTCGTCAATCCGTTCGCGAAATATCGGATTTTGGAGTTAAGAGATGGTTGAGCAACCATCAAAATTTTCGCTGGTCAGACACTCGAAATCAATAACTACAATGGCTTAGGGGAAAAGTACACACACCATTGTAATCGGGCGAGTTTCTACTTTCAGATGTAACAGAAATTTTTCGGATTCGTCAATCCGTTCGCGAGATATGGGAGTTTGAATATATGGAATGGTTGACAAACAATCAAAATTTTCGAAAATCTGAAACTCGAAACCAATAACTACAATGGCCTAGGGGAAAAGTACACACACCATTGTAATCGGGCGAGTTTCTACTTTCTGATGCAACCGGAATTTCTCGAGTTCGCCAATCCGTTCGCTAGATATGGGGGTTTGAATATAAGGAATGGTTGAGAAACCATCAAAATTTTTGCCAGTCTGATACTCGAAACAAATACATACAATGGGCAAGGGGAAAAATACACATACCGTTGTAATCGGGAGAGCTTCTACATTCAGTCGCAACAGTAATTTTTCGAATTCGTCAATCCGTTCGCGAAATATCGGAGTTTGGATTTAAGAGATGGTTGAGAAACCATCAAAATTTTCGCAATTCTGATACTCGAAACCAATAACTGGAATGGCCTAGGGGAAAAGTACACACACCATTGTAATCGGGCGAGTTTCTACTTTCAGATGCAACAGGAATTTCTCGAGTTTGTCTATCTGTTCGCGAGATATGGGAGTTTGAAGTTAAGGAATGGTTGAGAAACCATCAAAATTTTCGCAATTCTGGTACTCGAAACCAATAACTGGAATGGCCTAGGCGAAAAGTACAAACACCATTGTATTGGGGCGAGTTTCTACTTTCAGATGCAACAGGAATTTCTTGAGTTCGTCTATCCGTTCGCGAGATATGGGAGTTTGAAGTTAAGGAATGGTTGAGAAACCATCAAAATTTTCGTAAGTCTGATACTCGAAAAAGTAACTACAATGGCCTAGGGGAAAAATACACATACGTTGTAATCGGGAGAGCTTCTACTTTCAGTCGCAACAGAAATTTGTCGGATTCGTCAATCCGTTCGCGAGATATGGGAGTTTGAAGTTAAGGAATGGTTGAGAATCCATCAAAATCTTCGCAAGTCTGATACTCGAAACCAATAACTACAATGGCCTAGGGGAAAAATGCACATACCGTTCTAATCGGGAGAGTTTCTGCTTTCAGACACAACAGTAATTTTTCGAATTCGTCAATCCGTTCGCGAAGTATCGCAGTTTGGAGTTAAGAGATGGTTGAGAAACCACCAAAATTTTCGCTGGTCAGATACTCGAAATCAATAACTACAATGGCCTAGGGGAAAAGTAAACACACCATTGTAATCGGGCGAGTTTCTACTTTCAGACGCAACAGGAATTTCTCGAGTTCGTCAATCCGTTCGCGAGATATGGAAGTTTGAAGTTAAGGAATGGTTGAGAAACCATCAAAATTTTCGAATTCTGGTACTCGAAACCAATAACTGGAATGGCCTAGGGGAAAAGTACACGCACCATTGTAATGGGGCGAGTTTCTACTTTCAGATGCAACAGGAATTTCTCGAGTTCGTCAATCCGTTCGCGAGATATGGGAGTTTGAAGTTAAGGAATGGTTGAGAATCCATCAAAATTTTCGCAAGTCTGATACTCGAAACCAATAACTACAATGGCCTAGGGGAAAAATGCACATACCGTTCTAATCGGGAGAGTTTCTGCTTTCAGACGCAACAGAAATTTTTCGAACTCGTCAATCCGTTCGCGAAATATCGAAGTTTGGAGTTAAGAGATGGTTAAGAAACCACCAAAATTTTCGAAATTCTGATACTCTAAACCAATAACTGGAATGCCGTAGGGGAAAAGTACACAAACCATTGTAATCGGGCGAGCTTCTGCTTTCAGATGCAACAGGAATTTCTCGAGTTCGTCAATCCGTTCCCGAGATATGGGAGTTTGAAGTTAAGGTATGGTTGAGAAACCATCAAAATTTCGCAAGTCTGATACTCGAAACGAGTAACTACTATGGCCTAGGGCAAAAATACATATACCGTTGTAATCGGGCGAGTTTCTGCTGTCAGATGCAACAGGAATTTCGCGTGCTCGTCAATCCGATCGCGAGATATGGGAGTTTGAAGTTAAGAGATGGTTGAAACACCAACAAAATTTTCGCAATTCTTATGCTAGAAACCAATAACTGGAATGGCCGAGGCGAAAAGTACACACACCATTGTAATCGGGCGAGATTCTACTTTCAGATGCAACAGGAATTTCTCGAGTTCGTCTGTCCTTTCGCGAGATATGGGAGTATGAAGTTAAGGAATGGTTGAGAAACCATCAAAATTTTCGTAAGTCTGATACTCGAAACGAATAACTACAATGTCCTAGGGGAAAAGAACACACACTATTGTAAGCGGGCGAGTTTCTACTTTCAGATACAACAGGAATTTCTCGAGTTCGTCAATCCGTTCGCGAGATATGCGAGTTTGAAATTGAGGAATGGTTGAGAAACCATCAAAATTTTCGCAAGTCTGATACTCGAAACCAATAACTACAATGGCCTAGGGGAAAAATTCACATACCGTTGTAATCGGGCGAGTTTCTACTTTCAGATGCAACAGGTATTTCTCGAGTTCGTCAATCCGCTCGCGAGATATGGGAGTTTGAAGTTAAGGAATGGTTGAGAAACCATCAAAATTTTTGCAAGTCTGATACTCGAAACCAATAACTACAATGTGCTAGTGGAAAAATTCACATACCGTTGTAATCGGGCGAGTGCCTGCTTTCAGATTTAACAGGAATTACTCGAGTTCGTCAATCCGTTCGCGAGATATGGGAGTTTGAAGTTAAGGAATGGTTGAGGAAGGATCAAAATTTTCGCAAGTCTGATACTCGAAACCAATAACTGGAGTGGCCTTGGGGAAAAGTACACACACCGTTGTAATCGGGCAAGTTTCTACTTTCCGATGCAACAGGAATTTCTCGAGTTCGTCAATCCGTTCGCGAGATATGGGAGTTTGAAGTTAAGGAATGGTTGAGAAACCATCAAAATTTTCGGAATCTGATACACGAAACCAATAACTACTATGGTCTAGGGCAAAAATACACATACCGTTGTAATCGGGCGAGTTTCTGCTTTCAGATGCAACAAGAATTTCTCGAGTTCGTCAATCCGTTCGCATATATGGGAGTTTGAAGTTATGGAATGGTTGAGAAATCATCAAAATTTTCGCAAGTCTGATACTCGAAAGCAATACCTACAATGGCCTAGGGGAAAAATACACATTCCATTGTTAACGGGCGAGTTTCTGCTTTCAGATGCAACAGGAATTTCTCGAGTTCGTCAATCCGTTCGCGAGATATGGGAGTTTGAAGTTAAGGAATGGTTGAGAAACCATCAAAGTTTTCGCAAGTCTGATACTCGAAACCAATAACTACTATGGTCTAGACCAAAAATACACATACCGTTGTAATCGGGCGAGTTTCAACTTTCAGATGCAACAGGAATTTCTCGAGTCCTTCAGCCGGTTCGCGAGATATGGGAGATTGAATTTAAGGAATGGTTGAGAGTCCATTAAAATTTTCGCAAGTCTGATACTCGAAACCAATAACTGCAATGGCCTAGGGGAAAAGTACACACACCATTGTAATCGGGCGAGTTTCTGCCTTCAGATGCAATAGGAATTTCTCGAGTTCGTCAATCCGTTCGCGAGATATGGGAGTTTGAAGTTATGGAATGGTTGAGAAATCATCAAAATTTTCGCAAGTCTGATACTCGAAAGCAATACCTACAATGGCCTAGGGGAAAAATACACATTCCATTGTTAACGGGCGAGTTTCTGCTTTCAGATGCAACAGGAATTTCTCGAGTTCGTCAATCCGTTCGCGAGATATGGGAGTTTGAAGTTAAGGAATGGTTGAGAAACCATCAAAATTTTCGCAAGTCTGGTACTCGAAACCAATAACTGGAATGGCCTAGGGGAAAAGTACACACACCATTGTAATCGGGCGAGTTTCTACTTTCAGATGCAATAGGAATTTCTCGAGTTCGTCAATCCGTTCGCGAGATATGGCAGTTTGAAGTTAAGGAATGGTTGGGAAACCATCAAAATTTTCGCAAGTCTGATACTCGAAACCAATAACTGGAATGGCCTAGGGGAAAAGAACACACACCATTGTAATCGGGCGAGTTTCTACTTTCAGATGTAACAGAAATTTTTCGGATTCGTCAATCCGTTCGCGAGATATGGGAGTTTGAATATATGGAATGGTTGACAAACAATCAAAATTTTCGAAAATCTGAAACTCGAAACCAATAACTACAATGGCCTAGGGGAAAAGTACACACACCATTGTAATCGGGCGAGTTTCTACTTTCTGATGCAACCGGAATTCCTCGAGTTCGCCAATCCGTTCGCTAGATATGGGGGTTTGAATATAAGGAATGGTTGAGAAACCATCAAAATTTTTGCAAGTCTGATACTCGAAACAAATACCTACAATGGCCAAGGGGAAAAATACACATACCGTTGTAATCGGGAGAGCATCCACTTTCAGTCGCAACAGTAATTTTTCGAATTCGTCAATCCGTTCGCGAAATATCGGAGTTTGGAGTTAAGAGATGGTTGAGAAACCATCAAAATTTTCGCAATTCTGATACTCGAAACCAATAACTGGAATGGCCTAGGGGAAAAGTACACACACCATTGTAATCGGGCGAGTTTCTACTTTCAGATGCAATAGGAATTTCTCGAGTTCGTCAATCCGTTCGCGAGATATGGCAGTTTGAAGTTAAGGAATGGTTGGGAAACCATCAAAATTTTCGCAAGTCTGATACTCGTAACCAATAACTGGAATGGCCTAGGGGAAAAGTACACACACCATTGTAATCGGGCGAGTTTCTACTTTCAGATGCAATAGGAATTTCTCGAGTTCGTCAATCCGTTCGCGAGATATGGCAGTTTGAAGTTAAGGAATGGTTGGGAAACCATCAAAATTTTCGCAAGTCTGATACTCGAAACCAATAACTGGAATGGCCTAGGGGAAAAGTACACACACCATTGTAATCGGGCGAGTTTCTACTTTCAGATGTAACAGAAATTTTTCGGATTCGTCAATCCGTTCGCGAGATATGGGAGTTTGAATATATGGAATGGTTGACAAACAATCAAAATTTTCGAAAATCTGATACTCGAAACCAATAACTACAATGGCCTAGGTGAAAAGTACACACACCATTGTAATCGGGCGAGTTTCTACTTTCTGATGCAACCGGAATTTCTCGAGTTCGCCAATCCGTTCGTGAGATATGGGGGTTTGAATATAAGGAATGGTTGAGAAACCATCAAAATTTTTGCAAGTCTGATACTCGAAACAAATACCTACAATGGCCAAGGGGAAAAATACACATACCGTTGCAATCGGGAGAGCTTCTACTTTCAGTCGCAACAGAAATTTGTCGGATTCGTCAATCCGTTCGCGAAATATCGGATTTTGGAGTTAAGAGATGGTTGAGCAACCATCAAAATTTTCGCTGGTCAGACACTCGAAATCAATAACTACAATGGCTTAGGGGAAAAGTACACACACCATTGTAATCGGGCGAGTTTCTACTTTCAGATGTAACAGAAATTTTTCGGATTCGTCAATCCGTTCGCGAGATATGGGAGTTTGAATATATGGAATGGTTGACAAACAATCAAAATTTTCGAAAATCTGAAACTCGAAACCAATAACTACAATGGCCTAGGGGAAAAGTACACACACCATTGTAATCGGGCGAGTTTCTACTTTCTGATGCAACCGGAATTTCTCGAGTTCGCCAATCCGTTCAGTAGATATGGGGGTTTGAATATAAGGAATGGTTGAGAAACCATCAAAATTTTTGCAAGTCTGATACTCGAAACAAATGCCTACAATGGCCAAGGGGAAAAATACACATACCGTTGTAATCGGGAGAGCTTCTACATTCAGTCGCAACAGTAATTTTTCGAATTCGTCAATCCGTTCGCGAAATATCGGAGTTTGGATTTAAGAGATGGTTGAGCAACCATCAAAATTTTCGCTGGTCAGACACTCGAAATCAATAACTACAATGGCTTAGGGGAAAAGTACACACACCATTGTAATCGGGCGAGTTTCTACTTTCAGATGTAACAGAAATTTTTCGGATTCGTCAATCCGTTCGCGAGATATGGGAGTTTGAATATATGGAATGGTTGACAAACAATCAAAATTTTCGAAAATCTGAAACTCGAAACCAATAACTACAATGGCCTAGGGGAAAAGTACACACACCATTGTAATCGGGCGAGTTTCTACTTTCTGATGCAACCGGAATTTCTCGAGTTCGCCAATCCGTTCGCTAGATATGGGGGTTTGAATATAAGGAATGGTTGAGAAACCATCAAAATTTTTGCAAGTCTGATACTCGAAACAAATGCCTACAATGGCCAAGGGGAAAAATACACATACCGTTGTAATCGGGAGAGCTTCTACATTCAGTCGCAACAGTAATTTTTCGAATTCGTCAATCCGTTCGCGAAATATCGGAGTTTGGATTTAAGAGATGGTTGAGAAACCATCAAAATTTTCGCAATTCTGATACTCGAAACCAATAACTGGAATGGCCTAGGGGAAAAGTACACACACCATTGTAATCGGGCGAGTTTCTACTTTCAGATGCAACAGGAATTTCTCGAGTTCGTCTATCTGTTCGCGAGATATGGGAGTTTGAAGTTAAGGAATGGTTTAGAAACCATCAAAATTTTCGCAATTCTGGTACTCGAAACCAATAACTGGAATGGCCTAGGGGAAAAGTACACACAACATTGTAATCGGGCGAGTTTCTACTTTCAGATGTAACAGAAATTTTTCGGATTCGTCAATCCGTTCGCGAGATATGGGAGTTTGAATATATGGAATGGTTGACAAACAATCAAAATTTTCGAAAATCTGATACTCGAAACCAATAACTACAATGGCCTAGGTGAAAAGTACACACACCATTGTAATTGGGCGAGTTTCTACTTTCTGATGCAACCGGAATTTCTCGAGTTCGCCAATCCGTTCGTGAGATATGGGGGTTTGAATATAAGGAATGGTTGAGAAACCATCAAAATTTTTGCAAGTCTGATACTCGAAACAAATACCTACAATGGCCAAGGGGAAAAATACACATACCGTTGTAATCGGGAGAGCTTCTACTTTCAGTCGCAACAGAAATTTGTCGGATTCGTCAATCCGTTCGCGAGATATGGGAGTTTGAATTTAAGGAATGGTTGAGAATCCATCAAAATCTTCGCAAGTCTGATACTCGAAACCAATAACTACAATGGCCTAGGGGAAAAATGCACATACCGTTCTAATCGGGAGAGTTTCTGCTTTCAGACACAACAGTAATTTTTCGAATTCGTCAATCCGTTCGCGAAGTATCGCAGTTTGGAGTTAAGAGATGGTTGAGAAACCACCAAAATTTTCGCTGGTCAGATACTCGAAATCAATAACTACAATGGCCTAGGGGAAAAATGCACATACCGTTCTAATCGGGAGAGTTTCTGCTTTCAGACGCAACAGAAATTTTTCGAATTCGTCAATCCGTTCGCGAAATATCGAAGTTTGGAATTAAGAGATGGTTAAGAAACCACCAAAATTTTCGCAATTCTGATACTCTAAACCAATAACTGGAATGGCCTAGGGGAAAAGTACACAAACCATTGTAATCGGGCGAGTTTCTGCTTTCAGATGCAACAGGAATTTCTCGAGTTCCTCTATCCGTTCGCGAGATATGGGAGTTTGAATTTAAGGAATGGTTGAGAAACCATCAAAATTTTCGCAATTCTGGTACTCGAAACCAATAACTGGAATGGCCTAGGCGAAAAGTACACACGCCATTGTATTAGGGCGGGTTTCTACTTTCAGATGCAACAGGAATTTCTCGAGTTCGTCTATCCTTTCGCGAGATATGGGAGTATGAAGTTAAGGAATGGTTGAAAAACCATCAAAATTTTCGTAAGTCTGATACTCGAAATTAATAACTACAATGGCCTAGGGGAAAAATACACATACCGTTGTAATCGGGAGAGCTTGTACTTTCAGACGCAACAGAAATTTGTCGGATTCGTCAATCCGTTCGCGAAATATCGGATTTTGGAGTTAAGAGATGGTTGAGCAACCATCAAAATTTTCGCTGGGCAGATACTCGAAATCAATAACTACAATGGCCTAGGGGAAAAGTAAACACACCATTGTAATCGGGCGAGTTTCTACTTTCAGACGCAACAGGAATTTCTCAAGTTCGTCAATCCGTTCGCGAGATATGGAATTTTGAAGTTAAGGAATGGTTGAGAAACCATCAAAATTTTCGAATTCTGGTACTCGCAACCAATAACTGGAATGGCCTAGGGGAAAAGTACACACGCCATTGTATTAGGGCGGGTTTCTACTTTCAGATGCAACAGGAATTTTTCGAGTTCGTCAATCCGTTCGCGAGATATGGGAGTTTGAAGTTAAGGAATGGTTGAGAATCCATCAAAATTTTCGCAAGTCTGATACTCGAAACGAGTAACTACTATGGCCTAGGGCAAAAATACATATACCGTTGTAATCGGGGGAGTTTCTGCTGTCAGATGCAACAGGAATTTCGCGATCTGGTCAAACCGATCGCGAGATATGGTAGTTTGAAGTTAAGAGATGGTTGAGAAACCATCAAAATTTTCGCAATTCTGATACCCGAAACCAATAACTGGAATGGCCTAGGGGAAAAGTACACACACCATTGTAATCGGGCGAGTTTCTACTTTCAGATGCAACAGGAATTTCTCGAGTTCCTCTATCCGTTCGCGAGATATGGGAGTTTGAATTTAAGGAATGGTTGAGAAACCATCAAAATTTTCGCAATTCTGGTACTCGAAACCAATAACTGGAATGGCCTAGGCGAAAAGTACACACGCCATTGTATTAGGGCGGGTTTCTACTTTCAGATGAAACAGGAATTTCTCGAGTTCGTCAATCCGTTCGCGAGATATGGGAGTTTGAAGTTGAGGAATGGTTGAGAATCCATCAAAATTTTCGCAAGTCTGATACTCGAAACCAATAACTACAATCTCCTAGGGGAAAACTGCACATACCGTTCTCATCGGGAGAGTTTCTGCTTTCAGACGCAACAAAATTTTTCGAATTCGTCCATCCGTTCGCGAAATATCGAAGTTTGGAGTTAAGAGATTGTTAAGAAACCACCAAAATTTTCGCAATTCTGATACTCTAAACCAATAACTGGAATGGCCCAGAGCAAAAATACACATACCGTTGTAATCGGGCGACTTTCTGTTTTCAGATGCAACAGGAAATTCTCGAGTTCGTCAATCCGTTCGCGAGATATGGTAGTTTGAAGTTAAGGAATGGTTGAGAATCCATCAAAATTTTCTCAAGTCTGATACTCGAAACCAATAACTACAATAGCCTAGGGTAAAAGTACACATACCGTTGTAATCGGGAGAGTTTCTACTTTCAGATGCAACAGAAATTTCTCGATGTCCGCTGTCCGTTCGCGAGATATAGGAGTTTGAAGTGGAGGAATGGTTGAGAAACCAACAAAATTTGGCAAGTCTGATACTCGAAACCAATAACTACAATGGCCTAGGGGAAAAATACATATACCGTTGTAATCGGGAGTGTATCTACTTTCAGATGCAACAGAAATTTTTCGGAATCGTGAATCCGTTCGCGAAATATCGGAGTTTGGAATTAAGAGATGGTGGAGAAACCATCAAAATTTTCGCAAGCCTGATACCCGAAACAAATAACTATAACGGTCTAGGGGAAAAATACACATACCATTGTAATCGGGAGAGTTTCTACTTTCAGATGCAACAGAAACTTTTCGGATTCGTCAATCCGTTCGCGAAATATCGGAGTTTGGACTTAAGAGATGGTTGAGAAACAATCAAAAGTTTCGCAATTCTGATGCTATGAACGAATAACTGGACTGGCCTAGGGGAGAAGTACACATACCATTGTAATCGGGCGAGTTTCTACTTTCTGATGCAAAATTAATTTCCCGAATTCGTCAATCCGTTCGCGAGATATGGGAGTTTGAAGTTAAGGAATGGTTGAGAAACCATCAAAATTTTCGCAAGTTTGATGCTAGAATCGAATAACTGGAATGGCCTAGGGGAAAAGTACAGACACCATTATAATCGGGCGAGATTCTACTTTCAGGTGCAACCGGTATTTCTCGAGTTCGTCAATCCGTTTGCGAGATGTGGGAGTTTGAAGTTAAGGAATGGTTGAGAAACCATCAAAATTTTCGCAAGTCTGATACTCGAAACCAATAACTACAATGGCCTAGGGGAAAAGTACACACACCAATGTAATCGGGCGAGTTTCTACTTTCAGATGCAACCGGAATTTCTCGAGTTCGCCAATCCGTTCGCGAGATATGGGAGTTTGACGATAAGGAATGGTTGAGAAACCATCAAAATTTTTGCAAGTCTGATACTCGAAACCAATAATTACAATGGCCTAGGGGAAAAATATACATACCGTTGTAATCGGGCGAGTTTCAAATTTCAGATGCAACAGGAATTTCTCGAGTTCTTCAACCGGTTCGCGAGATATGGGAGTTTGATGTTTAGGAGTGGTTGAGAAACAATCAAATATTTCGCAAGTCTGATACACGAAACCAATAACTGGAATGGCCTAGGGGAAAAGTACACACACCATTGTAATCGGGCGAGTTTCTGCCTTCAGATGCAATAGGAATTTCTCGAGTTCGTCAATCCGTTCGCGAGGTATGGGCGTTTGAAGTTAAGGAATGGTTGAGAAACAATAAAAAATTTCGCAAGTCTGATACACGAAACCAATAACTGGAATGGCCTGGGGGAAAAGTACACACACCATTGTAATCGGGCGAGTTTCCACTTTCAGATGCAACAGGAATTTCTCGAGTTCGTCAATACGTTCGCGAGATATGGGTGTTTGAAGTTAAGGAATGGTTGAGAGACCATCAGAGTTTTCGCAAGTCTGATACTCGAAAGCAATAACTACAATGGCCTAGGGGAAAAATACAAATACCGTTGTAATCGGGCGAGTTTCTACTTTCAGATGCGACAGGAATTTCTCGAGTTCGTCAATCCGTTCGCGAGATATGGGAGTTTGAAGTTAAGGAATGGTTGAGAAACCATTAAAACTTTCACAAGTCTGATACTCGAAACCAATAACTGGAATAGCCTAGGGGAGAAATACACACACCATTGTAATCCAGCGAGTTTCGACTTTCAGATTCAGCAGGAATTCCTCGAGTTCGTCAATCCGTTCGCGAGATATGGGAGTTCGAAGTTAAGGAATGGTTGAGAAACCATCAAAATTTTCGCAAGTCTGATACTCGAAACCAATAACTATTATGGCCTAGGGCATAAATAAACATACCGTTGTAATCGGGCGAGTTTCTGCTTTTAGATGCAAACGGCATTTCTCGAGTTCGTCAATCCGTTCGCGAGATATGGGAGTTTGAAGTTAAGGAATGGTTGAGAAACCATTAAAACTTTCACAAGTCTGATACTCGAAACCAATAACTGGAATAGCCTAGGGGAGAAATACACACACCATTGTAATCCAGCGAGTTTCGACTTTCAGATTCAACAGGAATTCCTCGAGTTCGTCAATCCGTTCGCGAGATATGGGAGTTCGAAGTTAAGGAATGGTTGAGAAACCATCAAAATTTTCGCAAGTCTGATACTCGAAACCAATAACTATTATGGCCTAGGGCAAAAATAAACATACCGTTGTAATCGGGCGAGTTTCTGCTTTTAGATGCAAACGGCATTTCTCGAGTTCGTCAATCCGTTCGCGAGATATGCGAGTTTGAAATTAAGGAATAGATGAGAAACCTTCAAAATTTTCGCAAGTCTGATACTCGAAACAAATAACTACAATGGCCTAGCGGAAAAATACACATACCGTTGCAATCGGGAGAGTTTCTACTTTCAGATGCAAGAGAAATTTTTCGTATTCGTCAATCCGTTCGCGAGATATGGGAGTTCGAAGTTGATGAATGGTTGAGAAACCATCCAAATTTTCGCAAGTCTGATACTCGGAACCAATAACTACTTTGGGCTAGGGCAAAAATACACATACCGTTGTAATCGGGCGAGTTTCTGCTTTTAGATGCAACAGGCATTTCTCGAGTTCGTCAATCCGTTCGCGAGATATGGAGTTTGAAGTTAAGGAATGGTTGAGAAACCATTAAAATCTTCGCAATTCTGAAGCTAGAAACGAATAACAGGAATGGCCCAGGGGAGAAGTACACATACCAATGTAATCGGGCGAGTTTCTACTTTCAGATACAACAGGAATTCCTCGAGTACGTCAATCCGTTCGCGAGATATGGGAGTTTGAAGTTAAGGAATAGTTGAGAAACCATCAAAATTTCCGCAAGTCTGATACCCGAAACAAATAACTACAATGGC
Source organism: Ptiloglossa arizonensis (assembly GCF_051014685.1). Classification (NCBI taxonomy): domain Eukaryota; kingdom Metazoa; phylum Arthropoda; class Insecta; order Hymenoptera; family Colletidae; genus Ptiloglossa; species Ptiloglossa arizonensis. The sequence continues at coordinate 1,765,809 of NC_135058.1, forward strand.
CTAGGAGAAAAATATACATACCGTTCTAATCGGGCGAGTTTCTGCTTTCAGATGCGTCAGGAATTTCTCAAGTTCGCCAATACGTTCGCGAGATATGGGAGTTTGAAGTTAAGGAATGGTTGAGAAACCATTAAAATCTTCGCAATTCTGAAGCTAGAAACGAATAACAGGAATGGCCCAGGGGAGAAGTACACATACCAATGTAATCGGGCGAGTTTCTACTTTCAGATACAACAGGAATTCCTCGAGTACGTCAATCCGTTCGCGAGATATGGGAGTTTGAAGTTAAGGAATAGTTGAGAAACCATCAAAATTTCCGCAAGTCTGATACCCGAAACAAATAACTACAATGGCCTAGGGGGAAAATACACATACCGTTGTAATCGGGCGAGTTTCTGCTGTCAGATACAACAGGAAATTCTCGGGTTCGTCAATCCGTTCGCGAGATATGGGTGTTTGAAGTTATGGAATGGTTGACAAACAATCAAAATTTTCGCAAGTCTGATCCTCGAAACCTATAACTACTATGGTCTAGGGCAACAATACACATACCGTTGTAATCGGGCGAGTTTCTGCTGTCAGATACAACAGGGAATTCTCGGGTTCGTCAATCCGTTCGCGAGATATGGGAGTTTGAAGTTATGGAATGGTTGACAAACAATCAAAATTTTCGCAAGTCTGATGCTAGAATCGAATAACTGGAATGACCTAGGGGAAACGTACAGACACCATTGTAATCGGGCGAGTTTCTACTTTCAGATGCAACCGGAATTTCTCGAGTTCGTCAATCCGTTCGCGACATATGGGCGTTTGATGTTAAGGCATGGTTGAGAAACCATCAAAATTTCCGCAAGTCTGATACCCGAAACAAATAGCTACAATGGCCTAGGGGAAAAATATACATACCGCTCTAATCGGGCGAGTTTCTGCTTTCAGATGCGTCAGGAATTTCTCAAGTTCGTCAATCCGTTCGCGAGATATGGGAGTTTGAAGTTAAGGAATGGTTGAGAAACCATCAAAATTTTCGCAGGTCTGATACACGAAACCAATAACTGTAATGGCCTAGTGGAAAAGTACACACACCATTGTAATCGGGCGAGTTTCTAGTTTCAGATGCAACAGGAATTTCTCGATTTCCTCAGGCCGTTCGCGAGATATAGGAGTTTGAAGTGAAGGAATGGTTGAGAGACCATCAAAATTTCGCAAGTCCGATACTCGAAACCAATAACTGGAATGGCCTAGGGGAAATGTACACACACCATTGTAATCGGGCGAGTTTCTACTTTCAGATGCGACAGGAATTTCTCGATTTCCTCAGTCCGTTCGCGAGATATAGGAGTTTGAAGTGAAGGAATGGTTGAGAGACCATCAAAATTTCGCAATTCTGATACTCGAAACCAATAACTGGAATGGCCTAGGGGAAAAGTACACACACCATTGTAATCGGGCGAGTATCTGCTTTCACATGCAACAGGAATTTCTCGAGTTCGTCAATCCGTTCGCGAGATATGGGAGTTTGAAGTTAAGGAATGTTTGAGAAACCATCAAAATTTTCGCAAGTCTGATCCTCGAAACCAATAACTACTATGGTCTAGGGCAACAATACACATACCGTTGTAATCGGGCGAGTTTCTGCTGTCAGATACAACAGGAAATTCTCGGGTTCGTCAATCCGTTCGCGAGATATGGGTGTTTGAATTTATGGAATGGTTGACAAACAATCAAAATTTTCGCAAGTCTGATGCTAGAAACGAATAACTGGAATGGCCTAGGGGAAACGTACAGACACCACTGTAATCGGGCGAGTTTCTACTTTCAGATGCAACCGGAATTTCTCGAGTTCGTCAATCCGTTCGCGAGATATAGGAGTTTGAAGTGAAGGAATGGTTGAGAGACCATCAAAATTTCGCAAGTCTGATACTCGAAACCAATAACTGGAATGGCCTAGGGGAAATGTACACACACCATTGTAATCGGGCGAGTTTCTACTTTCGGATGCAACCGGAATTTCTCGAGTACGTCAATCCGTTCGCGAGATATGGGAGTTTGAAGTTAAGGAATGGTTGACAAACAATCAAAATTTTCGCAAGTCTGATGCTAGAAACGAATAACTGGAATGGCCTAGGCGAAACGTACAGACACCATTGTAATCGGGCGAGTTTCTACTTTCAGATGCAACCGGAATTACTCGAGTTCGTCAATCCGTTCGCGACATATGGGAGTTTGATGTTAAGGAATGGTTGAGAAACCATCAAAATTTCCGCAAGTCTGATACCCGAAACAAATAACTACAATGGCCTAGGGAAAAAATATACATACCGTTCTAATCGGGCGAGTTTCTGCTTTCAGATGCGTCAGGAATTTCTCAAGTTCGTCAATCCGTTCGCGAGATATGGGAGTTTGAAGCTAAGGAATGGTTGAGAAACCATCAAAATTTTCGCAGGTCTGATACACGAAACCAATAACTGGAATGGCCTAGTGGAAAAGTACACACACCATTGTAATCGGGCGAGTTTCTAGTTTCAGATGCAAGAGGAATTTCTCGATTTCCTCAGGCCGTTCGCGAGATATAGGAGTTTGAAGTGAAGGAATGGTTGAGAGACCATCAAAATTTCGCAAGTCCGATACTCGAAACCAATAACTGGAATGGCCTAGGGGAAATGTACACACACCATTGTAATCGGGCGAGTTTCTACTTTCAGATGCGACAGGAATTTCTCGATTTCCTCAGTCCGTTCGCGAGATATAGGAGTTTGAAGTGAAGGAATGGTTGAGAGACCATCAAAATTTCGAAAGTCTGATACTCGAAACCAATAACTGGAATGGCCTAGGGGAAATGTACACACACCATTGTAATCGGGCGAGTTTCTGCTTTCACATGCAACAGGAATTTCTCGAGTTCGTCAATCCGTTCGCGAGATATGGGAGTTTGAAGTTAAGGAATGTTTGAGAAACCATCAAAATTTTCGCAAGTCTGATCCTCGAAACCAATAACTACTATGGTCTAGGGCAACAATACACATACCGTTGTAATCGGGCGAGTTTCTGCTGTCAGATACAACAGGAAATTCTCGGGTTCGTCAATCCGTTCGCGAGATATGGGTGTTTGAAGTTATGGAATGGTTGACAAACAATCAAAATTTTCGCAAGTCTGATGCTAGAAACGAATAATTGGAATGGCCTAGGGGAAACGTACAGACACCACTGTAATCGGGCGAGTTTCTACTTTCAGATGCAACCGGAATTTCTCGAGTTCGTCAATCCGTTCGCGAGATATGGGAGTTTGATGTTAAGGAATGGTTGAGAAACCATCAAAATTTTCGCAAGTCTGATGCTCGAAACGAATAACTGCAATGGCCTAGGGGAAATGTACAGACACCATTGTAATCGGGCGAGTTTCTACTTTCAGATGCAACCGGAATTTCTCGAGTACGTCAATCCGTTCGCGAGATATGGGAGTTTGAAGTTAAGGAATGGTTGACAAACAATCAAAATTTTCGCAAGTCTGATGCTAGAAACGAATAACTGGAATGGCCTAGGCGAAACGTACAGACACCATTGTAATCGGGCGAGTTTCTACTTTCAGATGCAACCGGAATTACTCGAGTTCGTCAATCCGTTCGCGACATATGGGAGTTTGATGTTAAGGAATGGTTGAGAAACCATCAAAATTTCCGCAAGTCTGATACCCGAAACAAATAACTACAATGGCCTAGGGAAAAAATATACATACCGTTCTAATCGGGCGAGTTTCTGCTTTCAGATGCGTCAGGAATTTCTCAAGTTCGTCAATCCGTTCGCGAGATATGGGAGTTTGAAGCTAAGGAATGGTTGAGAAACCATCAAAATTTTCGCAGGTCTGATACACGAAACCAATAACTGGAATGGCCTAGTGGAAAAGTACACACACCATTGTAATCGGGCGAGTTTCTAGTTTCAGATGCAAGAGGAATTTCTCGATTTCCTCAGGCCGTTCGCGAGATATAGGAGTTTGAAGTGAAGGAATGGTTGAGAGACCATCAAAATTTCGCAAGTCCGATACTCGAAACCAATAACTGGAATGGCCTAGGGGAAATGTACACACACCATTGTAATCGGGCGAGTTTCTACTTTCAGATGCGACAGGAATTTCTCGATTTCCTCAGTCCGTTCGCGAGATATAGGAGTTTGAAGTGAAGGAATGGTTGAGAGACCATCAAAATTTCGCAAGTCTGATACTCGAAACCAATAACTGGAATGGCCTAGGGGAAAAGTACACACACCATTGTAATCGGGCGAGTTTCTGCTTTCACATGCAACAGGAATTTCTCGAGTTCGTCAATCCGTTCGCGAGATATGGGAGTTTGAAGTTAAGGAATGTTTGAGAAACAATCAAAATTTTCGCAAGTCTGATCCTCGAAACCAATAACTACTATGGTCTAGGGCAACAATACACATACCGTTGTAATCGGGCGAGTTTCTGCTGTCAGATACAACAGGAAATTCTCGGGTTCGTCAATCCGTTCGCGAGATATGGGTGTTTGAAGTTATGGAATGTTTGACAAACAATCAAAGTTTTCGCAAGTCTGATGCTAGAAACGAATAACTGGAATGGCCTAGGGGAAACGTACAGACACCACTGTAATCGGGCGAGTTTCTACTTTCAGATGCAACCGGAATTTCTCGAGTTCGTCAATCCGTTCGCGAGATATGGGAGTTTGATGTTAAGGAATGGTTGAGAAACCATCAAAATTTTCGCAAGTGTGATGCTCGAAACGAATAACTGCAATGGCCTAGGGGAAATGTACAGACACCATTGTAATCGGGCGAGTTTCTACTTTCAGATGCGACAGGAATTTCTCCAGTTCGTCAATCCGTTCGCGAGATATGGGAGTTTGAAGTTAAGGAATGTTTGAGAAACCATAAAAATTTTCGCAAGTCTGATCCTCGAAACCAATAACTACTATGGTCTAGGGCAACAATACACATACCGTTGTAATCGGGCGAGTTTCTGCTGTCAGATACAACAGGAAATTCTCGGGTTCGTCAATCCGTTCGCGAGATATGGGTGTTTGAAGTTATGGAATGTTTGACAAACAATCAAAGTTTTCGCAAGTCTGATGCTAGAAACGAATAACTGGAATGGCCTAGGGGAAAAGTACACACACCATTGTAATCGGGCGAGTTTCTGCTTTCACATGCAACAGGAATTTCTCGAGTTCGTCAATCCGTTCGCGAGATATGGGAGTTTGAAGTTAAGGAATGTTTGAGAAACCATCAAAATTTTCGCAAGTCTGATCCTCGAAACCAATAACTACTATGGTCTAGGGCAACAATACACATACCGTTGTAATCGGGCGAGTTTCTGCTGTCAGATACAACAGGAAATTCTCGGGTTCGTCAATCCGTTCGCGAGATATGGGTGTTTGAATTTATGGAATGGTTGACAAACAATCAAAATTTTCGCAAGTCTGATGCTAGAAACGAATAACTGGAATGGCCTAGGGGAAACGTACAGACACCACTGTAATCGGGCGAGTTTCTACTTTCAGATGCAACCGGAATTTCTCGAGTTCGTCAATCCGTTCGCGAGATATAGGAGTTTGAAGTGAAGGAATGGTTGAGAGACCATCAAAATTTCGCAAGTCTGATGCTAGAATCGAATAACTGGAATGACCTAGGGGAAACGTACAGATACCATTGTAATCGGGCGAGTTTCTACTTTCAGATGCAACCGGAATTTCTCGAGTTCGTCAATCCGTTCGCGACATATGGGAGTTTGATGTTAAGGAATGGTTGAGAAACCATCAAAATTTCCGCAAGTCTGATACACGAAACAAATAACTACAATGGCCTAGGGGAAAAATATACATACCGCTCTAATCGGGCGAGTTTCTGCTTTCATATGCGTCAGGAATTTCTCAAGTTCGTCAATCCGTTCGCGAGATATGGGAGTTTGAAGTTAAGGAATGGTTGAGAAACCATCAAAATTTTCGCAGGTCTGATACACGAAACCAATAACTGTAATGGCCTAGTGGAAAAGTACACACACCATTGTAATCGGGCGAGTTTCTAGTTTCAGATGCAACAGGAATTTCTCGATTTCCTCAGGCCGTTCGCGAGATATAGGAGTTTGAAGTGAAGGAATGGTTGAGAGACCATCAAAATTTCGCAAGTCTGATACTCGAAACCAATAACTGGAATGGCCTAGGGGAAATGTACACACACCATTGTAATCGGGCGAGTTTCTGCTTTCACATGCAACAGGAATTTCTCGAGTTCGTCAATCCGTTCGCGAGATATGGGAGTTTGAAGTTAAGGAATGTTTGAGAAACCATCAAAATTTTCGCAAGTCTGATCCTCGAAACCAATAACTACTATGGTCTAGGGCAACAATACACATACCGTTGTAATCGGGCGAGTTTCTGCTGTCAGATGCAACCGGAATTTCTCGAGTTCGTCAATCCGTTCGCGAGATATGGGAGTTTGATGTTAAGGAATGGTTGAGAAACCATCAAAATTTTCGCAAGTGTGATGCTCGAAACGAATAACTGCAATGGCCTAGGGGAAATGTACAGACACCATTGTAATCGGGCGAGTTTCTACTTTCAGATGCGACAGGAATTTCTCCAGTTCGTCAATCCGTTCGCGAGATATGGGAGTTTGAAGTTAAGGAATGTTTGAGAAACCATAAAAATTTTCGCAAGTCTGATCCTCGAAACCAATAACTACTATGGTCTAGGGCAACAATACACATACCGTTGTAATCGGGCGAGTTTCTGCTGTCAGATACAACAGGAAATTCTCGGGTTCGTCAATCCGTTCGCGAGATATGGGTGTTTGAAGTTATGGAATGTTTGACAAACAATCAAAGTTTTCGCAAGTCTGATGCTAGAAACGAATAACTGGAATGGCCTAGGGGAAAAGTACACACACCATTGTAATCGGGCGAGTTTCTGCTTTCACATGCAACAGGAATTTCTCGAGTTCGTCAATCCGTTCGCGAGATATGGGAGTTTGAAGTTAAGGAATGTTTGAGAAACCATCAAAATTTTCGCAAGTCTGATCCTCGAAACCAATAACTACTATGGTCTAGGGCAACAATACACATACCGTTGTAATCGGGCGAGTTTCTGCTGTCAGATACAACAGGAAATTCTCGGGTTCGTCAATCCGTTCGCGAGATATGGGTGTTTGAATTTATGGAATGGTTGACAAACAATCAAAATTTTCGCAAGTCTGATGCTAGAAACGAATAACTGGAATGGCCTAGGGGAAACGTACAGACACCACTGTAATCGGGCGAGTTTCTACTTTCAGATGCAACCGGAATTTCTCGAGTTCGTCAATCCGTTCGCGAGATATAGGAGTTTGAAGTGAAGGAATGGTTGAGAGACCATCAAAATTTCGCAAGTCTGATGCTAGAATCGAATAACTGGAATGACCTAGGGGAAACGTACAGATACCATTGTAATCGGGCGAGTTTCTACTTTCAGATGCAACCGGAATTTCTCGAGTTCGTCAATCCGTTCGCGACATATGGGAGTTTGATGTTAAGGAATGGTTGAGAAACCATCAAAATTTCCGCAAGTCTGATACACGAAACAAATAACTACAATGGCCTAGGGGAAAAATATACATACCGCTCTAATCGGGCGAGTTTCTGCTTTCATATGCGTCAGGAATTTCTCAAGTTCGTCAATCCGTTCGCGAGATATGGGAGTTTGAAGTTAAGGAATGGTTGAGAAACCATCAAAATTTTCGCAGGTCTGATACACGAAACCAATAACTGTAATGGCCTAGTGGAAAAGTACACACACCATTGTAATCGGGCGAGTTTCTAGTTTCAGATGCAACAGGAATTTCTCGATTTCCTCAGGCCGTTCGCGAGATATAGGAGTTTGAAGTGAAGGAATGGTTGAGAGACCATCAAAATTTCGCAAGTCTGATACTCGAAACCAATAACTGGAATGGCCTAGGGGAAATGTACACACACCATTGTAATCGGGCGAGTTTCTGCTTTCACATGCAACAGGAATTTCTCGAGTTCGTCAATCCGTTCGCGAGATATGGGAGTTTGAAGTTAAGGAATGTTTGAGAAACCATCAAAATTTTCGCAAGTCTGATCCTCGAAACCAATAACTACTATGGTCTAGGGCAACAATACACATACCGTTGTAATCGGGCGAGTTTCTGCTGTCAGATACAATAGGAAATTCTCGGGTTCGTCAATCCGTTCGCGAGATATGGGTGTTTGAAGTTATGGAATGGTTGACAAACAATCAAAATTTTCGCAAGTCTGATGCTAGAAACGAATAATTGGAATGGCCTAGGGGAAACGTACAGACACCACTGTAATCGGGCGAGTTTCTACTTTCAGATGCAACCGGAATTTCTCGAGTTCGTCAATCCGTTCGCGAGATATGGGAGTTTGATGTTAAGGAATGGTTGAGAAACCATCAAAATTTTCGCAAGTCTGATGCTCGAAACGAATAACTGCAATGGCCTAGGGGAAATGTACAGACACCATTGTAATCGGGCGAGTTTCTACTTTCAGATGCAACCGGAATTTCTCGAGTACGTCAATCCGTTCGCGAGATATGGGAGTTTGAAGTTAAGGAATGGTTGACAAACAATCAAAATTTTCGCAAGTCTGATGCTAGAAACGAATAACTGGAATGGCCTAGGCGAAACGTACAGACACCATTGTAATCGGGCGAGTTTCTACTTTCAGATGCAACCGGAATTACTCGAGTTCGTCAATCCGTTCGCGACATATGGGAGTTTGATGTTAAGGAATGGTTGAGAAACCATCAAAATTTCCGCAAGTCTGATACCCGAAACAAATAACTACAATGGCCTAGGGACAAAATATACATACCGTTCTAATCGGGCGAGTTTCTGCTTTCAGATGCGTCAGGAATTTCTCAATTTCGTCAATCCGTTCGCGAGATATGGGAGTTTGAAGCTAAGGAATGGTTGAGAAACCATCAAAATTTTCGCAGGTCTGATACACGAAACCAATAACTGGAATGGCCTAGTGGAAAAGTACACACACCATTGTAATCGGGCGAGTTTCTAGTTTCAGATGCAAGAGGAATTTCTCGATTTCCTCAGGCCGTTCGCGAGATATAGGAGTTTGAAGTGAAGGAATGGTTGAGAGACCATCAAAATTTCGCAAGTCCGATACTCGAAACCAATAACTGGAATGGCCTAGGGGAAATGTACACACACCATTGTAATCGGGCGAGTTTCTACTTTCAGATGCGACAGGAATTTCTCGATTTCCTCAGTCCGTTCGCGAGATATAGGAGTTTGAAGTGAAGGAATGGTTGAGAGACCATCAAAATTTCGCAAGTCTGATACTCGAAACCAATAACTGGAATGGTCTAGGGGAAAAGTACACACACCATTGTAATCGGGCGAGTTTCTGCTTTCACATGCAACAGGAATTTCTCGAGTTCGTCAATCCGTTCGCGAGATATGGGAGTTTGAAGTTAAGGAATGTTTGAGAAACCATCAAAATTTTCGCAAGTCTGATCCTCGAAACCAATAACTACTATGGTCTAGGGCAACAATACACATACCGTTGTAATCGGGCGAGTTTCTGCTGTCAGATACAACAGGAAATTCTCGGGTTCGTCAATCCGTTCGCGAGATATGGGTGTTTGAAGTTATGGAATGTTTGACAAACAATCAAAGTTTTCGCAAGTCTGATGCTAGAAACGAATAACTGGAATGGCCTAGGGGAAACGTACAGACACCACTGTAATCGGGCGAGTTTCTACTTTCAGATGCAACCGGAATTTCTCGAGTTCGTCAATCCGTTCGCGAGATATGGGAGTTTGATGTTAAGGAATGGTTGAGAAACCATCAAAATTTTCGCAAGTGTGATGCTCGAAACGAATAACTGCAATGGCCTAGGGGAAATGTACAGACACCATTGTAATCGGGCGAGTTTCTACTTTCAGATGCAACCGGAATTTCTCGAGTTCGTCAATCCGTTCGCGAGATATGGGAGTTTGAAGTTAAGGAATGGTTGAGAAACCATCAAAATTTTCGCAAGTCTGATACTCGAAACCAATAACTACAATGGCCTAGGGGAAAAGTACACACACCATTGTAATCGGGCGAGTTTCTACTTTCAGACGCAAAATGAATTTTTGGGTTAGGTCAATCCGTTCGCGAGATATGGGAGTTTGAAACCAACAAATGGTTGAGAGGGCAAAAAATTTTTCGCAGTTCTGCTGCTCCAAACGCTTAACCAGAATGGCCTAGGGAGAAAACACCCATACCGTTGTAATCGGGCGAGTTTCTTCTTTCAGATGCAATCGGAATTTTTGGGTTAGGTCAATCCGTTCGCGAGATATGGCAGTTTGAAGCTAAGAAATGGTTGAGAAGACAACAAATTTATCGCACTTCTGCTGCTCCAAACGCTTAACCAGAATGGCCTAGGGAAAAAATACACATACCGTTGTAATCTGGCGAGTTTCTACTTTCAGACGCAAAATGAATTTTTGGGTTAGGTCAATCCGTTCGCGAGATATGGTAGTTTGAAGCCAAGCCATGGTTGAGAAGACAACAAATTTATCGCACTTCTGCTGCTCCAAACGCTTAACCAGAATGGCTTAGGGAAAAAATACACATACCGTTGTAATCGGGCGAGTTTGTACTTTCAGTTAAAATAGGAATTTTTGGGTTAGGTCAATCCGTTCGCGAGATATGGGAGCTTGATGCTAAGAAATGGTTGAGAAGACAACAAATTTTTCGCAGTTCTGCTGCTCCAAACGCTTAACCAGAATGGCCTAGGGAAAAAATATACATACCGTTGTAATCGGGCGAGTATCTACTATCAGATGCAATAGGAATTTTTGGTGTAGGTCAATCCGTTCGCGAGATATGGGACTTTGAAGCTAAGAAATGGTTGACAACACAACAAATTTTTCGCAATTCTGCTGCTCCAAACGCTTAACCAGAATGGCCTAAGGAAAAATACACATACCGTTGTAATCGGGCGAGTTTCTACTTTCAGGCGCAACAGGAATTTTTGGGTTAGGTCAATCCGTTCGCGAGATATGGGAGTTTGAAGCCAAGAAATGGTTGAGAAGGCAAAAAATTTTTCGCACTTCTGCTGCTCCAAACGCTTAACCAGAATGGCCTAGGGAAAAAGTACACATACCGTTGTAATCGGGCGAGTTTCTTCTTTCAGATGCAATCGGAATTTTTGGGTTAGGTAAATCCGTTCGCGAGATATGGGAGTTTGAAGCTAAGAAATGGTTGAGAAGACAACAAATTTTTCGCAGTTCTGCTGCTCCAAACGCTTAACCAGAATGGCCTAGGGAAAAAATACACATACTGTTGTAATGGGGCGAGTTTCTACTTTCAGATGCAACAGGAATATTTGCGTTAGGTCAATCCGTTCGCGAGATATGGGACTTTAAATCTAAGAAATGGTTGAGAAGACAACAAATTTTTCGCAATTCTGCTGCTCCAAACGCTTAACCAGAATGGCCTAGGGAGGAAACACCGATACCGTTGTAATCGGGCGAGTTTCTTCTTTCAGATAAAATCGGAATTTTTGGGTTAGGTCAATCCGTTCGCGAGATATGGGAGTATGAAGCCAAGAAACGGTTGAGATGGCATAAAATTGTTCGCAATTCTGCTGCTCCAAACGCTTAACCAGAATGGCCTAGGGAAAAAATCACATACCGCTGTAATCGGGCGAGTTTCTACTTTCAGATGCAATAGGAATTTTTGAGTTAGCTCGATCCGTTCGCGAGATATGGGAGGTTAAAACCAAGAAATGGTTGAGAAGGCAAAAAATTTTTCGCAATTCTGCTGCTCCAAACGCTTGACCAGAATGGCCTAGGGAAAAAATACACATACCGTTGTAATCTGGCGAGTTTCTACTTTCAGACGCAACAGGAATTTTTGGGTTAGTTCAATCCGTTCGCGAGATATGGGAGTTTGAAGCCAAGAAATAGTTGAGGAGGCAACAAATTTTTCGCAATTCTGCTGCTCCAAACGCTTAACCAGAATGGCCTAGGGAATAAATACCCATACCGTTGTAATCGGGCGAGTTTCTACTTTCAGATGCAACAGGAATATTTGGGATAGGTCAATCCGTTCGCGAGATATGGGAGTTTGAAGCCAAGAAATGGTAGAGAAGGCAAAAAATTTTTCGCAATTCTGCTGCTCCAAACGCTTAACCAGAATGGCCTAGGGGAAAAATACACATACTGTTGTAATGGGGCGAGTTTCTACTTTCAGATGCAACAGGAATATTTGGGTTAGGTCAATCCGTTCGCGAGATATGGGAGATTGAAGCTAAGAAATGGTTGAGAAGACAACAAATTTTTCGCAATTCTGCTGCTCCAAACGCTTAACCAGAATGGCCTAGGGAAAAAATACCCATACCGTTGTAATCGGACGAGTTTCTACTTTCAGTTACAATAGGAATTTTTGGGTTAGGTCAATCTGTTCGCGAGATATGGGAGTTTGAAGCTAAGAAATGGTTGAGAAGACAACAAATTTTTCGCAGTTCTGCTGCTCCAAACGCTTAACCAGAATGGCCTAGGGAAAAATACACATACCGTTGTAATCGGGCGAGTATCTACTTTCAGTCGGAACAGGAATTTTTGGGTTAGGTCGATCCGTTCGCGAGATATGGGAGTTTGAAGCCAAGAAATGGTTGAGAAGGCAAAAAATTTGTCGCAATTCTGCTGCTGCAAACGCTTAACCAGAATAGCATAGGGAAAAAATTCACATACCGTTGTAATCGGGCGAGTTTCTACTTTCAGGTGCAATAGGAATTTTTGGGTTAGGTCAATCCGTTCGCGAGATATGGGAGTTTGAACCCAAGAAATAGTTGAGAAGGCAACAAATTTTTCGCAATTCTGCTTCTCCAAACGCTTAACTAGAATGACCTAGGGAAAAAATACCCATACCGTTGTAATCGGGCGAGTTTCTACTTTCAGATGCAACAGGAATATTTGGGATAGGTCAATCCGTTCGCGAGATATGGGAGTTTGAAGCCAAGAAATGGTTGAAAAGGCAAAAAATTTTTCGCAATTCTGCTGCTCCAAACGCTTAACCAGAATGGCCTAGGGGAAAAATACACATACTGTTGTAATGGGGCGAGTTTCTACTTTCAGATGCAACAGGAATATTTGCGTTAGGTCAATCCGTTCGCGAGATATGGGAGTTTGAAGCTAAGAAATGGTTGAGATGACTACAAATTTTTCGCAATTCTGCTGCTCCAAACGCTTAACCAGAATGGCCTAGGGAGAAAATACCGATACCGTTGTAATCGGGCGAGTTTCTTCTTTCAGATGCAATCGGAATTTTTGGGTTAGGTCAATCCGTTCGCGAGATATGGGAGTTTGAAGCCAAGAAATGGTTGAGATGGCATAAAATTGTTCGCAATTCTGCTGCTCCAAACGCTTAACCAGAATGGCCTAGGGAAAAAATACACATACCGCTGTAATCGGGCGAGTTCCTACTTTCAGATGCAATAGGAATTTTTGAGTTAGGTCGATCCGTTCGCGAGATATGGGAGGTTGAAGCCAAGAAATGGTTGAGAAGGCAAAAAATTTTTCGCAATTCTGCTGCTCCAAACGCTTAACCAGAATGGCCTAGGGAAAAAATACACATACTGTTGTAATGGGGCGAGTTTCTACTTTCAGATGCAACAGGAATATTTGCGTTAGGTCAATCCGTTCGCGAGATATGGGAGTTTGAAGCTAAGAAATGGTTGAGATGACAACAAATTTTTCGCAATTCTGCTGCTCCAAACGCTTAACCAGAATGGCCTAGGGAATAAATACCCATACCGTTGTAATCGGGCGAGTTTCTACTTTCAGATGCAACAGGAATATTTGGGATAGGTCAATCCGTTCGCGAGATATGGGAGTTTGAAGCCAAGAAATGGTTGAGAAGGCAAAAAATTTTTCGCAATTCTGCTGCTCCAAACGCTTAACCAGAATGGCCTAGGGGAAAAATACACATACTGTTGTAATGGGGCGAGTTTCTACTTTCAGATGCAACAGGAATATTTGGGTTAGGTCAATCCGTTCGCGAGATATGGGAGTTTGAAGCTAAGAAATGGTTGAGAAGACAACAAATTTTTCGCAGTTCTGCTGCTCCAAACGCTTAACCAGAATGGCCTAGGGAAAAATACACATACCGTTGTAATCGGGCGAGTATCTACTTTCAGTCGGAACAGGAATTTTTGGGTTAGGTCGATCCGTTCGCGAGATATGGGAGCTTGAAGCCAAGAAATGGTTGAGAAGGCAAAAAATTTGTCGCAATTCTGCTGCTGCAAACGCTTAACCAGAATAGCATAGGGAAAAAATTCACATACCTTTGTAATCGGGCGAGTTTCTACTTTCAGGTGCAATAGGAATTTTTGGGATAGGTCAATCCGTTCGCGAGATATGGGAGTTTGAACCCAAGAAATAGTTGAGAAGGCAACAAATTTTTCGCAATTCTGCTTCTCCAAACGCTTAACCAGAATGGCCTAGGGAAAAAATACCCATACCGTTGTAATCGGACGAGTTTCTACTTTCAGCTACAATAGGAATTTTTGGGTTAGGTCAATCCGTTCGCGAGATATGGGAGTTTGAAGCCAAGAAATGGTTGAGAAGGCAAAAAATGTTTCGCAATTCTTCTGCTGCAAACGCTTAACCAGAATGGCCTAGGGGAAAAATACACATACCGCTGTAATCGGGAGAGTTTCTACTTTCAGACGCAACAGGAACTTTTGGGTTAGGTCAATCCGTTCGCGAGATATGGGAGTTTGAAGCTAAGAAATGGTTGAGAAGACAACAAATTTTTCGCAATTCTGCTGCTCCAAACGCTTAACCAGAATAGCATAGGGAATAAATACTCATACCGTTGTAATCGGACGAGTTTCTTCTTTCAGATGCAATCGGAATTTTTGGGTTAGGTCAATCCCTTCGCGAGATATGGGAGTTTGAAGCCAAGAAATGGTTGAGATGGCATAAAATTGTTCGCAATTCTGCTGCTCCAAACGCTTAACCAGAATGGCCTAGGGAAAAAATACACATACCGCTGTAATCGGGCGAGTTTCTACTTTCAGATGCAATAGGAATTTTTGAGTTAGGTCGATCCGTTCGCGAGATATGGGAGGTTGAAGCCAAGAAATGGTTGAGAAGGCAAAAAATTTTTCGCAATTCTGCTGCTCCAAACGCTTAACCAGAATGGCCTAGGGGAAAAATACACATACTGTTGTAATGGGGCGAGTTTCTACTTTCAGATGCAACAGGAATATTTGGGTTAGGTCAATCCGTTCGCGAGATATGGAAGATTGAAGCTAAGAAATGGTTGAGAAGACAACAAATTTTTCGCAATTCTGCTGCTCCAAACGCTTAACCAGAATGGCCTAGGGAAAAAATACCCATACCGTTGTAATCGGACGCGTTTCTACTTTCAGTTACAATAGGAATTTTTGGGTTAGGTCAATCTGTTCGCGAGATATGGGAGTTTGAAGCTAAGAAATGGTTGAGAAGAGAACAAATTTTTCGCAGTTCTGCTGCTCCAAACGCTTAACCAGAATGGCCTAGGGAAAAATACACATACCGTTGTAATCGGGCGAGTATCTACTTTCAGTCGGAACAGGAACTTTTGGGTTAGGTCGATCCGTTCGCGAGATATGGGAGCTTGAAGCCAAGAAATGGTTGAGAAGGCAAAAAATTTGTCGCAATTCTGCTGCTGCAAACGCTTAACCAGAATAGCATAGGGAAAAAATTCACATACCGTTGTAATCGGGCGAGTTTCTACTTTCAGGTCCAATAGGAATTTTTGGGATAGGTCAATCCGTTCGCGAGATATGGGAGTTTGAACCCAAGAAATAGTTGAGAAGGCAACAAATTTTTCGCAATTCTGCTTCTCCAAACGCTTAACCAGAATGGCCTAGGGAAAAAATACCCATACCGTTGTAATCGGACGAGTTTCTACTTTCAGCTACAATAGGAATTTTTGGGTTAGGTCAATCCGTTCGCGAGATATGGGAGTTTGAAGCCAAGAAATGGTTGAGAAGGCAAAAAATGTTTCGCAATTCTTCTGCTGCAAACGCTTAACCAGAATGGCCTAGGGGAAAAATACACATACCGCTGTAATCGGGAGAGTTTCTACTTTCAGACGCAACAGGAACTTTTGGGTTAGGTCAATCCGTTCGCGAGATATGGTAGTTTGAAGCTAAGAAATGGTTGAGAAGACAACAAATTTTTCGCAATTCTGCTGCTCCAAACGCTTAACCAGAATAGCATAGGGAATAAATACCCATACCGTTGTAATCGGACGAGTTTCTACTTTCAGATGCAACAGGAATATTTGGGATAGGTCAATCCGTTCGCGAGATATGGGAGTTTGAAGCTAAGAAATGGTTGAGAAGACAACAAATTTTTCGCAGTTCTGCTGCTCCAAACGCTTAACCAGAATGGCCTAGGGAAAAAATACACATACCGTTGCAATCGGGCGAGTTTCTACTTTCAGATGCAACAGGAATTTTTGGGTTAGGTCAATCCGTCCGCGAGATATGGGAGATTAAATCTAAGAAATGATTGGGAAGGCAACAAATTTTCGCAATTCTGCTGCTCCAAACGCTTAACCAGAATGGCCTAGGGAGAAAACACCCATACTGCTGTAATCGGGCGAGTTTCTACTTTTAGATG
Organism: Ptiloglossa arizonensis; assembly: GCF_051014685.1. Lineage (NCBI taxonomy): Eukaryota > Metazoa > Arthropoda > Insecta > Hymenoptera > Colletidae > Ptiloglossa > Ptiloglossa arizonensis. The sequence continues at coordinate 1,782,482 of NC_135058.1, forward strand.
CAAAAGGAATTTTTGGGTTAGGTCGATCCGTTCGCGAGATATGGGAGGTTGAAGCTAAGAAATGGTTGAGAAGGCAAAAAATTTTTCGAAATTCTGCTGCTCCAAACGCTTAACCAGAATGGCCTAGGGAAAAAATACACATACCGTTGTAATCTGGCGAGTTTCTACCTTCAGACGCAACAGGAATTTTTGGGTTAGGTCAATCCGTTCGCGAGATATGGGAGCTTGAAGCCAAGAAATAGTTGAGAAGCCAACAAATTTTTCGCAATTCTGCTGCGCCAAACGCCTAACCAGAATGGCCTAGGGAAAAAATAACCATACCGTTGTAATCCGGCGAGTTTCTACTTTCAGATGCAACAGGAATATTTGGGTTATGTCAATCCGTTCGCGAGATATTGGAGTGTGAAGCTAAGAAATGGTTGAGAAGACAACAAATTTTTCGCAGTTCTGCTGCTCCAAACGCTTAACCAGAATGGCCTAGGGAAAAATACACATACCGTCGTAATCGGGCGAGTATCTACTTTCAGTCGGAACAGGAATTTTTGGGTTAGGTCGATCCGTTCGCGAGATATGGGAGTTTGAAGCCAAGAAATGGTTGAGAAGGCAAAAAATTTGTCGCAATTCTGCTGCTGCAAACGCTTAATCAGAATGGCCTAGGGAAAAAATACACATACCGTTGTAATCGGGCGAGTTTGTACTTTCAGGTGCAATAGGAATTTTTGGGTTATGTCAATCCGTTCCCGAAATATGGGAGTTTGAACCCAAGAAATAGTTGAGAAGGCAACAAATTTTTCGCAATTCTGTTTCTCCAAACGCTTAACCAGAATGGCCTAGGGAAAAAATACCCATACCGTTGTAATCGGACGAGTTTCTACTTTCAGTTACAATAGGAATTTTTGGGTTAGGTCAATCCGTTCGCGAGATATGGGAGTTTGAAGCCAAGAAATGGTTAAGAAGGCAAAAAATTTTTCGCAATTCTGCTGCTCCAAACGCTTAACCAGAATGGCCTAGGGAAAAAATACACATACCGTTGTAATCTGGTGAGTTTCTACATTCAGACGCAACAGGAATTTTTGGTTTAGGTCAATCCGTTCGCGAGATATGGGAGTTTGAAGCTAAGAAATGGTTGAGAAGACAACAAATTTTTCGCAATTCTGCTGCTCCAAACGCTTAACCAGAATGGCCTAGGGAAAAAATACCCATACCGTTGTAATCGGACGAGTTTCTACTTTCAGTTACAATAGGAATTTTTGGGTTAGGTCAATCCGTTCGCGAGATATGGGAGTTTGAAGCCAAGAAATGGTTAAGAAGGCAAAAAATTTTTCGCAATTCTGCTGCTCCAAACGCTTAACCAGAATGGCCTAGGGAAAAACTACCCATACCGTTGTAATCGGGCGAGTTTCTACTTTCAGATGCAACAGGAATATTTGGGTTAGGTCAATCCGTTCGCGAGATATGGGAGTTTGAAGCCAAGAAATGGTTAAGAAGGCAAAAAATGTTTCGCAATTCTGCTGCTCCAAACGCTTAACCAGAATGGCCTAGGGGAAAAGTACACATACCGTTGTAATGGGGCGAGTTTCTACTTTCAGATGCAACAGGAATATTTGGGTTAGGTCAATCCGTTCGCGAGATACTACCTTGATCAAAAAGTTCTAGGACTTTATTCTTAAAATCAAAAATACAAATTTATTCGTCCAAATCGATATGGTCCCCTTCAAAGTAGTCCCCATTGACTGCAATGCACTTGCGCCAGCGCTTGATCCAATCCTCGAAACACCGCTGGTACTCAATTTTCGGTATGTCCATCAGAGCCGTCTTCGATTTTGTCATGACCTCCTCTCGGGTACTGTAACGCGTTCCGCGAAGCGGTTTTTTAATTCGGTTGAACAGAAAAAAGTCGCAGGGTGCCAGATCTGGTGAATTTGAAGGCTGCTGGATAGTGTTCGTGTTGTTTTTCGTCAAAAACTCGCGGATAAGGATCGCATTGTGCGCCGGTGCGTTATCGTGGTGCAAAATCCACGAGTTGTTTGCCCACAAATCTGGCCTTTTTTGACGAATTGCTTCGCGCAAACGTCTCAAAACGCCCAAATAATATTCTTTGTTGACTGTCTGTTTTTCTGGCAAGAATTCTTGATGCACAACACCATTGTAATCCATGAAAACCGTGAGCATCGCCTTCTTTCTTGATTGAAAACGACGTGGTTTTTTCGGTCTCGGCTCTTCCGGTGCACGCCATTCACTCGCTTGATGTCTGGATTGTGTGTCATACTCATAAATCCACGTCTCATCTCCAGTGATGATACGTTTAATAAATGTTAGGTCGGATTCGGCCTTGGAAATCATTTCTTTCGCGATTTCAACGCGGTCCTTTTTTTGCATGAAATTGAGGTCTTTCGGCACCAGTTTTGCAGCGACACGTCTGAGGCCCAAATCACTAACCAAAACGTCTTGAACGGATCCATAAGCAATGTTCAAGTCCTCTGCCAGCTCTCTGATGGTCAATTTGCGGTTTTCGGACAACATTTCTTGAATTTTATCGTTGTTTTCATCGGTTTTCGACGTTGTCGGCCTGCCACTGCGTTTGTCATCCTCGACCGACTCACGACCACGTCTGAAGCGTTCGTGCCATCGAAAAACATTTGATCTCGAAAGAGTATCGTTGCCGAAACACTTCTCCAACATATCCAAGGTCTGCGGACCGTTAAATACGTTTTTTACACAAAATTTAATGCAAACTCGTTGATGCTCAAATGATGCCATTTTCAAAATCGAAGACACGAACAAAGGAGATGTGCTCAGTACAACGTAACTTTTACAAATATCAAGCTATGATGCTGAAATTGGAAGGAAGTGTTAATGACAGATATGGTAACCTAACAAAAAAAAAAAAAAGAAACAATCGGGTAATTGACAGCGACACACGGGGGACAGTCCTAGAACTTTTTGATCAAGGTAGTATGGGAGTTTGAAGCTAAGAAATGGTTGAGAAGACAACAAATTTTTCGCAATTCTGCTGCTCCAAACGCTTAACCAGAATAGCATAGGGAATAAATACCCATACCGTTGTAATCGGGCGAGTTTCTACTTTCAGATGCAACAGGAATATTTGGGATAGGTCAATCCGTTCGCGAGATATGGGAGTTTGAAGCCAAGAAATGGTTGAGAAGGCAAAAAATTTTTCGCAATTCTGCTGCTCCAAACGCTTAACCAGAATGGCCTAGGGGAAAAATACACATACTGTTGTAATGGGGCGAGTTTCTACTTTCAGATGCAACAGGAATATTTGGGTTAGGTCAATCCGTTCGCGAGATATGGGAGATTGAAGCTAAGAAATGGTTGAGAAGACAACAAATTTTTCGCAATTCTGCTGCTCCAAACGCTTAACCAGAATGGCCTAGGGAAAAAATACACATACCGTTGTAATCGGGCGAGTATCTACTTTCAGTCGGAACAGGAATTTTTGGGTTAGGTCGATCCGTTCGCGAGATATGGGAGTTTGAAGCCAAGAAATGGTTGAGAAGGCAAAAAATTTGTCGCAATTCTGCTGCTGCAAACGCTTAACCAGAATAGCATAGGGAAAAAATTCACATACCGTTGTAATCGGGCGAGTTTCTACTTTCAGGTGCAATAGGAATTTTTGGGTTAGGTCAATCCGTTCGCGAGATATGGGAGTTTGAACCCAAGAAATAGTTGAGAAGGCAACAAATTTTTCGCAATTCTGCTTCTCCAAACGCTTAACCAGAATGGCCAAGGGAAAAAATACCCATACCGTTGTAATCGGACGAGTTTCTACTTTCAGCTACAATAGGAATTTTTGGGTTAGGTCAATCCGTTCGCGAGATATGGGAGTTTCAAGCCAAGAAATGGTTGAGAAGGCAAAAAATGTTTCGCAATTCTTCTGCTGCAAACGCTTAACCAGAATGGCCTAGGGGAAAAATACACATACCGCTGTAATCGGGAGAGTTTCTACTTTCAGACGCAACAGGAACTTTTGGGTTAGGTCAATCCGTTCGCGAGATATGGGAGTTTGAAGCTAAGAAATGGTTGAGAAGACAACAAATTTTTCGCAATTCTGCTGCTCCAAACGCTTAACCAGTATAGCATAGGGAAAAAATTCACATACCGTTGTAATCGGGCGAGTTTCTACTTTCAGATGCAACAGGAATATTTGGGTTAGGTCTATCCGTTCGCGAGATATGGGAGTTTGAAGCTAAGAAATGGTTGAGAAGACAACAAATTTTTCGCAGTTCTGCTGCTCCAAACGCTTAACCAGAATGGCCTAGGGAAAAAATACACATACCGTTGTAATCGGGCGTGTTTCTACTTTCAGTTACAACAGGAATTTTTGGGTTAGGTCAATCCGTTCGCGAGATATGGGACTTTGAACCTAAGAAATGGTTGACAAGACAACAAATTTTTCGCACTTCTGCTGCTCCAATCGCTTAACCAGAATGGTCTAGGGGAAAAATACACGTACCATTGTAAACGGGCGAGTTTCTACTTTCACAGGCAACAGGAATTTTTGGGTTAGGTCAAACCGTTCGCGAGATATGGGAGTTTGAAGCTAAGAAATGGTTGAGAAGACAACAAATTTTTCGCAGTTCTGCTGCTCCAAATGCTTAACCAGAATGGCCTAGGGAAAAAATACACATACCGTTGCAATCGGGCGAGTTTCTACTTTCACGTGCAATAGGAATTTTTGGGTTAGGTCAATCCGTTCGCGAGATATGGGAGTTTAAATGTAAGAAATGGTTGAGAAGACAACAAATTTTTCGCAATTCTGCTGCTCCAAACGCTTAACCAGAATGGCCTAGGGAGAAAACACCGATACCGTTGTAATCGGGCGAGTTTCTTCTTTCAGATGCAATCGGAATTTTTGGGTTAGGTCAATCCGTTCGCGAGATATGGGAGTTTGAAGCTAAGAAATGGTTGAGAAGACATCAAATTTTTCGCAATTCTGCTGCTCCAAACGCTTAACCAGAATGGCCTAGGGAAAAAATACACATACCGTTGTAATCGAGCGAGTTTCTACTTTCAGATGCAACAGGAATTTTTGGGTTAGGTCAATCCGTCCGCGAGATATGGGAGTTTAAATCTAAGAAATGATTGAGAAGACAACAAATTTTTCGCAATTCTGCTGCTCCAAACGCTTAACCAGAATGGCCTAGGGAAAAAATACACATACCGTTGTAATCGGGCGTGTTTCTACTTTCAGTTACAACAGGAATTTTTGGGTTAGGTCAATCCGTTCGCGAGATATGGGACTTTGAACCTAAGAAATGGTTGACAAGACAACAAATTTTTCGCACTTCTGCTGCTCCAATCGCTTAACCAGAATGGTCTAGGGGAAAAATACACGTACCATTGTAAACGGGCGAGTTTCTACTTTCACAGGCAACAGGAATTTTTGGGTTAGGTCAAACCGTTCGCGAGATATGGGAGTTTGAAGCTAAGAAATGGTTGAGAAGACAACAAATTTTTCGCAGTTCTGCTGCTCCAAATGCTTAACCAGAATGGCCTAGGGAAAAAATACACATACCGTTGCAATCGGGCGAGTTTCTACTTTCACGTGCAATAGGAATTTTTGGGTTAGGTCAATCCGTTCGCGAGATATGGGAGTTTAAATGTAAGAAATGCTTGAGAAGACAACAAATTTTTCGCAATTCTGCTGCTCCAAACGCTTAACCAGAATGGCCTAGGGAGAAAACACCGATACCGTTGTAATCGGGCGAGTTTCTTCTTTCAGATGCAATCGGAATTTTTGGGTTAGGTCAATCCGTTCGCGAGATATGGGAGTTTGAAGCTAAGAAATGGTTGAGAAGACATCAAATTTTTCGCAATTCTGCTGCTCCAAACGCTTAACCAGAATGGCCTAGGGAAAAAATACACATACCGTTATAATCGAGCGAGTTTCTACTTTCAGATGCAACAGGAATTTTTGGGTTAGGTCAATCCGTCCGCGAGATATGGGAGTTTAAATCTAAGAAATGATTGAGAAGACAACAAATTTTTCGCAATTCTGCTGCTCCAAACGCTTAACCAGAATGGCCTAGGGAGAAAACACCCATACCGTTGTAATCGGGCGAGTTTCTTCTTTCAGATGCAATCGGAATTTTTGGGTTAGCTCAATCCGTTCGCGAGATATGGGACTTTGAACCTAAGAAATGGTTGACAAGACAACAAATTTTTCGCACTTCTGCTGCTCCAATCGCTAAACCAGAATGGTCTAGGGGAAAAATACACGTACCATTGTAAACGGGCGAATTTCTACTTTCACAGGCAACAGGAATTTTTGGGTTAGGTCAAACCGTTCGCGAGATATGGGAGTTTGAAGCTAAGAAATGGTTGAGAAGACAACAAATTTTTCGCAGTTCTGCTGCTCCAAATGCTTAACCAGAATGGCCTAGGGAAAAAATACACATACCGTTGCAATCGGGCGAGTTTCTACTTTCACGTGCAATAGGAATTTTTGGGTTAGGTCAATCCGTTCGCGAGATATGGGAGTTTAAATGTAAGAAATGGTTGAGAAGACAACAAATTTTTCGCAATTCTGCTGCTCCAAACGCTTAACCAGAATGGCCTAGGGAGAAAACACCGATACCGTTGTAATCGGGCGAGTTTCTTCTTTCAGATGCAATCGGAATTTTTGGGTTAGGTCAATCCGTTCGCGAGATATGGGAGTTTGAAGCTAAGAAATGGTTGAGAAGACAACAAATTTTTCGCAGTTCTGCTGCTCCAAACGCTTAACCAGAATGGCCTAGGGAAAAAATACACATGCCGTTGTAATCGGGCGAGTTTCTACTTTCAGATGCAACAGGAATATTTGGGTTAAGTCAATCCGTTCGCGAGATATGGGAATTTGAAGCCAAGAAATGGTTGAGATGGCATAAAATTGTTCGCAATTCTGCTGCTCCAATCGCTTAACCAGAATGGCCTAGGGAAAAAATACACATACCGCTGTAATCGGGCGAGTTTCTACTTTCAGACGCAACAGGAACTTTTGGGTTAGGTCAATCCGTTCGCGAGATATGGGAGTTTGAAGCTAAGAAATGGTTGAGAAGACAACAAATTTTTCGCAGTTCTGCTGCTCCAAACGCTTAACCAGAATGGCCTAGGGAAAAAATACACATACCGTTGTAATCGGGCGTGTTTCTACTTTCAGTTACAACAGGAATTTTTGGGTTAGGTCAATCCGTTCGCGAGATATGGGACTTTGAACCTAAGAAATGGTTGACAAGACAACAAATTTTTCGCACTTCTGCTGCTCCAATCGCTTAACCAGAATGGTCTAGGGGAAAAATACACGTACCATTGTAAACGGGCGAGTTTCTACTTTCACAGGCAACAGGAATTTTTGGGTTAGGTCAAACCGTTCGCGAGATATGGGAGTTTGAAGCTAAGAAATGGTTGAGAAGACAACAAATTTTTCGCAGTTCTGCTGCTCCAAATGCTTAACCAGAATGGCCTAGGGAAAAAATACACATACCGTTGCAATCGGGCGAGTTTCTACTTTCACGTGCAATAGGAATTTTTGGGTTAGGTCAATCCGTTCGCGAGATATGGGAGTTTAAATGTAAGAAATGGTTGAGAAGACAACAAATTTTTCGCAATTCTGCTGCTCCAAACGCTTAACCAGAATGGCCTAGGGAGAAAACACCGATACCGTTGTAATCGGACGAGTTTCTTCTTTCAGATGCAATCGGAATTTTTGGGTTAGGTCAATCCGTTCGCGAGATATGGGAGTTTGAAGCTAAGAAATGGTTGAGAAGACATCAAATTTTTCGCAATTCTGCTGCTCCAAACGCTTAACCAGAATGGCCTAGGGAAAAAATACACATACCGTTGTAATCGAGCGAGTTTCTACTTTCAGATGCAACAGGAATTTTTGGGTTAGGTGAATGCGTCCGCGAGATATGGGAGTTTAAACCTAAGAAATGATTGAGAAGACAACAAATTTTTCGCAATTCTGCTGCTCCAAACGCTTAACCAGAATGGCCTAGGGAAAAAATACCCATACCGTTGTAATCGGACGAGTTTCTACTTTCAGTTACAATAGGAATTTTTGGGTTAGGTCAATCCGTTCGCGAGATATGGGAGTTTGAAGCCAAGAAATGGTTAAGAAGGCAAAAAATTTTTCGCAATTCTGCTGCTCCAAACGCTTAACCAAAATGGCCTAGGGAAAAACTACCCATACCGTTGTAATCGGGCGAGTTTCTACTTTCAGATGCAACAGGAATATTTGGGTTAGGTCACTCCGTTCGCGAGATATGGGAGTTTGAAGCCAAGAAATGGTTAAGAAGTAAAAAAATGTTTCGCAATTCTGCTGCTCCAAACGCTTAACCAGAATGGCCTAGGGGAAAAGTACACATACCGTTGTAATGGGGCGAGTTTCTACTTTCAGATGCAACAGGAATATTTGGGTTAGGTCAATCCGTTCGCGAGATATGGGAGTTTGAAGCTAAGAAATGGTTGAGAAGACAACAAATTTTTCGCAGTTCTGCTGCTCCAAACGCTTAACCAGAATGGCCTAGGGAAAAAATACCCATACCGTTGTAATCGGGCGAGTTTCTTCTTTCAGATGCAATCGGAATTTTTGGGTTATGTCAATCCGTTCGCGAGATATGGGAGTTTGAAGCTAAGAAATGGTTGAGAAGACAACAAATTTTTCGCAGTTCTGCTGCTCCAAACGCTTAACCAGAATGGCCTAGGGAAAAAATACACATGCCGTTGTAATCGGGCGAGTTTCTACTTTCAGATGCAACAGGAATATTTGGGTTAGGTCAATCCGTTCGCGAGATATGGGAATTTGAAGCCAAGAAATGGTTGAGATGGCATAAAATTGTTCGCAATTCTGCTGCTCCAGTCGCTTAACCAGAATGGCCTAGGGAAAAAATACACATACCGCTGTAATCGGGCGAGTTTCTACTTTCAGATGCAAAAGGAATTTTTGGGTTAGGTCGGTCCGTTCGCGAGATATGGGAGGTTGAAGCTAAGAAATGGTTGAGAAGGCAAAAAATTTTTCGCAATTCTGCTGCTCCAAACGCTTAACCAGAATGGCCTAGGGAAAAAATACACATACCGTTGTAATCTGGCGAGTTTCTACTTTCAGACGCAACAGGAATTTTTGGGTTAGGTCAATCCGTTCGCGAGATATGGGAGCTTGAAGCCAAGAAATAGTTGAGAAGGCAACAAATTTTTCGCAATTCTGCTGCTCCAAACGCCTAACCAGAAAAGCCTAGGGAAAAAATACCCATACCGTTGTAATCGGGCGAGTTTCTACTTTCAAATGCAACAGGAATATTTGGGTTAGGTCAATCCGTTCGCGAGATATTGGAGTTTGAAGCTGAGAAATGGTTGAGAAGACAACAAATTTTTCGCACTTCTGCTGCTCCAAACGCTTAACCAGAATGGCCTAGGGAAAAAATACACATACCGTTGTAATCGGGCGAGTATCTACTTTCAGACGCAACAGGTATTTTTGGGTTAGGTTAATCCGTTCGCGAGATATGGGAGTTTGAAGCCAAGAAATGGTTGAGAAGGCAAAAAATTTTTCGCAATTCTGCTGCTGCAAACGCTTAACCAGAATGGCCTAGGGAGAAAACACCCATACCGTTGTAATCGGGCGAGTTTCTTCTTTCAGATGCAATCGGAATTTTTGGGTTAGGTCAATCCGTTCGCGAGATATGGGAGTTTGAAGCTAAGAAATGGTTGAGAAGACAACAAATTTTTCGCAGTTCTGCTGCTCCAAACGCTTAACCAGAATGGCCTAGGGAAAGAATACACATACCGTTGTAATCGGGCGAGTTTCTACTTTCAGATGCAACAGGAATATTTGGGTTCGGTCATTCCGTTCGCGAGATATGGGAGTTTGAAGCTAAGAAATGGTTGAGAGGACAACAAATTTTTCGCAGTTCTGCTGCCCCAAACGCTTAACCAGAATGGTCTAGGGAAAAAATACACATACCGTTGTGATCTGGCGAGTATCTACTTTCAGACGCAACAGGAATATTTGGGTTCGGTCAATCCGTTCGCGAGATATGGGAGCTTGAAGCCAAGAAATAGTTGAGAAGGCAACAAATTTTTCGCAATTCTGCTGCGCCAAACGCTTAACCAGAATGGCCTAGGGAAGAAATACACATACCGTTGTAATCTGGCGAGTTTCTACTTTCAGACGCAACAGGAATTTTTGGGTTAGGTCAATCCGTTCGCGAGATATGGGAGCTTGAAGTCAAGAAATAGTTGAGAAGGCAACAAATTTTTCGCAATTCTGCTGCTCCAAACGCCTAACCAGAAAAGCCTTGGGAAAAAATACCCATACCGTTGTAATCGGGCGAGTTTCTACTTTCAAATGCAACAGGAATATTTGGGTTAGGTCAATCCGTTCGCGAGATATTGGAGTTTGAAGCTGAGAAATGGTTGAGAAGACAACAAATTTTTCGCACTTCTGCTGCTCCAAACGCTTAACCAGAATGGCCTAGGGAAAAAATACACATACCGTTGTAATCGGGCGAGTATCTACTTTCAGACGCAACAGGTATTTTTGGGTTAGGTTAATCCGTTCGCGAGATATGGGAGTTTGAAGCCAAGAAATGGTTGAGAAGGCAAAAAATTTTTCGCAATTCTGCTGCTGCAAACGCTTAACCAGAACGGCCTAGGGAAAAAATACACATACCGTTGTAATCGTGCGAGTTTCTACTTTCAGATGCAACAGGAATTTTTGTGTTAGGTCAATCCGTCCGCGAGATATGGGAGTTTGAAGCTAAGAAATGGTTGAGAGGACAACAAATTTTTCGCAGTTCTGCTGCCCCAAACGCTTAACCAGAATGGCCTAGGGAAAAAATACACATACCGTTGTAATCTGGCGAGTTACTACTTTCAGACGCAACAGGAATATTTGGGTTAGGTCAATCCGTTCGCTAGATATGGGAGCTTGAAGCCAAGAAATAGTTGAGAAGGCAACAAATTTTTCGCAATTCTGCTGCTCCAAACGCCTAACCAGAATGGCTTAGGGAAAAAATACCCATACCGTTGTAATCGGGCGAGTTACTACTTTCAGATGCAATCGGAATTTTTGGGTTAGGTCAATCCGTTAGCGAGATATGGGTGTTTGAAGCTAAGAAATGGTTGAGAGGACAACAAATTTTTCGCAGTTCTGCTGCCCCAAACGCTTAACCAGAATGGCCTAGGGAAAAAATACACATACCGTTGTAATCTGGCGAGTTTCTACTTTCAGATGCAACAGGAATATTTGGGTTCGGTCAATCCGTTCGCGAGATATGGGAGTTTGAAGCTAAGAAATGGTTGAGAGGACAACAAATTTTTCGCAGTTCTGCTGCCCCAAACGCTTAACCAGAATGGTCTAGGGAAAAAATACACATACCGTTGTAATCTGGCGAGTTTCTACTTTCAGACGCAACAGGAATATTTGGGTTAGGTCAATCCGTTCGCGAGATATGGGAGCTTGAAGCTAAGAAATGGTTGAGAGGACAACAAATTTTTCGCAGTTATGCTGCCCCAAACGCTTAACCAGAATGGCCTAGGGAAAAAATACACATACCGTTGTAATCTGGCGAGTTTCTACTTTCAGACGCAACAGGAATATTTGGGTTAGGTCAATCCGTTCGCGAGATATGGGAGCTTGAAGCCAAGAAATAGTTGAGAAGGCAACAAATTTTTCGCAATTCTGCTGCGCCAAACGCCTAACCAGAATGGCCTAGGGAAAAAATACCCATACCGTTGTAATCGGGCGAGTTACTACTTTCAGATGCAACAGGAATATTTGGGTTCGGTCAATCCGTTCGCGAGATATGGGTGTTTGAAGCTAAGAAATGGTTGAGAAGACAACAAATTTTTCGCAATTCTGCTGCTCGAAACGCTTCAGCAGAATGGCCTAGGGAAAAAATATACATACCGTTGGAATCGGGCGAGTATCTACTTTCAGACGCAACAGGAATTTTTAGGTTAGGTCAATCCGTTCGCGAGATATGGGAGTTTGAAACCAACAAATGGTTGAGAGGGCAAAAAATTTTTCGCAGTTCTGCTGCTCCAAACGCTGAACCAGAATGGCCTAGGGAGAAAACACCCATACCGTTGTAATCGAGCGAGTTTCTTCTTTCAGATGCAATCGGAATTTTTGGGTTAGGTCAATCCGTTCGCGAGATATGGCAGTTTGAAGCTAAGAAATGGTTGAGAAGACGACAAATTTTTCGCACTTCTGCTGCTCCAAACGCTTAACCAGAATGGCCTAGGGAAAAAATTCACATACCGTTGTAATCGGGCGAGTTTGTACTTTCAGTTACAATAGGAATTTTTGGGTTAGGTCAATCCGTTCGCGAGATATGGGAGTTTGAAGCTAAGAAATGGTTGAGAAGGCAACAAATTTTTCGCAGTTCTGCTTCTCCAAACGCTTAACAAGAATGGCCTAGGGAAAAAATATACATACCGTTGTAATCGGGCGAGTATCTACTATCAGATGCAATAGGAATTTTTGGGGTAGGTCAATCCGTTCGCGAGATATGGGACTTTGAAGCTAAGAAATGGTTGACAACACAACAAATTTTTCGCAATTCTGCTGCTCCAAACGCTTAACCAGAATGGCCTAGGGAAAAATACACATACCGTTGTAATCGGGCGAGTTTGTACTTTCAGTTACAATAGGAATTTTTGGGTTAGGTCAATCCGTTCGCGAGATATGGCAGTTTGAAGCTAAGAAATGGTTGAGAAGGCAACAAATTTTTCGCAGTTCTGCTTCTCCAAACGCTTAACAAGAATGGCCTAGGGAAAAAATATACATACCGTTGTAATCGGGCGAGTATCTACTATCAGATGCAATAGGAATTTTGGGGGTAGGTCAATCCGTTCGCGAGATATGGGACTTTGAAGCTAGGAAATGGTTGACAACACAACAAATTTTTCGCAATTCTGCTGCTCCAAACGCTTAACCAGAATGGCCTAGGGAAAAAGACACATACCGTTGTAATCGGGCGAGTTTCTACTTTCAGACGCAACAGGAATTTTTGGGTTAGGTCAATCCGTTCGCGAGATATGGGAGTTTGAAGCCAAGAAATGGTTGAGAAGGCAAAAAATTTTTCGCACTCCTGCTGCTCCAAACGCTTAACCAGAATGGCCTAGGGAAAAAATACACATACCGTTGTAATCGGGCGAGTTTCTTCTTTCAGATGCAATCGGAATTTTTGGGTTAGGTCAATCCGTTCGCGAGATATGGGAGTTTGAAGCTAAGAAGTGGTTGAGAAGACAACAAATTTTTCGCAGTTCTGCTGCTCCAAACGCTTAACCAGAATGGCCTAGGGAAAAAATACACATACCGTTGTAATCGGGCGAGTTTCTACTTTCAGATGCAATAGGAATTTTTGGGTTGGGTCAATCCGTTCGCGAGATATGGGAGTTTAAATCTAAGAAATGGTTGAGAAGACAACAAATTTTTCGCAATTCTGCTGCTCCAAACGCTTAACCAGAATGGCCTAGGGAGAAAACACCGATACCGTTGTAATCGGGCGAGTTTCTTCTTTCAGATGCAATCGGAATTTTTGGGTTAGGTCAATCCGTTCGCGAGATATGGGAGTTTGAAGCCAAGAAATGGTTGAGATGGCATAAAATTGTTCGCAATTCTGCTGCTCCAAACGCTTAACCAGAATGGCCTAGGGAAAAAATACCCATACCGTTGTAATCGGGCGAGTTTCTACTTTCAGATGCAACAGGAATATTTGGGTTAGGTCAATCCGTTCGCGAGATATTGGAGTTTGAAGCTAAGAAATGGTTGAGAAAACAACAAATTTTTCGCAGTTCTGCTGCTCCAAACGCTTAACCAGAATGGCCTAGGGAAAAAATACACATACCGTTGTAATCGGGCGAGTATCTACTTTCAGACGCAACAGGTATTTTTGGGTTAGGTTAATCCGTTCGCGAGATATGGGAGTTTGAAGCCAAGAAATGGTTGAGAAGGCAAAAAATTTTTCGCAATTCTGCTGCTGCAAACGCTTAACCAGAACGGCCTAGGGAAAAAATACATATACCGTTGTAATCGTGCGAGTTTCTACTTTCAGATGCAACAGGAATTTTTGGGTTAGGTCAATCCGTCCGCGAGATATGGGAGTTTAAATCTAAGAAATGGTTGAGAAGACAACAAATTTTTCGCAATTCTGCTGCTCCAAACGCTTAACCAGAATGGCCTAGGGAGAAAACACCCATACCGTTGTAATCGGGCGAGTTTCTTCTTTCAGATGCAATCGGAATTTTTGGGTTAGGTCAATCCGTTCGCGAGATATGGGAGTTTGAAGCTAAGAAATGGTTGAGAAGACAACAAATTTTTCGCAGTTCTGCTGCTCCAAACGCTTAACCAGAATGGCCTAGGGAAAGAATACACATACCGTTGTAATCGGGCGAGTTTCTTCTTTCAGATGCAATCGGAATTTTTGGGTTAGGTCAATCCGTTCGCGAGATATGGGAGTTTGAAGCTAAGAAATGGTTGAGAAGACATCAAATTTTTCGCAATTCTGCTGCTCCAAACGCTTAACCAGAATGGCCTAGAGAAAAAATACACATACCGTTGTAATCGAGCGAGTTTCTACTTTCAGATGCAATAGGAATTTTTGGGTTAGGTCAATCCGTCCGCGAGATATGGGAGTTTAAATCTAAGAAATGATTGAGAAGACAACAAATTTTTCGCAATTCTGCTGCTCCAAACGCTTAACCACAATGGCCTAGGGAGAAAACACCCATACCGTTGTAATCGGGCGAGTTTCTTCTTTCAGATGGAATCGGAATTTTTGGGTTATGTCAATCCGTTCGCGAGATATGGGAGCTTGAAGCCAAGAAATAGTTGAGAAGGCAACAAATTTTTCGCAATTCTGCTGCTCCAAACGCCTAACCAGAAAAGCCTAGGGAAAAAATACCCATACCGTTGTAATCGGGCGAGTTTCTACTTTCAAATGCAACAGGAATATTTGGGTTAGGTCAATCCGTTCGCGAGATATTGGAGTTTGAAGCTGAGAAATGGTTGAGAAGACAACAAATTTTTCGCACTTCTGCTGCTCCAAACGCTTAACCAGAATGGCCTAGGGAAAAAATACACATACCGTTGTAATCGGGCGAGTATCTACTTTCAGACGCAACAGGTATTTTTGGGTTAGGTCAATCCGTTCGCGAGATATGGGAGTTTGAAGCTAAGAAATGGTTGAGAAGACATCAAATTTTTCGCAATTCTGCTGCTCCAAACGCTTAACCAGAATGGCCTAGGGAAAAAATACACATACCGTTGTAATCGGGCGAGTATCTACTTTCAGACGCAACAGGTATTTTTGGGTTAGGTTAATCTGTTCGCGAGATATGGGAGTTTGAAGCCAAGAAATGGTTGGGAAGGCAAAAAATTTTTCGCAATTCTGCTGCTGCAAACGCTTAACCAGAATGGCCTAGGGAGAAAACACCCATACCGTTGTAATCGGGCGAGTTTCTTCTTTCAGATGCAATCGGAATTTTTGGGTTAGGTCAATCCGTTCGCGAGATATGGGAGTTTGAAGCTAAGAAATGGTTGAGAAGACAACAAATTTTTCGCAGTTCTGCTGCTCCAAACGCTTAACCAGAATGGCCTAGGGAAAGAATACACATACCGTTGTAATCGGGCGAGTTTCTACTTTCAGATGCAACAGGAATATTTGGGTTCGGTCAATCCGTTCGCGAGATATGGGAGTTTGAAGCTAAGAAATGGTTGAGAGGACAACAAATTTTTCGCAGTTCTGCTGCCCCAAACGCTTAACCAGAATGGTCTAGGGAAAAAATACACATACCGTTGTAATCTGGCGAGTTTCTACTTTCAGACGCAACAGGAATATTTGGGTTAGGTCAATCCGTTCGCGAGATATGGGAGCTTGAAGCCAAGAAATAGTTGAGAAGGCAACAAATTTTTCGCAATTCTGCTGCGCCAAACGCTTAACCAGAATGGCCTAGGGAAAAAATACACATACCGTTGTAATCTGGCGAGTTTCTACTTTCAGACGCAACAGGAATTTTTGGGTTAGGTCAATCCGTTCGCGAGATATGGGATCTTGAAGCCAAGAAATAGTTGAGAAGGCAACAAATTTTTCGCAATTCTGCTGCTCCAAACGCCTAACCAGAAAAGCCTTGGGAAAAAATACCCATACCGTTGTAATCGGGCGAGTTTCTACTTTCAAATGCAACAGGAATATTTGGGTTAGGTCAATCCGTTCGCGAGATATTGGAGTTTGAAGCTGAGAAATGGTTGAGAAGACAACAAATTTTTCGCAATTCTGCTGCTCCAAACGCTTAACCAGAATGGCCTAGGGAAAAAATACACATACCGTTGTAATCGGGCGAGTATCTACTTTCAGACGCAACAGGTATTTTTGGGTTAGGTTAATCCGTTCGCGAGATATGGGAGTTTGAAGCCAAGAAATGGTTGAGAAGGCAAAAAATTTTTCGCAATTCTGCTGCTGCAAACGCTTAACCAGAACGGCCTAGGGAAAAAATACACATACCGTTGTAATCGTGCGAGTTTCTACTTTCAGATGCAACAGGAATTTTTGGGTTAGGTCAATCCGTCCGCGAGATATGGGAGTTTAAATCTAAGAAATGGTTGAGAAGACAACAAATTTTTCGCAATTCCGCTGCTCCAAACGCTTAACCAGAATGGCCTAGGGAGAAAACACCCATACCGTTGTAATCGGGCGAGTTTCTTCTTTCAGATGCAATCGGAATTTTTGGGTTAGGTCAATCCGTTCGCGAGATATGGGAGTTTGAAGCTAAGAAATGGTTGAGAAGACAACAAATTTTTCGCAGTTCTGCTGCTCCAAACGCTTAACCAGAATGGCCTAGGGAAAAAATACACATACCGTTGTAATCTGGCGAGTTTCTACTTTCAGATGCAACAGGAATATTTGGGTTCGGTCAATCCGTTCGCGAGATATGGGAGTTTGAAGCTAAGAAATGGTTGAGAGGACAACAAATTTTTCGCAGTTCTGCTGCCCCAAACGCTTAACCAGAATGGTCTAGGGAAAAAATACACATACCGTTGTAATCTGGCGAGTTTCTACTTTCAGACGCAACAGGAATCTTTGGGTTAGGTCAATCCGTTCGCGAGATATGGGAGCTTGAAGCTAAGAAATGGTTGAGAGGACAACAAATTTTTCGCAGTTCTGCTGCCCCAAACGCTTAACCAGAATGGCCTAGGGAAAAAATACACATACCGTTGTAATCTGGCGAGTTTCTACTTTCAGACGCAACAGGAATATTTGGGTTATGTCAATCCGTTCGCGAGATATGGGAGCTTGAAGCCAAGAAATAGTTGAGAAGGCAACAAATTTTTCGCAATTCTGCTGCGCCAAACGCCTAACCAGAATGGCCTAGGGAAAAAATACCCATACCGTTGTAATCGGGCGAGTTACTACTTTCAGATGCAACAGGAATATTTGGGTTCGGTCAATCCGTTCGCGAGATATGGGTGTTTGAAGCTAAGAAATGGTTGAGAAGACAACAAATTTTTCGCAATTCTGCTGCTCGAAACGCTTCAGCAGAATGGCCTGGGGAAAAAATATACATACCGTTGGAATCGGGCGAGTATCTACTTTCAGACGCAACAGGAATTTTTAGGTTAGGTCAATCCGTTCGCGAGATATGGGAGTTTGAAACCAACAAATGGTTGAGAGGGCAAAAAATTTTTCGCAGTTCTGCTGCTCCAAACGCTAAACCAGAATGGCCTAGGGAGAAAACACCCATACCGTTGTAATCGGGCGAGTTTCTTCTTTCAGATGCAATCGGAATTTTTGGGTTAGGTCAATCCGTTCGCGAGATATGGCAGTTTGAAGCTAAGAAATGGTTGAGAAGACGACAAATTTTTCGCACTTCTGCTGCTCCAAACGCTTAACCAGAATGGCCTAGGGAAAAAATTCACATACCGTTGTAATCGGGCGAGTTTGTACTTTCAGTTACAATAGGAATTTTTGGGTTAGGTCAATCCGTTCGCGAGATATGGGAGTTTGAAGCTAAGAAATGGTTGAGAAGGCAACAAATTTTTCGCAGTTCTGCTTCTCCAAACGCTTAACAAGAATGGCCTAGGGAAAAAATATACATACCGTTGTAATCGGGCGAGTATCTACTATCAGATGCAATAGGAATTTTTGGGGTAGGTCAATCCGTTCGCGAGATATGGGACTTTGAAGCTAAGAAATGGTTGACAACACAACAAATTTTTCGCAATTCTGCTGCTCCAAACGCTTAACCAGAATGGCCTAGGGAAAAATACACATACCGTTGTAATCGGGCGAGTTTCTACTTTCAGACGCAACAGGAATTTTTGGGTTAGGTCAATCCGTTCGCGAGATATGGCAGTTTGAAGCTAAGAAATGGTTGAGAAGACGACAAATTTTTCGCACTTCTGCTGCTCCAAACGCTTAACCAGAATGGCCTAGGGAAAAAATTCACATACCGTTGTAATCGGGCGAGTTTGTACTTTCAGTTACAATAGGAATTTTTGGGTTAGGTCAATCCGTTCGCGAGATATGGGAGTTTGAAGCTAAGAAATGGTTGAGAAGGCAACAAATTTTTCGCAGTTCTGCTTCTCCAAACGCTTAACAAGAATGGCCTAGGGAAAAAATATACATACCGTTGTAATCGGGCGAGTATCTACTATCAGATGCAATAGGAATTTTTGGGGTAGGTCAATCCGTTCGCGAGATATGGGACTTTGAAGCTAAGAAATGGTTGACAACACAACAAATTTTTCGCAATTCTGCTGCTCCAAACGCTTAACCAGAATGGCCTAGGGAAAGAATACACATACCGTTGTAATCGGGCGAGTTTCTTCTTTCAGATGCAATCGGAATTTTTGGGTTAGGTCAATCCGTTCGCGAGATATGGGAGTTTGAAGCTAAGAAATGGTTGAGAAGACATCAAATTTTTCGCAATTCTGCTGCTCCAAACGTTTAACCAGAATGGCCTAGAGAAAAAATACACATACCGTTGTAATCGAGCGAGTTTCTACTTTCAGATGCAATAGGAATTTTTGGGTTATGTCAATCCGTTCGCGAGATATGGGAGTTTGATGCTAAGAAATGGTTGAGAAGACAACAAATTTTTCGCAGTTCTGCTGCTCCAAACGCTTAACCAGAATGGCCTAGGGAAAAAATACACATGCCGTTGTAATCGGGCGAGTTTCTACTTTCAGATGCAACAGGAATATTTGGGTTAGGTCAATCCGTTCGCGAGATATGGGAATTTGAAGCCAAGAAATGGTTGAGATGGCATAAAATTGTTCGCAATTCTGCTGCTCCAATCGCTTAACCAGAATGGCATAGGGAAAAAATACACATACCGCTGTAATCGGGCGAGTTTCTACTTTCAGATGCAAAAGGAATTTTTGGGTTAGGTCGGTCCGTTCGCGAGATATGGGAGGTTGAAGCTAAGAAATGGTTGAGAAGGCAAAAAATTTTTCGCAATTCTGCTGCTCCAAACGCTTAACCAGAATGGCCTAGGGAAAAAATACACATACCGTTGTAATCTGGCGAGTTTCTACTTTCAGACGCAACAGGAATTTTTGGGTTAGGTCAATCCGTTCGCGAGATATGGGAGCTTGAAGCCAAGAAATAGTTGAGAAGGCAACAAATTTTTCGCAATTCTGCTGCTCCAAACGCCTAACCAGAAAAGCCTAGGGAAAAAATACCCATACCGTTGTAATCGGGCGAGTTTCTACTTTCAAATGCAACAGGAATATTTGGGTTAGGTCAATCCGTTCGCGAGATATTGGAGTTTGAAGCTGAGAAATGGTTGAGAAGACAACAAATTTTTCGCACTTCTGCTGCTCCAAACGCTTAACCAGAATGGCCTAGGGAAAAAATACACATACCGTTGTAATCGGGCGAGTATCTACTTTCAGACGCAACAGGTATTTTTGGGTTAGGTTAATCCGTTCGCGAGATATGGGAGTTTGAAGCCAAGAAATGGTTGAGAAGGCAAAAAATTTTTCGCAATTCTGCTGCTGCAAACGCTTAACCAGAATGGCCTAGGGAGAAAACACCCATACCGTTGTAATCGGGCGAGTTTCTTCTTTCAGACGCAACAGGTATTTTTGGGTTAGGTTAATCCGTTCGCGAGATATGGGAGTTTGAAGCCAAGAAATGGTTGAGAAGGTAAAAAATTTTTCGCAATTCTGCTGCTGCAAACGCTTAACCAGAACGGCCTAGGGAAAAAATACACATACCGTTGTAATCGTGCGAGTTTCTGCTTTCAGATGCAACAGGAATTTTTGGGTTAGGTCAATCGGTCCGCGAGATATGGGAGTTTAAATCTAAGAAATGGTTGAGAAGACAACAAATTTTTCGCAATTCCGCTGCTCCAAACGCTTAACCAGAATGGCCTAGGGAGAAAACACCCATACCGTTGTAATCGGGCGAGTTTCTTCTTTCAGATGCAATCGGAATTTTTGGGTTAGGTCAATCCGTTCGCGAGATATGGGAGTTTGAAGCTAAGAAATGGTTGAGAAGACAACAAATTTTTCGCAGTTCTGCTGCTCCAAACGCTTAACCAGAATGGCCTAGGGAAAAAATACACATACCGTTGTAATCTGGCGAGTTTCTACTTTCAGATGCAACAGGAATATTTGGGTTCGGTCAATCCGTTCGCGAGATATGGGAGTTTGAAGCTAAGAAATGGTTGAGAGGACAACAAATTTTTCGCAGTTCTGCTGCCCCAAACGCTTAACCAGAATGGTCTAGGGAAAAAATACACATACCGTTGTAATCTGGCGAGTTTCTACTTTCAGACGCAACAGGAATATTTGGGTTAGGTCAATCCGTTCGCGAGATATGGGAGCTTGAAGCTAAGAAATGGTTGAGAGGACAACAAATTTTTCGCAGTTCTGCTGCCCCGAACGCTTAACCAGAATGGCCTAGGGAAAAAATACACATACCGTTGTAATCTGGCGAGTTTCTACTTTCAGACGCAACAGGAATATTTGGGTTAGGTCAATCCGTTCGCGAGATATGGGAGCTTGAAGCCAAGAAATAGTTGAGAAGGCAACAAATTTTTCGCAATTCTGCTGCGCCAAACGCCTAACCAGAATGGCCTAGGGAAAAAATACCCATACCGTTGTAATCGGGCGAGTTACTACTTTCAGATGCAACAGGAATATTTGGGTTCGGTCAATCCGTTCGCGAGATATGGGTGTTTGAAGCTAAGAAATGGTTGAGAAGACAACAAATTTTTCGCAATTCTGCTGCTCGAAACGCTTCAGCAGAATGGCCTAGGGAAAAAATATACATACCGTTGGAATCGGGCGAGTATCTACTTTCAGACGCAACAGGAATTTTTAGGTTAGGTCAATCCGTTCGCGAGATATTGGAGTTTGAAACCAACAAATGGTTGAGAGGGCAAAAAATTTTTCGCAGTTCTGCTGCTCCAAACGCTAAACCAGAATGGCCTAGGGAGAAAACACCCATACCGTTGTAATCGGGCGAGTTTCTACTTTCAGATGCAACAGGAATTTTTGGGTTAGGTCAATCCGTCCGCGAGATATGGGAGTTTAAATCTAAGAAATGGTTGAGAAGACAACAAATTTTTCGCAATTCCGCTGCTCCAAACGCTTAACCAGAATGGCCTAGGGAGAAAACACCCATACCGTTGTAATCGGGCGAGTTTCTTCTTTCAGATGCAATCGGAATTTTTGGGTTAGGTCAATCCGTTCGCGAGATATGGGAGTTTGAAGCTAAGAAATGGTTGAGAAGACAACAAATTTTTCGCAGTTCTGCTGCTCCAAACGCTTAACCAGAATGGCCTAGGGAAAAAATACACATACCGTTGTAATCTGGCGAGTTTCTACTTTCAGATGCAACAGGAATATTTGGGTTCGGTCAATCCGTTCGCGAGATATGGGAGTTTGAAGCTAAGAAATGGTTGAGAGGACAACAAATTTTTCGCAGTTCTGCTGCCCCAAACGCTTAACCAGAATGGTCTAGGGAAAAAATACACATACCGTTGTAATCTGGCGAGTTTCTACTTTCAGACGCAACAGGAATCTTTGGGTTAGGTCAATCCGTTCGCGAGATATGGGAGCTTGAAGCTAAGAAATGGTTGAGAGGACAACAAATTTTTCGCAGTTCTGCTGCCCCAAACGCTTAACCAGAATGGCCTAGGGAAAAAATACACATACCGTTGTAATCTGGCGAGTTTCTACTTTCAGACGCAACAGGAATATTTGGGTTATGTCAATCCGTTCGCGAGATATGGGAGCTTGAAGCCAAGAAATAGTTGAGAAGGCAACAAATTTTTCGCAATTCTGCTGCGCCAAACGCCTAACCAGAATGGCCTAGGGAAAAAATACCCATACCGTTGTAATCGGGCGAGTTACTACTTTCAGATGCAACAGGAATATTTGGGTTCGGTCAATCCGTTCGCGAGATATGGGTGTTTGAAGCTAAGAAATGGTTGAGAAGACAACAAATTTTTCGCAATTCTGCTGCTCGAAACGCTTCAGCAGAATGGCCTGGGGAAAAAATATACATACCGTTGGAATCGGGCGAGTATCTACTTTCAGACGCAACAGGAATTTTTAGGTTAGGTCAATCCGTTCGCGAGATATGGGAGTTTGAAACCAACAAATGGTTGAGAGGGCAAAAAATTTTTCGCAGTTCTGCTGCTCCAAACGCTAAACCAGAATGGCCTAGGGAGAAAACACCCATACCGTTGTAATCGGGCGAGTTTCTTCTTTCAGATGCAATCGGAATTTTTGGGTTAGGTCAATCCGTTCGCGAGATATGGCAGTTTGAAGCTAAGAAATGGTTGAGAAGACGACAAATTTTTCGCACTTCTGCTGCTCCAAACGCTTAACCAGAATGGCCTAGGGAAAAAATTCACATACCGTTGTAATCGGGCGAGTTTGTACTTTCAGTTACAATAGGAATTTTTGGGTTAGGTCAATCCGTTCGCGAGATATGGGAGTTTGAAGCTAAGAAATGGTTGAGAAGGCAACAAATTTTTCGCAGTTCTGCTTCTCCAAACGCTTAACAAGAATGGCCTAGGGAAAAAATATACATACCGTTGTAATCGGGCGAGTATCTACTATCAGATGCAATAGGAATTTTTGGGGTAGGTCAATCCGTTCGCGAGATATGGGACTTTGAAGCTAAGAAATGGTTGACAACACAACAAATTTTTCGCAATTCTGCTGCTCCAAACGCTTAACCAGAATGGCCTAGGGAAAAATACACATACCATTGTAATCGGGCGAGTTTCTACTTTCAGACCCAACAGGAATTTTTGGGTTAGGTCAATCCGTTCGCGAGATATGGCAGTTTGAAGCTAAGAAATGGTTGAGAAGACGACAAATTTTTCGCACTTCTGCTGCTCCAAACGCTTAACCAGAATGGCCTAGGGAAAAAATTCACATACCGTTGTAATCGGGCGAGTTTGTACTTTCAGTTACAATAGGAATTTTTGGGTTAGGTCAATCCGTTCGCGAGATATGGGAGTTTGAAGCTAAGAAATGGTTGAGAAGGCAACAAATTTTTCGCAGTTCTGCTTCTCCAAACGCTTAACAAGAATGGCCTAGGGAAAAAATATACATACCGTTGCAATCGGGCGAGTATCTACTATCAGATGCAATAGGAATTTTTGGGGTAGGTCAATCCGTTCGCGAGATATGGGACTTTGAAGCTAAGAAATGGTTGACAACACAACAAATTTTTCGCAATTCTGCTGCTCCAAACGCTTAACCAGAATGGCCTAGGGAAAAATACACATACCGTTGTAATCGGGCGAGTTTCTACTTTCAGACGCAACAGGAATTTTTGGGTTAGGTCAATCCGTTCGCGAGATATGGGAGTTTGAAGCCAAGAAATGGTTGAGAAGGCAAAAAATGTTTCGCACTCCTGCTGCTCCAAACGCTTAACCAGAATGGCCTAGGGAAAAAATACACATACCGTTGTAATCGGGCGAGTTTCTTCTTTCAGATGCAATCGGAATTTTTGGGTTGGGTCAATCCGTTCGCGAGATATGGGAGTTTGAAGCTAAGAAATGGTTGAGAAGACAACAAATTTTTCGCAGTTCTGCTGCTCCAAACGCTTAACCAGAATGGCCTAGGGAAAAAATACACATACCGTTGTAATCGGGCGAGTTTCTACTTTCAGGTGCAATAGGAATTTTTGGGTTAGGTCAATCCGTTCGCGAGATATGGGAGTTTAAATCTAAGAAATGGTTGAGAAGACAACAAATTTTTCGCAATTCTGCTGCTCCAAACGCTTAACCAGAATGGCCTAGGGAGAAAACACCGATACCGTTGTAATCGGGCGAGCTTCTTCTTTCAGATGCAATCGGAATTTTTGGGTTAGGTCAATCCGTTCGCGAGATATGGGAGTTTGAAGCCAAGAAATGGTTGAGATGGCATAAAATTGTTCGCAATTCTGCTGCTCCAAACGCTTAACCAGAATGGCCTAGGGAAAAAATACACATACCGCTGTAATCGGGCGAGTTTCTACTTTCAGATGCAATAGGAATTTTTGAGTTAGGTCGATCCGTTCGCGAGATATGGGAGGTTGAAGCCAAGAAATGGTTGAGAAGGCAAAAAATTTTTCGCATTTCTGCTGCTCCAAACGCTTAACCAGAATGGCCTAGGGAAAGAATACACATACCGTTGTAATCGGGCGAGTTTCTTCTTTCAGATGCAATCGGAATTTTTGGGTTAGGTCAATCCGTTCGCGAGATATGGGAGTTTGAAGCTAAGAAATGGTTGAGAAGACAACAAATTTTTGGCACTTCTGCTGCTCCAAACGCTTAACCAGAATGGCCTAGGGAAAAAATACACATACCGTTGTAATCGGGCGAGTATCTACTTTCAGACGCAACAGGAATTTTTGGGTTAGGTTAATCCGTTCGCGAGATATGGGAGTTTGAAGCCAAGAAATGGTTGGGAAGGCAAAAAATTTTTCGCAATTCTGCTGCTGCAAACGCTTAACCAGAATGGCCTAGGGAAAAAATACGCATACCGTTGTAATCGGGCGAGTTTCTGCTTTCAGATGCAACAGGAATATTTGGGTTCGGTCAATCCGTTCGCGAGATATGGGAGTTTGAAGCTAAGAAATGGTTGAGAAGACAACAAATTTTTCGCAGTTCTGCTGCTCCAAACGCTTAACCAGAATGGCCTAGGGAAAGAATACACATACCGTTGTAATCGGGCGAGTTTCTTCTTTCAGATGCAATCGGAATTTTTGGGTTAGGTCAATCCGTTCGCGAGATATGGGAGTTTGAAGCTAAGAAATGGTTGAGAAGACATCAAATTTTTCGCAATTCTGCTGCTCCAAACGTTTAACCAGAATGGCCTAGAGAAAAAATACACATACCGTTGTAATCGAGCGAGTTTCTACTTTCAGATGCAATAGGAATTTTTGGGTTAGGTCAATCCGTCCGCGAGATATGGGAGTTTAAATCTAAGAAATGATTGAGAAGACAACAAATTTTTCGCAATTCTGCTGCTCCAAACGCTTAACCACAATGGCCTAGGGAGAAAACACCCATACCGTTGTAATCGGGCGAGTTTCTTCTTTCAGATGCAATCGGAATTTTTGGGTTATGTCAATCCGTTCGCGAGATATGGGAGTTTGAAGCTAAGAAATGGTTGAGAAGACAACAAATTTTTCGCAGTTCTGCTGCTCCAAACGCTTAACCAGAATGGCCTAGGGAAAAAATACACATACCGTTGTAATCTGGCGAGTTTCTACTTTCAGACGCAACAGGAATTTTTGGGTTAGGTCAATCCGTTCGCGAGATATGGGAGCTTGAAGCCAAGAAATAGTTGAGAAGGCAACAAATTTTTCGCAATTCTGCTGCTCCAAACGCCTAACCAGAAAAGCCTAGGGAAAAAATACCCATACCGTTGTAATCGGGCGAGTTTCTACTTTCAAATGCAACAGGAATATTTGGGTTAGGTCAATCCGTTCGCGAGATATTGGAGTTTGAAGCTGAGAAATGGTTGAGAAGAAAACAAATTTTTCGCACTTCTGCTGCTCCAAACGCTTAACCAGAATGGCCTAGGGAAAAAATACACATACCGTTGTAATCGGGCGAGTATCTACTTTCAGACGCAACAGGTATTTTTGGGTTAGGTTAATCCGTTCGCGAGATATGGGAGTTTGAAGCCAAGAAATGGTTGAGAAGGCAAAAAATTTTTCGCAATTCTGCTGCTGCAAACGCTTAACCAGAATGGCCTAGGGAGAAAACACCCATACCGTTGTAATCGGGCGAGTTTCTTCTTTCAGATGCAATCGGAATTTTTGGGTTAGGTCAATCCGTTCGCGAGATATGGGAGTTTGAAGCTAAGAAATGGTTGAGAAGACAACAAATTTTTCGCAGTTCTGCTGCTCCAAACGCTTATCCAGAATGGCCTAGAGAAAGAATACACATACCGTTGTAATCGGGCGAGTTTCTACTTTCAGATGCAACAGGAATATTTGGGTTCCGTCAATCCGTTCGCGAGATATGGGAGTTTGAAGCTATGAAATGGTTGAGAGGACAACAAATTTTTCGCAGTTCTGCTGCCCCAAACGCTTAACCAGAATGGTCTAGGGAAAAAATACACATACCGTTGTAATCTGGCGAGTTTCTACTTTCAGACGCAACAGGAATATTTGGGTTAGGTCAATCCGTTCGCGAGATATGGGAGCTTGAAGCCAAGAAATAGTTGAGAAGGCAACAAATTTTTCGCAATTCTGCTGCGCCAAACGCTTAACCAGAATGGCCTAGGGAAAAAATACACATACCGTTGTAATCTGGCGAGTTTCTACTTTCAGACGCAACAGGAATATTTGGGTTAGGTCAATCCGTTCGCGAGATATGGGAGCTTGAAGCCAAGAAATAGTTGAGAAGGCAACAAATTTTTCGCAATTCTGCTGCGCCAAACGCCTAACCAGAATGGCCTAGGGAAAAAATACCCATACCGTTGTAATCGGGCGAGTTACTACTTTCAGATGCAACAGGAATATTTGGGTTCGGTCAATCCGTTCGCGAGATATGGGTGTTTGAAGCTAAGAAATGGTTGAGAAGACAACAAATTTTTCGCAATTCTGCTGCTCGAAACGCTTCAGCAGAATGGCCTAGGGAAAAAATATACATACCGTTGGAATCGGGCGAGTATCTACTTTCAGACGCAACAGGAATTTTTAGGTTAGGTCAATCCGTTCGCGAGATATTGGAGTTTGAAACCAACAAATGGTTGAGAGGGCAAAAAATTTTTCGCAGTTCTGCTGCTCCAAACGCTAAACCAGAATGGCCTAGGGAGAAAACACCCATACCGTTGTAATCGGGCGAGTTTCTTCTTTCAGATGCAATCGGAATTTTTGGGTTAGGTCAATCCGTTCGCGAGATATGGCAGTTTGAAGCTAAGAAATGGTTGAGAAGACGACAAATTTTTCGCACTTCTGCTGCTCCAAACGCTTAACCAGAATGGCCTAGGGAAAAAATTCACATACCGTTGTAATCGGGCGAGTTTGTACTTTCAGTTACAATAGGAATTTTTGGGTTAGGTCAATCCGTTCGCGAGATATGGGAGTTTGAAGCTAAGAAATGGTTGAGAAGGCAACAAATTTTTCGCAGTTCTGCTTCTCCAAACGCTTAACAAGAATGGCCTAGGGAAAAAATATACATACCGTTGTAATCGGGCGAGTATCCACTATCAGATGCAATAGGAATTTTTGGGGTAGGTCAATCCGTTCGCGAGATATGGGACTTTGAAGCTAAGAAATGGTTGACAACACAACAAATTTTTCGCAATTCTGCTGCTCCAAACGCTTAACCAGAATGGCCTAGGGAAAAATACACATACCGTTGTAATCGGGCGAGTTTCTACTTTCAGACGCAACAGGAATTTTTGGGTTAGGTCAATCCGTTCGCGAGATATGGCAGTTTGAAGCTAAGAAATGGTTGAGAAGACATCAAATTTTTCGCAATTCTGCTGCTCCAAACGTTTAACCAGAATGGCCTAGAGAAAAAATACACATACCGTTGTAATCGAGCGAGTTTCTACTTTCAGATGCAATAGGAATTTTTGGGTTAGGTCAATCCGTCCGCGAGATATGGGAGTTTAAATCTAAGAAATGATTGAGAAGACAACAAATTTTTCGCAATTCTGCTGCTCCAAACGCTTAACCACAATGGCCTAGGGAGAAAACACCCATACCGTTGTAATCGGGCGAGTTTCTTCTTTCAGATGCAATCGGAATTTTTGGGTTATGTCAATCCGTTCGCGAGATATGGGAGTTTGAAGCTAAGAAATGGTTGAGAAGACAACAAATTTTTCGCAGTTCTGCTGCTCCAAACGCTTAACCAGAATGGCCTAGGGAAAAAATACACATGCCGTTGTAATCGGGCGAGTTTCTACTTTCAGATGCAACAGGAATATTTGGGTTAGGTCAATCCGTTCGCGAGATATGGGAATTTGAAGCCAAGAAATGGTTGAGATGGCATAAAATTGTTCGCAATTCTGCTGCTCCAATCGCTTAACCAGAATGGCATAGGGAAAAAATACACATACCGCTGTAATCGGGCGAGTTTCTACTTTCAGATGCAAAAGGAATTTTTGGGTTAGGTCGGTCCGTTCGCGAGATATGGGAGGTTGAAGCTAAGAAATGGTTGAGAAGGCAAAAAATTTTTCGCAATTCTGCTGCTCCAAACGCTTAACCAGAATGGCCTAGGGAAAAAATACACATACCGTTGTAATCTGGCGAGTTTCTACTTTCAGACGCAACAGGAATTTTTGGGTTAGGTCAATCCGTTCGCGAGATATGGGAGCTTGAAGCCAAGAAATAGTTGAGAAGGCAACAAATTTTTCGCAATTCTGCTGCTCCAAACGCCTAACCAGAAAAGCCTAGGGAAAAAATACCCATACCGTTGTAATCGGGCGAGTTTCTACTTTCAAATGCAACAGGAATATTTGGGTTAGGTCAATCCGTTCGCGAGATATTGGAGTTTGAAGCTGAGAAATGGTTGAGAAGACAACAAATTTTTCGCACTTCTGCTGCTCCAAACGCTTAACCAGAATGGCCTAGGGAAAAAATACACATACCGTTGTAATCGGGCGAGTATCTACTTTCAGACGCAACAGGTATTTTTGGGTTAGGTTAATCCGTTCGCGAGATATGGGAGTTTGAAGCCAAGAAATGGTTGAGAAGGCAAAAAATTTTTCGCAATTCTGCTGCTGCAAACGCTTAACCAGAATTGCCTAGGGAGAAAACACCCATACCGTTGTAATCGGGCGAGTTTCTTCTTTCAGATGCAATCGGAATTTTTGGGTTAGGTCAATCCGTTCGCGAGATATGGGAGTTTGAAGCTAAGAAATGGTTGAGAAGACAACAAATTTTTCGCAGTTCTGCTGCTCCAAACGCTTATCCAGAATGGCCTAGAGAAAGAATACACATACCGTTGTAATCGGGCGAGTTTCTACTTTCAGATGCAACAGGAATATTTGGGTTCGGTCAATCCGTTCGCGAGATATGGGATCTTGAAACCAAGAAATAGTTGAGAAGGCAACAAATTTTTCGCAAATCTGCTGCTCCAAACGCCTAACCAGAAAAGCCTTGGGAAAAAATACCCATACCGTTGTAATCGGGCGAGTATCTACTTTCAGACGCAACAGGTATTTTTGGGTTAGGTTAATCCGTTCGCGAGATATGGGAGTTTGAAGCCAAGAAATGGTTGAGAAGGTAAAAAATTTTTCGCAATTCTGCTGCTGCAAACGCTTAACCAGAACGGCCTAGGGAAAAAATACACATACCGTTGTAATCGTGCGAGTTTCTACTTTCAGATGCAACAGGAATTTTTGGGTTAGGTCAATCCGTCCGCGAGATATGGGAGTTTAAATCTAAGAAATGGTTGAGAAGACAACAAATTTTTCGCAATTCCGCTGCTCCAAACGCTTAACCAGAATGGCCTAGGGAGAAAACACCCATACCGTTGTAATCGGGCGAGTTTCTTCTTTCAGATGCAATCGGAATTTTTGGGTTAGGTCAATCCGTTCGCGAGATATGGGAGTTTGAAGCTAAGAAATGGTTGAGAAGACAACAAATTTTTCGCAGTTCTGCTGCTCCAAACGCTTAACCAGAATGGCCTAGGGAAAAAATACACATACCGTTGTAATCTGGCGAGTTTCTACTTTCAGATGCAACAGGAATATTTGGGTTCGGTCAATCCGTTCGCGAGATATGGGAGTTTGAAGCTAAGAAATGGTTGAGAGGACAACAAATTTTTCGCAGTTCTGCTGCCCCAAACGCTTAACCAGAATGGTCTAGGGAAAAAATACACATACCGTTGTAATCTGGCGAGTTTCTACTTTCAGACGCAACAGGAATATTTGGGTTAGGTCAATCCGTTCGCGAGATATGGGAGCTTGAAGCTAAGAAATGGTTGAGAGGACAACAAATTTTTCGCAGTTCTGCTGCCCCAAACGCTTAACCAGAATGGCCTAGGGAAAAAATACACATACCGTTGTAATCTGGCGAGTTTCTACTTTCAGACGCAACAGGAATATTTGGGTTAGGTCAATCCGTTCGCGAGATATGGGAGCTTGAAGCCAAGAAATAGTTGAGAAGGCAACAAATTTTTCGCAATTCTGCTGCGCCAAACGCCTAACCAGAATGGCCTAGGGAAAAAATACCCATACCGTTGTAATCGGGCGAGTTACTACTTTCAGATGCAACAGGAATATTTGGGTTCGGTCAATCCGTTCGCGAGATATGGGTGTTTGAAGCTAAGAAATGGTTGAGAAGACAACAAATTTTTCGCAATTCTGCTGCTCGAAACGCTTCAGCAGAATGGCCTAGGGAAAAAATATACATACCGTTGGAATCGGGCGAGTATCTACTTTCAGACGCAACAGGAATTTTTAGGTTAGGTCAATCCGTTCGCGAGATATTGGAGTTTGAAACCAACAAATGGTTGAGAGGGCAAAAAATTTTTCGCAGTTCTGCTGCTCCAAACGCTAAACCAGAATGGCCTAGGGAGAAAACACCCATACCGTTGTAATCGGGCGAGTTTCTTCTTTCAGATGCAATCGGAATTTTTGGGTTAGGTCAATCCGTTCGCGAGATATGGCAGTTTGAAGCTAAGAAATGGTTGAGAAGACGACAAATTTTTCGCACTTCTGCTGCTCCAAACGCTTAACCAGAATGGCCTAGGGAAAAAATTCACATACCGTTGTAATCGGGCGAGTTTGTACTTTCAGTTACAATAGGAATTTTTGGGTTAGGTCAATCCGTTCGCGAGATATGGGAGTTTGAAGCTAAGAAATGGTTGAGAAGGCAACAAATTTTTCGCAGTTCTGCTTCTCCAAACGCTTAACAAGAATGGCCTAGGGAAAAAATATACATACCGTTGTAATCGGGCGAGTATCTACTATCAGATGCAATAGGAATTTTTGGGGTAGGTCAATCCGTTCGCGAGATATGGGACTTTGAAGCTAAGAAATGGTTGACAACACAACAAATTTTTCGCAATTCTGCTGCTCCAAACGCTTAACCAGAATGGCCTAGGGAAAAATACACATACCGTTGTAATCGGGCGAGTTTCTACTTTCAGACGCAACAGGAATTTTTGGGTTAGGTCAATCCGTTCGCGAGATATGGCAGTTTGAAGCTAAGAAATGGTTGAGAAGACGACAAATTTTTCGCACTTCTGCTGCTCCAAACGCTTAACCAGAATGGCCTAGGGAAAAAATTCACATACCGTTGTAATCGGGCGAGTTTGTACTTTCAGTTACAATAGGAATTTTTGGGTTAGGTCAATCCGTTCGCGAGATATGGGAGTTTGAAGCTAAGAAATGGTTGAGAAGGCAACAAATTTTTCGCAGTTCTGCTTCTCCAAACGCTTAACAAGAATGGCCTAGGGAAAAAATATACATACCGTTGTAATCGGGCGAGTATCTACTATCAGATGCAATAGGAATTTTTGGGGTAGGTCAATCCGTTCGCGAGATATGGGACTTTGAAGCTAAGAAATGGTTGACAACACAACAAATTTTTCGCAATTCTGCTGCTCCAAACGCTTAACCAGAATGGCCTAGGGAAAAATACACATACCGTTGTAATCGGGCGAGTTTCTACTTTCAGACGCAACAGGAATTTTTGGGTTAGGTCAATCCGTTCGTGAGATATGGGAGTTTGAAGCCAAGAAATGGTTGAGAAGGCAAAAAATTTTTCGCACTCCTGCTGCTCCAAACGCTTAACCAGAATGGCCTAGGGAAAAAATACACATACCGTTGTAATCGGGCGAGTTTCTTCTTTCAGATGCAATCGGAATTTTTGGGTTAGGTCAATCCGTTCGCGAGATATGGGAGTTTGAAGCTAAGAAATGGTTGAGAAGACAACAAATTTTTCGCAGTTCTGCTGCTCCAAACGCTTAACCAGAATGGCCTAGGGAAAAAATACACATACCGTTGTAATCGGGCGAGTTTCTACTTTCAGGTGCAATAGGAATTTTTGGGTTAGGTCAATCCGTTCGCGAGATATGGGAGTTTAAATCTAAGAAATGGTTGAGAAGACAACAAATTTTTCGCAATTCTGCTGCTCCAAACGCTTAACCAGAATGGCCTAGGGAGAAAACACCGATACCGTTGTAATCGGGCGAGTTTCTTCTTTCAGATGCAATCGGAATTTTTGGGTTAGGTCAATCCGTTCGCGAGATATGGGAGTTTGAAGCCAAGAAATGGTTGAGATGGCATAAAATTGTTCGCAATTCTGCTGCTCCAAACGCTTAACCAGAATGGCCTAGGGAAAAAATACACATACCGCTGTAATCGGGCGAGTTTCTACTTTCAGATGCAATAGGAATTTTTGAGTTAGGTCGATCCGTTCGCGAGATATGGGAGGTTGAAGCCAAGAAATGGTTGAGAAGGCAAAAAATTTTTCGCATTTCTGCTGCTCCAAACGCTTAACCAGAATGGCCTAGGGAAAAAATACACATAACGTTGTAATCTGGCGAGTTTCTACTTTCAGACGCAACAGGAATTTTTGGGTTAGGTCAATCCGTTCGCGAGATATGGGAGCTTGAAGCCAAGAAATAGTTGAGAAGGCAACAAATTTTTCGCAATTCTGCTGCTCCAAACGCCTAACCAGAATGGCCTAGGGAAAAAATACCCATACCGTTGTAATCGGGCGAGTTTCTACTTTCAGATGCAACAGGAATATTTGGGTTAGGTCAATCCGTTCGCGAGATATTGGAGTTTGAAGCTAAGAAATGGATGAGAAGACAACAAATTTTTCGCAGTTCTGCTGCTCCAAACGCTTAACCAGAATGGCCTAGGGAAATAATACACATACCGTTGTAATCGGGCGAGTTTCTACTTTCAGATGCAACAGGAATTTTTGGGTTAGGTCCATCCGTTCGCGAGATATGGGAGTTTGAAGCTAAGAAATGGTTGAGAAGACAACAAATTTTTGGCACTTCTGCTGCTCCAAACGCTTAACCAGAATGGCCTAGGGAAAAAATACACACACCGTTGTAATCGGGCGAGTATCTACTTTCAGACGCAACAGGAATTTTTGGGTTAGGTTAATCCGTTCGCGAGATATGGGAGTTTGAAGCCAAGAAATGGTTGGGAAGGCAAAAAATTTTTCGCAATTCTGCTGCTGCAAACGCTTAACCAGAATGGCCTAGGGAATAAATACACATACCGTTGTAATCGTGCGAGTTTCTACTTTCAGATGCAATAGGAATTTTTGGGTTAGGTCAATCCGTCCGCGAGATATGGGAGTTTAAGTCTAAGAAATGGTTGAGAAGACCACAAATTTTTCGCAATTCTGCTGCTCCAAACGCTTAACCAGTATGGCCTAGGGAGAAAACACCCATACCGTTGTAATCGGGCGAGTTTCTTCTTTCAGATGCAATCGGAATTTTTGGGTTAGGTCAATCCGTTCGCGAGATATGGGAGTTTGAAGCTAAGAAATGGTTGAGAAGACAACAAATTTTTCGCAGTTCTGCTGCTGCAAACGCCTAACCAGAATGGCCTAGGGAAAAAATACGCATACCGTTGTAATCGGGCGAGTTTCTACTTTCAGATGCAACAGGAATATTTGGGTTCGGTCAATCCGTTCGCGAGATATGGGAGTTTGAAGCTAAGAAATGGTTGAGAAGACAACAAATTTTTCGGAATTCTGCTGCCCCAAACGCTTAACCAGAATGGTCTAGGGAAAAAATACACGTACCGTTGTAATCTGGCGAGTTTCTACTTTCAGACGCAACAGGAATATTTGGGTTAGGTCAATCCGTTCGCGAGATATGGGAGCTTGAAGCTAGGAAATGGTTGAGAGGACAACAAATTTTTCGCAGTTCTGCTGCCCCAAACGCTTAACCAGAATGGCCTAGGGAAAAAATACACATACCGTTGTAATCTGGCGAGTTTCTACTTTCAGACGCAACAGGAATATTTGGGTTAGGTCAATCCGTTCGCGAGATATGGGAGCTTGAAGCCAAGAAATAGTTGAGAAGGCAACAAATTTTTCGCAATTCTGCTGCGCCAAACGCCTAACCAGAATGGCCTAGGGAAAAAATACCCATACCGTTGTAATCGGGCGAGTTACTACTTTCAGATGCAACAGGAATATTTGGGTTCGGTCAATCCGTTCGCGAGATATGGGTGTTTGAAGCTAAGAAATGGTTGAGAAGACAACAAATTTTCCGCAATTCTGCTGCTCGAAACGCTTCAGCAGAATGGCCTAGGGAAAAAATATACATACCGTTGGAATCGGGCGAGTATCTACTTTCAGACGCAACAGGAATTTTTAGGTTAGGTCAATCCGTTCGCGAGATATGGGAGTTTGAAACCAACAAATGGTTGAGAGGGCAAAAAATTTTTCGCAGTTCTGCTGCTCCAAACGCTAAACCAGAATGGCCTAGGGAGAAAACACCCATACCGTTGTAATCGGGCGAGTTTCTTCTTTCAGATGCAATCGGAATTTTTGGGTTAGGTCAATCCGTTCGCGAGATATGGCAGTTTGAAGCTAAGAAATGGTTGAGAAGACGACAAATTTTTCGCACTTCTGCTGCTCCAAACGCTTAACCAGAATGGCCTAGGGAAAAAATTCACATACCGTTGTAATCGGGCGAGTTTGTACTTTCAGTTACAATAGGAATTTTTGGGTTAGGTCAATCCGTTCGCGAGATATGGGAGTTTGAAGCTAAGAAATGGTTGAGAAGGCAACAAATTTTTCGCAATTCTGCTGCTCCAAACGCTTAACCAGTATGGCCTAGGGAGAAAACACCCATACCGTTGTAATCGGGCGAGTATCTACTATCAGATGCAATAGGAATTATTGGGTAGGTCAATCCGTTCGCGAGATATGGGACTTTGAAGCTAAGAAATGGTTGACAACACAACAAATTTTTCACAATTCTGCTGCTCCAAACGCTTAACCAGAATGGCCTAGGGAAAAATACACATACCGTTGTAATCGGGCGAGTTTCTACTTTCAGACGCAACAGGAATTTTTGGGTTAGGTCAATCCGTTCGCGAGATATGGCAGTTTGAAGCTAAGAAATGGTTGAGAAGACGACAAATTTTTCGCACTTCTGCTGCTCCAAACGCTTAACCAGAATGGCCTAGGGAAAAAATATACATACCGTTGTAATCGGGCGAGTATATACTATCAGATGCAATAGGAATTTTTGGGGTAGGTCAATCCGTTCGCGAGATATGGGACTTTGAAGCTAAGAAATGGTTGACAACACAACAAATTTTTCGCAATTCTGCTGCTCCAAACGCTTAACCAGAATGGCCTAGGGAAAAATACACATACCGTTGTAATCGGGCGAGTTTCTACCTTCAGACGCAACAGGAATTTTTGGGTTAGGTCAATCCGTTCGCGAGATATGGGAGTTTGAAGCCAACAAATGGTTGAGAAGGCAAAAAATTTTTCGCACTCCTGCTGCTCCAAACGCTTAACCAGAATGGCCTAGGGAAAAAATACACATACCGTTGTAATCGGGCGAGTTTCTTCTTTCAGATGCAATCGGAATTTTTGGGTTAGGTCAATCCGTTCGCGAGATATGGGAGTTTGAAGCTAAGAAATGGTTGAGAAGACAACAAATTTTTCGCAGTTCTGCTGCTCCAAACGCTTAACCAGAATGGCCTAGGGAAAAAATACACATACCGTTGTAATTGGGCGAGTTTCTACTTTCAGGTGCAATAGGAATTTTTGGGTTAGGTCAATCCGTTCGCGAGATATGGGAGTTTAAATCTAAGAAATGGTTGAGAAGACAACAAATTTTTCGCAATTCTGCTGCTCCAAACGCTTAACCAGAATGGCCTAGGGAAAAAATACACATACCGTTGTAATCGGGCGAGTATCTACTTTCAGACGCAACAGGAATTTTTGGGTTAGGTTAATCCGTTCGCGAGATATGGGAGTTTGAAGCCAAGAAATGGTTGGGAAGGCAAAAAATTTTTCGCAATTCTGCTGCTGCAAACGCTTAACCAGAATGGCCTAGGGAAAAAATGCACATACCGTTGTAATCGTGCGAGTTTCTACTTTCAGATGCAATAGGAATTTTTGGGTTAGGTCAATCCGTCCGCGAGATATGGGAGTTTAAATCTAAGAAATGGTTGAGAAGACCACAAATTTTTCGCAATTCTGCTGCTCCAAACGCTTAACCAGAATGGCCTAGGGAGAAAACACCCATACCGTTGTAATCGGGCGAGTTTCTTCTTTCAGATGCAACAGAAATATTTGGGTTCGGTCAATCCGTTCGCGAGATATGGGAGTTTGAAGCTAAGAAATGGTTGAGAAGACAACAAATTTTTCGGTATTCTGCTGCTCGAAACGCTTCAGCAGAATGGCCTATGGAAAAAATACACATACCGCTGTAATCGGAGGAGTTTCTACTTTCAGATGCAATAGGAATTTTTGGGTTAGGTCAATCCGTTCGCAAGATATGGGAGTTTGAAGCCAAGAAATGGTTGAGATGGCAAAAAATTTTTCGCACTTCTGCTGCTCCAAACGCTTAACCAGAATGGCCTAGGGAAAAAATATACATACCGTTGTAATCGGGCGAGTATCTACTTTCAGACGCAACAGGAATTTTTAGGTTAGGTCAATCTGTTCGCGAGATATGGGAGTTTGAAGCCAACAAATGGTTGAGAGGGCAACAAATTTTTCGCAGTTCTGCTGCTCCAAACGCTTAACCAGAATGGCCTAGGGAGAAAACACCCATACCGTTGTAATCGGGCGAGTTTCTTCTTTCAGATGCAATCGGAATTTTTGGGTTAGGTCAATCCGTTCGCGAGATATGGCAGTTTGAAGCTAAGAAATGGTTGAGAAGACAACAAATTTTTCGCAGTTCTGCTGCTCCAAACGCTAAACCAGAATGGCCTAGGGAGAAAACACCCATACCGTTGTAATCGGGCGAGTTTCTTCTTTCAGATGCAATCGGAATTTTTGGGTTAGGTCAATCCGTTCGCGAGATATGGCAGTTTGAAGCTAAGAAATGGTTGAGAAGACGACAAATTTTTCGCACTTCTGCTGCTCCAAACGCTTAACCAGAATGGCCTAGGGAAAAAATTCACATACCGTTGTAATCGGGCGAGTTTGTACTTTCAGTTACAATAGGAATTTTTGGGTTAGGTCAATCCGTTCGCGAGATATGGGAGTTTGAAGCTAAGAAATGGTTGAGAAGGCAACAAATTTTTCGCAGTTCTGCTTCACCAAACGCTTAACAAGAATGGCCTAGGGAAAAAATATACATACCGTTGTAATCGGGCGAGTATCTACTATCAGATGCAATAGGAATTTTTGGGGTAGGTCAATCCGTTCGCGAGATATGGGACTTTGAAGCTAAGAAATGGTTGACAACACAACAAATTTTTCGCAATTCTGCTGCTCCAAACGCTTAACCAGAATGGCCTAGGGAAAAAATACACATACCGTTGTAATCTGGCGAGTTTCTACTTTCAGACGCAACAGGAATATTTGGGTTAGGTCAATCCGTTCGCGAGATATGGGAACTTGAAGCCAAGAAATAGTTGAGAAGGCAACAAATTTTTCGCAATTCTGCTGCGCCAAACGCCTAACCAGAGTGGCCTAGGGAAAAAATACCCATACCGTTGTAATCGGGCGAGTTACTACTTTCAGATGCAACAGGAATATTTGGGTTCGTTCAATCCGTTCGCGAGATATGGGTGTTTGAAGCTAAGAAATGGTTGAGAAGACAACAAATTTTTCGCAATTCTGCTGCTCGAAACGCTTCAGCAGAATGGCCTAGGGAAAAAATATACATACCGTTGGAATCGGGCGAGTATCTACTTTCAGACGCAACAGGAATTTTTAGGTTAGGTCAATCCGTTCGCGAGATATGGGAGTTTGAAACCAACAAATGGTTGAGAGGGCAAAAAATTTTTCGCAGTTCTGCTGCTCCAAACGCTAAACCAGAATGGCCTAGGGAGAAAACACCCATACCGTTGTAATCGGGCGAGTTTCTTCTTTCAGATGCAATCGGAATTTTTGGGTTAGGTCAATCTGTTCGCGAGATATGGCAGTTTGAAGCTAAGAAATGGTTGAGAAGACGACAAATTTTTCGCACTTCTGCTGCTCCAAACGCTTAACCAGAATGGCCTAGGGAAAAAATTCACATACCGTTGTAATCGGGCGAGTTTGTACTTTCAGTTACAATAGGAATTTTTGGGTTAGGTCAATCCGTTCGCGAGATATGGGAGTTTGAAGCTAAGAAATGGTTGAGAAGGCAACAAATTTTTCGCAGTTCTGCTGCGCCAAACGCTTAACCAGAATGGCCTAGGGAAAAAATATACATACCGTTGTAATTGGGCGAGTTTCTACTTTCAGGTGCAATAGGAATTTTTGGGGTAGGTCAATCCGATCGCGAGATATGGGACTTTGAAGCTAAGAAATGGTTGACAACACAACAAATTTTTCGCAATTCTGCTGCTCCAAACGCTCAACCAGAATGGCCTAGGGAAAAATACACATACCGTTGTAATCGGGCGAGTTTCTACTTTCAGACGCAACAGGAATTTTTGGGTTAGGTCAATCCGTTCGCGAGATATGGCAGTTTGAAGCTAAGAAATGGTTGAGAAGACCACAAATTTTTCGCACTTCTGCTGCTCCAAACGCTTAACCAGAATGGCCTAGGGAAAAAATTCACATACCGTTGTAATCGGGCGAGTTTGTACTTTCAGTTACAATAGGAATTTTTGGGTTAGGTCAATCCGTTCGCGAGATATGGGAGTTTGAAGCTAAGAAATGGTTGAGAAGGCAACAAATTTTTCGCAGTTCTGCTGCGCCAAACGCTTAACCAGAATGGCCTAGGGAAAAAATATACATACCGTTGTAATCGGGCGAGTATCTACTATCAGATGCAATAGGAATTTTTGGGGTAGGTCAATCCGTTCGCGAGATATGGGACTTTGAAGCTAAGAAATGGTTGACAACACAACAAATTTTTCGCAATTCTGCTGCTCCAAACGCTTAACCAGAATGGCCTAGGGAAAAATACACATACCGTTGTAATCGGGCGAGTTTCTACTTTCAGACGCAACAGGAATTTTTGGGTTAGGTCAATCCGTTCGCGAGATATGGCAGTTTGAAGCTAAGAAATGGTTGAGAAGACCACAAATTTTTCGCACTTCTGCTGCTCCAAACGCTTAACCAGAATGGCCTAGGGAAAAAATTCACATACCGTTGTAATCGGGCGAGTTTGTACTTTCAGTTACAATAGGAATTTTTGGGTTAGGTCAATCCGTTCGCGAGATATGGGAGTTTGAAGCTAAGAAATGGTTGAGAAGGCAACAAATTTTTCGCAGTTCTGCTTCTCCAAACGCTTAACAAGAATGGCCTAGGGAAAAGATATACATACCGTTGTAATCGCGCGAGTATCTACTTTCAGATGCAATAGGAATTTTTGGGGTAGGTCAATCCGTTCGCGAGATATGGGACTTTGAAGCTAAGAAATGGTTGACAACACAACAAATTTTTCGCAATTCTGCTGCTCCAAACGCTTAACCAGAATGGCGTAGGGAAAAATACACATACCGTTGTAATCGGGCGAGTTTGTACTTTCAGTTACAATAGGAATTTTTGGGTTAGGTCAATCCGTTCGCGAGATATGGGAGTTTGAAGCCAAGAAATGGTTGAGATGGCATAAAATTGTTCGCAATTCTGCTGCTCCAAACGCTTAACCAGAATGGCCTAGGGAAAAAATACACATACCGCTGTAATCGGGCGAGTTT
Source organism: Ptiloglossa arizonensis (assembly GCF_051014685.1). NCBI lineage: Eukaryota > Metazoa > Arthropoda > Insecta > Hymenoptera > Colletidae > Ptiloglossa > Ptiloglossa arizonensis. Next base: position 1,822,719 of record NC_135058.1, read on the forward strand.
CTACTTTCAGATGCAATAGGAATTTTTGAGTTAGGTCGATCCGTTCGCGAGATATGGGAGGTTGAAGCCAAGAAATGGTTGAGAAGGCAAAAAATTTTTCGCATTTCTGCTGCTCCAAACGCCTAACCAGAATGGCCTAGGGAAAAAATACCCATACCGTTGTAATCGGGCGAGTTTCTACTTTCAGATGCAACAGGAATATTTGGGTTAGGTCAATCCGTTCGCGAGATATTGGAGTTTGAAGCTAAGAAATGGTTGAGAAGACAACAAATTTTTCGCAGTTCTGCTGCTCCAAACGCTTAACCAGAATGGCCTAGGGAAAAAATACACACACCGTTGTAATCGGGCGAGTTCCTACTTTCAGATGCAACAGGAATTTTTGGGTTAGGTCCATCCGTTCGCGAGATATGGGAGTTTGAAGCTAAGAAATGGTTGAGAAGACAACAAATTTTTCGCACTTCTGCTGCTCCAAACGCTTAACCAGAATGGCCTAGGGAAAAAATACACATACCGTTGTAATCGGGCGAGTATCTACTTTCAGACGCAACAGGAATTTTTGGGTTAGGTTAATCCGTTCGCGAGATATGGGAGTTTGAAGCCAAGAAATGGTTGGGAAGGCAAAAAATTTTTCGCAATTCTGCTGCTGCAAACGCTTAACCAGAATGGCCTAGGGAAAAAATACACATACCGTTGTAATCGTGCGAGTTTCTACTTTCAGATGCAATAGGAATTTTTGGGTTAGGTCAATCCGTCCGCGAGATATGGGAGTTTAAATCTAAGAAATGGTTGAGAAGACCACAAATTTTTCGCAATTCTGCTGCTCCAAACGCTTAACCAGAATGGCCTAGGGAGAAAACACCCATACCGTTGTAATCGGGCGAGTTTCTTCTTTCAGATGCAATCGGAATTTTTGGGTTAGGTCAATCCGTTCGCGAGATATGGGATATTGAAGCTAAGAAATGGTTGAGAAGACAACAAATTTTTCGCAGTTCTGCTGCTGCAAACGCCTAACCAGAATGGCCTAGGGAAAAAATACGCAAACCGTTGTAATCGGGCGAGTTTCTACTTTCAGATGCAACAGGAATATTCGGGTTCGGTCAATCCGTTCGCGAGATATGGGAGTTTGAAGCTAAGAAATGGTTGAGAAGACAACAAATTTTTCGGAATTCTGCTGCTCGAAACGCTTCAGCAGAATGGCCTATGGAAAAAATACACATACCGCTGTAATCGGAGGAGTCTCTACTTTCAGATGCAATAGGAATTTTTGGGTTAGGTCAATCCGTTCGCGAGATATGGGAGTTTGAAGCCAAGAAATGGTTGAGATGGCAGAAAATTTTTCGCAATTCTGCTGCTCCAAACGCTTAACCAGAATGGCCTAGGGAAAAAATATACATACCGTTGTAATCGGGCGAGTATCTACTTTCAGACGCAACAGGAATTTTTAGGTTAGGTCAATCCGTTCGCGAGATATGGGAGTTTGAAGCCAACAAATGGTTGAGAGGGCAACAAATTTTTCGCAGTTCTGCTGCTGCAAACGCCTAACCAGAATGGCCTAGGGAAAAAATACGCATACCGTTGTAATCGGGCGAGTTTCTACTTTCAGATGCAACAGGAATATTTGGGTTCGGTCAATCCGTTCGCGAGATATGGGAGTTTGAAGCTAAGAAATGGTTGAGAAGACAACAAATTTTTCGCAGTTCTGCTGCTGCAAACGCCTAACCAGAATGGCCTAGGGAAAAAATACGCATACCGTTGTAATCGGGCGAGTTTCTACTTTCAGATGCAACAGGAATATTTGGGTTCGGTCAATCCGTTCGCGAGATATGGGAGTTTGAAGCTAAGAAATGGTTGAGAAGACAACAAATTTTTCGGAATTCTGCTGCTCCAAACGCTTAACCAGAATGGCCTAGGGAAAAAATACACATACCGTTGTAATCGGGCGAGTATCTACTTTCAGGCGCAACAGGAATTTTTGGGTTAGGTTAATCCGTTCGCGAGATATGGGAGTTTGAAGCCAAGAAATGGTTGGGAAGGCAAAAAATTTTTCGCAATTCTGCTGCTGCAAACGCTTAACCAGAATGGCCTAGGGAAAAAATACACATACCGTTGTAATCGTGCGAGTTTCTACTTTCAGATGCAATAGGAATTTTTGGGTTAGGTCAATCCGTCCGCGAGATATGGGAGTTTAAATCTAAGAAATGGTTGAGAAGACTACAAATTTTTCGCAATTCTGCTGCTCCAAACGCTTAACCAGAATGGCCTAGGGAGAAAACACCCATACCGTTGTAATCGGGCGAGTTCCTTCTTTCAGATGCAATCGGAATTTTTGGGTTAGGTCAATCCGTTCGCGAGATATGGGAGTTTGAAGCTAAGAAATGGTTGAGAAGACAACAAATTTTTCGCAGTTCTGCTGCTGCAAACGCCTAACCAGAATGGCCTAGGGAAAAAATACGCATACCGTTGTAATCGGGCGAGTTTCTCTTTCAGATGCAACAGGAATATTTGGGTTCGGTCAATCCGTTCGCGAGATATGGGAGTTTGAAGCTAAGAAATGGTTGAGAAGACAACAAATTTTTCGGAATTCTGCTGCTCGAAACGCTTCAGCAGAATGGCCTATGGAAAAAATACACATACCGCTGTAATCGGAGGAGTTTCTACTTTCAGATGCAATAGGAATTTTTGGGTTAGGTCAATCCGTTCGCGAGATATGGGAGTTTGAAGCCAAGAAATGGTTGAGATGGCAGAAAATTTTTCGCACTTCTGCTGCTCCAAACGCTTAACCAGAATGGCCTAGGGAAAAAATATACATACCGTTGTAATCGGGCGAGTATCTACTTTCAGACGCAACAGGAATTTTTAGGTTAGGTCAATCCGTTCGCGAGATATGGGAGTTTGAAGCCAACAAATGGTTGAGAGGGCAACAAATTTTTCGCAGTTCTGCTGCTCCAAACGCTTAACCAGAATGGCCTAGGGAGAAAACACCCATACCGTTGTAATCGGGCGAGTTTCTTCTTTCAGATGCAATCGGAATTTTTGGGTTAGGTCAATCCGTTCGCGAGATATGGCAGTTTGAAGCTAAGAAATGGTTGAGAAGACAACAAATTTTTCACACTTCTGCTGTTCCAAACGCTTAACCAGAATGGCCTAGGGAAAAAATACACATACCGTTGTAATCTGGCGAGTTTCTACTTTCAGACGCAACATGAATTTTTGGGTTAGGTCAATCCGTTCGCGAGATATGGTAGTCTTTAGCCAAGCCATGGTTGAGAAGGCAAAACATTTTTCGCAATTCTGCTGCTCCAAACGCTTAACCAGAATGGCCTAGGGAAAAAATACCCATACCGTTGTAATCGGACGAGTTTCTACTTTCAGCTACAATAGGAATTTTTGGGTTAGGTCAATCCGTTCGCGAGATATGGGAGTTTGAAGCCAAGAAATGGTTGAGAAGGCAAAAAATTTTTCGCAATTCTTCTGCTGCAAACGCTTCAGCAGAATGGCCTATGGAAAAAATACACATACCGCTGTAATCGGGAGAGTTTCTACTCTCAGACGCAACAGGAACTTTTGGGTTAGGTCAATCCGTTCGCGAGATATGGGAGTTTGAAGCTAAGAAATGGTTGAGAAGACAACAAATTTTTCGCAATTCTGCTGCTCCAAACGCTTAACCAGAATGCCATAGGGAAAAAATTCACATACCGTTGTAATCGGGCGAGTTTCTACTTTCAGATGCAACAGGAATATTTGGGTTAGGTCTATCCGTTCGCGAGATATGGGAGTTTGAAGCTAAGAAATGGTTGAGAAGACAACAAATTTTTCGCAGTTCTGCTGCTCCAAACGCTTAACCAGAATGGCCTAGGGAAAAAATAAACATGCCGTTGTAATCGGGCGAGTTTCTACTTTCAGATGCAACAGGAATATTTGGGTTAGGTCAATCCGTTCGCGAGATATGGGAATTTGAAGCCAAGAAATGGTTGAGATGACATAAAATTGTTCGCAATTCTGCTGCTCTAATCGCTTAACCAGAATGGCCTAGGGAAAAAATACACATACCCCTGTAATCGGGCCAGTTTCTACTTTCAGACGCAACAGGAATTTTTGGGTTAGGTCAATCCGTTCGCGAGATATGGGAGCTTGAAGCCAAGAAATAGTTGAGAAGGCAACAAATTTTTCGCAATTCTGCTGCTCCAAACGCCTAACCAGAATGGCCTAGGAAAAAAATACCCATACCGTTGTAATCGGGCGAGTTTCTACTTTCAGATGCAACAGGAATATTTGGGTTAGGTCAATCCGTTCGCGAGATATTGGAGTTTGAAGCTAAGAAATGGTTGAGAAGACAACAAATTTTTCGCAGTTCTGCTGCTCCAAACGCTTAACCAGAATGGCGTAGGGAAAAAATACACATACCGTTGTAATCGGGCGAGTTTCTACTTTCAGATGCAACAGGAATTTTTGGGTTAGGTCCATCCGTTCGCGAGATATGGGAGTTTGAAGCTAAGAAATGGTTGAGAAGACAACAAATTTTTCGCACTTCTGCTGCTCCAAACGCTTAACCAGAATGGCCTAGGGAAAAAATACACATACCGTTGTAATCGGGCGAGTATCTACTTTCAGACGCAACAGGAATTTTTGGGTTAGGTTAATCCGTTCGCGAGATATGGGAGTTTGAAGCCAAGAAATGGTTGGGAAGGCAAAAAATTTTTCGCAATTCTGCTGCTGCAAACGCTTAACCAGAATGGCCTAGGGAAAAAATACACATACTGTTGTAATCGTGCGAGTTTCTACTTTCAGATGCAATAGGAATTTTTGGGTTAGGTCAATCCGTCCGCGAGATATGGGAGTTTAAATCTAAGAAATGGTTGAGAAGACCACAAATTTTTCGCAATTCTGCTGCTCCAAACGCTTAACCAGAATGGCCTAGGGAGAAAACACCCATACCGTTGTAATCGGGCGAGTTTCTTCTTTCAGATGCAATCGGAATTTTTGGGTTAGGTCAATCCGTTCGCGAGATATGGGAGTTTGAAGCTAAGAAATGGTTGAGAAGACAATAAATTTTTCGCAGTTCTGCTGCTGCAAACGCCTAACCAGAATGGCCTAGGGAAAAAATACGCATACCGTTGTAATCGGGCGAGTTTCTACTTTCAGATGCAACAGGAATATTTGGGTTCGGTCAATCCGTTCGCGAGATATGGGAGTTTGAAGCTAAGAAATGGTTGAGAAGACAACAAATTTTTCGGAATTCTGCTGCTCGAAACGCTTCAGCAGAATGGCCTATGGAAAAAATACACATACCGCTGTACTCGGAGGAGTTTCTACTTTCAGATGCAATAGGAATTTTTGGGTTAGGTCAATCCGTTCGCGAGATATGGGAGTTTGAAGCCAAGAAATGGTTGAGAGGGCAACAAATTTTTCGCAGTTCTGCTGCTCCAAACGCTTAACCAGAATGGCCTAGGGAGAAAACACCCATACCGTTGTAATCGGGCGAGTTTCTACTTTCAGACGCAACATGAATTTTTGGGTTAGGTCAATCCGTTCGCAAGATATGGTAGTTTTTAGCCAAGCCATGGTTGAGAAGGCAAAACATTTTTCGCAATTCTGCTGCTCCAAACGCTTAACCAGAATGGCCTAGGGAAAAAATACCCATACCGTTGTAATCGGACGAGTTTCTACTTTCAGCTACAATAGGAATTTTTGGGTTAGGTCAATCCGTTCGCGAGATATGGGAGTTTGAAGCCAAGAAATGGTTGAGAAGGCAAAAAATTTTTCGCAATTCTTCTGCTGCAAACGCTTAACCAGAATGGTCTAGGGGAAAAATACACATACCGCTGTAATCGGGAGAGTTTCTACTCTCAGACGCAACAGGAGCTTTTGGGTTAGGTCAATCCGTTCGCGAGATATGGGAGTTTGAAGCTAAGAAATGGTTGAGAAGACAACAAATTTTTCGCAATTCTGCTGCTCCAAACGCTTAACCAGATTGCCATAGGGAAAAAATTCACATACCGTTGTAATCGGGCGAGTTTCTACTTTCAGATGCAACAGGAATATTTGGGATAGGTCTATCCGTTCGCGAGATATGGGAGTTTGAAGCTAAGAAATGGTTGAGAAGACAACAAATTTTTCGCAGTTCCGCTGCTCCAAACGCTTAACCAGAATGGCCTAGGGAAAAAATACACATGCCGTTGTAATCGGGCGAGTTTCTACTTTCAGATGCAACAGGAATATTTGGGTTAGGTCAATCCGTTCGCGAGATATGGGAATTTGAAGCCAAGAAATGGTTGAGATGACATAAAATTGTTCGCAATTCTGCTGCTCTAATCGCTTAACCAGAATGGCCTAGGGAAAAAATACACATACCGCTGTAATCGGGCCAGTTTCTACTTTCAGACGCAACAGGAATTTTTGGGTTAGGTCAATCCGTTCGCGAGATATTGGAGTTTGAAGCTAAGAAATGGTTGAGAAGACAACAAATTTTTCGCAGTTCTGCTGCTCCAAACGCTTAACCAGAATGGCGTAGGGAAAAAATACACATACCGTTGTAATCGGGCGAGTTTCTACTTTCAGATGCAACAGGAATTTTTGGGTTAGGTCCATCCGTTCGCGAGATATGGGAGTTTGAAGCTAAGAAATGGTTGAGAAGACAACAAATTTTTCGCACTTCTGCTGCTCCAAACGCTTAACCAGATTGCCATAGGGAAAAAATTCACATACCGTTGTAATCGGGCGAGTTTCTACTTTCAGATGCAACAGGAATATTTGGGATAGGTCTATCCGTTCGCGAGATATGGGAGTTTGAAGCTAAGAAATGGTTGAGAAGACAACAAATTTTTCGCAGTTCCGCTGCTCCAAACGCTTAACCAGAATGGCCTAGGGAAAAAATACACATACTGTTGTAATCGTGCGAGTTTCTACTTTCAGATGCAATAGGAATTTTTGGGTTAGGTCAATCCGTCCGCGAGATATGGGAGTTTAAATCTAAGAAATGGTTGAGAAGACCACAAATTTTTCGCAATTCTGCTGCTCCAAACGCTTAACCAGAATGGCCTAGGGAGAAAACACCCATACCGTTGTAATCGGGCGAGTTTCTTCTTTCAGATGCAATCGGAATTTTTGGGTTAGGTCAATCCGTTCGCGAGATATGGGAGTTTGAAGCTAAGAAATGGTTGAGAAGACAACAAATTTTTCGCAGTTCTGCTGCTGCAAACGCCTAACCAGAATGGCCTAGGGAAAAAATACGCATACCGTTGTAATCGGGCGAGTTTCTACTTTCAGATGCAACAGGAATATTTGGGTTCGGTCAATCCGTTCGCGAGATATGGGAGTTTGAAGCTAAGAAATGGTTGAGAAGACAACAAATTTTTCGGAATTCTGGCTGCTCGAAACGCTTCAGCAGAATGGCCTATGGAAAAAATACACATACCGCTGTACTCGGAGGAGTTTCTACTTTCAGATGCAATAGGAATTTTTGGGTTAGGTCAATCCGTTCGCGAGATATGGGAGTTTGAAGCCAAGAAATGGTTGAGAGGGCAACAAATTTTTCGCAGTTCTGCTGCTCCAAACGCTTAACCAGAATGGCCTAGGGAGAAAACACCCATACCGTTGTAATCGGGCGAGTTTCTACTTTCAGACGCAACATGAATTTTTGGGTTAGGTCAATCCGTTCGCAAGATATGGTAGTTTTTAGCCAAGCCATGGTTGAGAAGGCAAAACATTTTTCGCAATTCTGCTGCTCCAACGCTTAACCAGAATGGCCTAGGGAAAAAATACCCATACCGTTGTAATCGGACGAGTTTCTACTTTCAGCTACAATAGGAATTTTTGGGTTAGGTCAATCCGTTCGCGAGATATGGGAGTTTGAAGCCAAGAAATGGTTGAGAAGGCAAAAAATTTTTCGCAATTCTTCTGCTGCAAACGCTTAACCAGAATGGTCTAGGGGAAAAATACACATACCGCTGTAATCGGGAGAGTTTCTACTCTCAGACGCAACAGGAGCTTTTGGGTTAGGTCAATCCGTTCGCGAGATATGGGAGTTTGAAGCTAAGAAATGGTTGAGAAGACAACAAATTTTTCGCAATTCTGCTGCTCCAAACGCTTAACCAGATTGCCATAGGGAAAAAATTCACATACCGTTGTAATCGGGCGAGTTTCTACTTTCAGATGCAACAGGAATATTTGGGATAGGTCTATCCGTTCGCGAGATATGGGAGTTTGAAGCTAAGAAATGGTTGAGAAGACAACAAATTTTTCGCAGTTCCGCTGCTCCAAACGCTTAACCAGAATGGCCTAGGGAAAAAATACACATGCCGTTGTAATCGGGCGAGTTTCTACTTTCAGATGCAACAGGAATATTTGGGTTAGGTCAATCCGTTCGCGAGATATGGGAATTTGAAGCCAAGAAATGGTTGAGATGACATAAAATTGTTCGCAATTCTGCTGCTCTAATCGCTTAACCAGAATGGCCTAGGGAAAAAATACACATACCGCTGTAATCGGGCCAGTTTCTACTTTCAGACGCAACAGGAATTTTTGGGTTAGGTCAATCCGTTCGCGAGATATTGGAGTTTGAAGCTAAGAAATGGTTGAGAAGACAACAAATTTTTCGCAGTTCTGCTGCTCCAAACGCTTAACCAGAATGGCGTAGGGAAAAAATACACATACCGTTGTAATCGGGCGAGTTTCTACTTTCAGATGCAACAGGAATTTTTGGGTTAGGTCCATCCGTTCGCGAGATATGGGAGTTTGAAGCTAAGAAATGGTTGAGAAGACAACAAATTTTTCGCACTTCTGCTGCTCCAAACGCTTAACCAGATTGCCATAGGGAAAAAATTCACATACCGTTGTAATCGGGCGAGTTTCTACTTTCAGATGCAACAGGAATATTTGGGATAGGTCTATCCGTTCGCGAGATATGGGAGTTTGAAGCTAAGAAATGGTTGAGAAGACAACAAATTTTTCGCAGTTCCGCTGCTCCAAACGCTTAACCAGAATGGCCTAGGGAAAAAATACACATGCCGTTGTAATCGGGCGAGTTTCTACTTTCAGATGCAACAGGAATATTTGGGTTAGGTCAATCCGTTCGCGAGATATGGGAATTTGAAGCCAAGAAATGGTTGAGATGACATAAAATTGTTCGCAATTCTGCTGCTCTAATCGCTTAACCAGAATGGCCTAGGGAAAAAATACACATACCGCTGTAATCGGGCCAGTTTCTACTTTCAGACGCAACAGGAATTTTTGGGTTAGGTCAATCCGTTCGCGAGATATTGGAGTTTGAAGCTAAGAAATGGTTGAGAAGACAACAAATTTTTCGCAGTTCTGCTGCTCCAAACGCTTAACCAGAATGGCGTAGGGAAAAAATACACATACCGTTGTAATCGGGCGAGTTTCTACTTTCAGATGCAACAGGAATTTTTGGGTTAGGTCCATCCGTTCGCGAGATATGGGAGTTTGAAGCTAAGAAATGGTTGAGAAGACAACAAATTTTTCGCACTTCTGCTGCTCCAAACGCTTAACCAGAATGGCCTAGGGAAAAAATACACATACCGTTGTAATCGGGCGAGTATCTACTTTCAGACGCAACAGGAATTTTTGGGTTAGGTTAATCCGTTCGCGAGATATGGGAGATTGAAGCCAAGAAATGGTTGAGAAGGCAAAAAATTTTTCGCAATTCTGCTGCTGCAAACGCTTAACCAGAATGGCCTAGGGAAAAAATACACATAACGTTGTAATCGTGCGAGTTTCTACTTTCAGATGCAATAGGAATTTTTGGGTTAGGTCAATCCGTCCGCGAGATATGGGAGTTTAAATCTAAGAAATGGTTGAGAAGACAACAAACTTTTCGCAATTCTGCTGCTCCAAACGCTTAACCGGAATGGCCTAGGGAGAAAACACCCATACCGTTGTAATCGGGTGAGTTTCTTCTTTCAGATGCAATCGGAATTTTTGGGTTAGGTCAATCCGTTCGCGAGATATGGGAGTTTGAAGCCAAGAAATGGTTGAGAAGGCAAAAAATTTTTCGCAATTCTGCTGCTCCAAACGATTAACCAGAATGGCCTAGGGAAAAAATACACATACCGTTGTAATCTGGCGAGTTTCTACTTTCAGACGCAACAGGAATTTTTGGGTTAGGTCAATCCGTTCGCGAGATATGGGAGTTTGAAGCCAAGAAATAGTTGAGAAGGCAACAAATTTTTCGCAATTCTGCTGCTCCAAACGCTTAACCAGAATGGCCTAGGGAAAAAATACACATACCGTTGTAATCGGGCGGGTTCCTAGTTTCAGATGCAACAGGAATTTTTGGGTTAGGTCAACCTGTCCGCGAGATATGGGAGTTTAAATCTAAGAAATGGTTGAGAAGACAACAAATTTTTCGCAATTCTGCTGCTCCAAACGCTTAACCAGAATGGCCTAGGGAGGAAACACCGATACCGTTGTAATCGGGAGAGTTTCTTCTTTCAGATGCAATCGGAATTTTTGGGTTAGGTCAATCCGTTCGCGAGATATGGGAGTTTGAAGCTAAGAAATGGTTGAGAAGACAACAAATTTATCGCAGTTCTGCTGCTCCAAACGCTTAACCAGAATGGCCTAGAGAAAAAATACACACACCGTTGTAATCGGACGAGTTTCTACTTTCAGTTACAATAGGAATTTTTGGGTTAGGTCCAACCGTTCGCGAGATATGGGAGTTTGAAGCTAAGAAATGGTTGAGAAGACAACAAATTTTTCGCACTTCTGCTGCTCCAAACGCTTAACCAGAACGGCCTAGGGAAAAAATACACATACCGTTGTAATCGGGCGAGTTTCTACTTTCAGATGCAACAGGAATTGTTGGGTTAGGTCAATCCGTTCGCGAGATATGGGAGTTTGAAGCTAAGAAATGGTTGAGAAGACAACAAATTTTTCGCAATTCTGCTGCTCCAAACGCTTAACCAGAATGGCCTAGGGTAAAAATACACATACCGTTGTAATCGGGCGAGTTTCAACTTTCAGGTGCAATAGGAATTTTTGGGTTAGGTCAATGCGTTCGCGAGATATGGGAGTTTGAAGCCAAGAAATAGTTGAGAAGGCAACAAATTTTTCGCAATTCTGCTGCTCCAAACGCTTAACCAGAATGGCCTAGGGAATAAATACCCACACCGTTGTAATCGGACGAGTTTCTACTTTCAGTTACAATAGGAATTTTTGGGTTAGGTCCAACCGTTCGCGAGATATGGGAGTTTGAAGCTAAGAAATGGTTGAGAAGACAACAAATTTTTCGCAATTCTGCTGCTCCAAACGCTTAACCAGAATGGCCTAGGGAGGAAACACCGATACCGTTGTAATCGGGAGAGTTTCTTCTTTCAGATGCAATCGGAATTTTTGGGTTAGGTCAATCCGTTCGCGAGATATGGGAGTTTGAAGCTAACAAATGGTTGAGAAGACAACAAATTTATCGCAGTTCTGCTGCTCCAGACGCTTAAACAGAATGGCCTAGGGAAAAAATACACATACCGCTGTAATCGGGCGAGTTTCTACTTTCAGATGCAATAGGAATTTTTGGGTTAGGTCGATCCGTTCGCGAGATATGGGAGGTTGAAGCCAAGAAATGGTTGAGAAGGCAAAAAATTTTTCGCAATTCTGCTGCTCCAAACGCTTAACCAGAATGGCCTAGGGAGAAAACACCGATACCGTTGTAAGCGGGCGAGTTTCTTCTTTCAGATGCAATCGGAATTTTTGGGTTAGGTCAATCCGTTCGCGAGATATGGGAGTTTGAAGCCAAGAAATGGTTGAGAAGGCAAAAAATTTTTCGCAATTCTTCTGCTGCAAACGCTTCAGCAGAATGGCCTATGGAAAAAATACACATACCGCTGTAATCGGGAGAGTTTCTACTCTCAGACGCAACAGGAACTTTTGGGTTAGGTCAATCCGTTCGCGAGATATGGGAGTTTGAAGCTAAGAAATGGTTGAGAAGACAACAAATTTTTCGCAATTCTGCTGCTCCAAACGCTTAACCAGAATGCCATAGGGAAAAAATTCACATACCGTTGTAATCGGGCGAGTTTCTACTTTCAGATGCAACAGGAATATTTGGGTTAGGTCTATCCGTTCGCGAGATATGGGAGTTTGAAGCTAAGAAATGGTTGAGAAGACAACAAATTTTTCGCAGTTCTGCTGCTCCAAACGCTTAACCAGAATGGCCTAGGGAAAAAATAAACATGCCGTTGTAATCGGGCGAGTTTCTACTTTCAGATGCAACAGGAATATTTGGGTTAGGTCAATCCGTTCGCGAGATATGGGAATTTGAAGCCAAGAAATGGTTGAGATGACATAAAATTGTTCGCAATTCTGCTGCTCTAATCGCTTAACCAGAATGGCCTAGGGAAAAAATACACATACCCCTGTAATCGGGCCAGTTTCTACTTTCAGACGCAACAGGAATTTTTGGGTTAGGTCAATCCGTTCGCGAGATATGGGAGCTTGAAGCCAAGAAATAGTTGAGAAGGCAACAAATTTTTCGCAATTCTGCTGCTCCAAACGCCTAACCAGAATGGCCTAGGAAAAAAATACCCATACCGTTGTAATCGGGCGAGTTTCTACTTTCAGATGCAACAGGAATATTTGGGTTAGGTCAATCCGTTCGCGAGATATTGGAGTTTGAAGCTAAGAAATGGTTGAGAAGACAACAAATTTTTCGCAGTTCTGCTGCTCCAAACGCTTAACCAGAATGGCGTAGGGAAAAAATACACATACCGTTGTAATCGGGCGAGTTTCTACTTTCAGATGCAACAGGAATTTTTGGGTTAGGTCCATCCGTTCGCGAGATATGGGAGTTTGAAGCTAAGAAATGGTTGAGAAGACAACAAATTTTTCGCACTTCTGCTGCTCCAAACGCTTAACCAGAATGGCCTAGGGAAAAAATACACATACCGTTGTAATCGGGCGAGTATCTACTTTCAGACGCAACAGGAATTTTTGGGTTAGGTTAATCCGTTCGCGAGATATGGGAGTTTGAAGCCAAGAAATGGTTGGGAAGGCAAAAAATTTTTCGCAATTCTGCTGCTGCAAACGCTTAACCAGAATGGCCTAGGGAAAAAATACACATACTGTTGTAATCGTGCGAGTTTCTACTTTCAGATGCAATAGGAATTTTTGGGTTAGGTCAATCCGTCCGCGAGATATGGGAGTTTAAATCTAAGAAATGGTTGAGAAGACCACAAATTTTTCGCAATTCTGCTGCTCCAAACGCTTAACCAGAATGGCCTAGGGAGAAAACACCCATACCGTTGTAATCGGGCGAGTTTCTTCTTTCAGATGCAATCGGAATTTTTGGGTTAGGTCAATCCGTTCGCGAGATATGGGAGTTTGAAGCTAAGAAATGGTTGAGAAGACAACAAATTTTTCGCAGTTCTGCTGCTGCAAACGCCTAACCAGAATGGCCTAGGGAAAAAATACGCATACCGTTGTAATCGGGCGAGTTTCTACTTTCAGATGCAACAGGAATATTTGGGTTCGGTCAATCCGTTCGCGAGATATGGGAGTTTGAAGCTAAGAAATGGTTGAGAAGACAACAAATTTTTCGGAATTCTGCTGCTCGAAACGCTTCAGCAGAATGGCCTATGGAAAAAATACACATACCGCTGTACTCGGAGGAGTTTCTACTTTCAGATGCAATAGGAATTTTTGGGTTAGGTCAATCCGTTCGCGAGATATGGGAGTTTGAAGCCAAGAAATGGTTGAGAGGGCAACAAATTTTTCGCAGTTCTGCTGCTCCAAACGCTTAACCAGAATGGCCTAGGGAGAAAACACCCATACCGTTGTAATCGGGCGAGTTTCTACTTTCAGACGCAACATGAATTTTTGGGTTAGGTCAATCCGTTCGCAAGATATGGTAGTTTTTAGCCAAGCCATGGTTGAGAAGGCAAAACATTTTTCGCAATTCTGCTGCTCCAAACGCTTAACCAGAATGGCCTAGGGAAAAAATACCCATACCGTTGTAATCGGACGAGTTTCTACTTTCAGCTACAATAGGAATTTTTGGGTTAGGTCAATCCGTTCGCGAGATATGGGAGTTTGAAGCCAAGAAATGGTTGAGAAGGCAAAAAATTTTTCGCAATTCTTCTGCTGCAAACGCTTAACCAGAATGGTCTAGGGGAAAAATACACATACCGCTGTAATCGGGAGAGTTTCTACTCTCAGACGCAACAGGAGCTTTTGGGTTAGGTCAATCCGTTCGCGAGATATGGGAGTTTGAAGCTAAGAAATGGTTGAGAAGACAACAAATTTTTCGCAATTCTGCTGCTCCAAACGCTTAACCAGATTGCCATAGGGAAAAAATTCACATACCGTTGTAATCGGGCGAGTTTCTACTTTCAGATGCAACAGGAATATTTGGGATAGGTCTATCCGTTCGCGAGATATGGGAGTTTGAAGCTAAGAAATGGTTGAGAAGACAACAAATTTTTCGCAGTTCCGCTGCTCCAAACGCTTAACCAGAATGGCCTAGGGAAAAAATACACATGCCGTTGTAATCGGGCCAGTTTCTACTTTCAGACGCAACAGGAATTTTTGGGTTAGGTCAATCCGTTCGCGAGATATTGGAGTTTGAAGCTAAGAAATGGTTGAGAAGACAACAAATTTTTCGCAGTTCTGCTGCTCCAAACGCTTAACCAGAATGGCGTAGGGAAAAAATACACATACCGTTGTAATCGGGCGAGTTTCTACTTTCAGATGCAACAGGAATTTTTGGGTTAGGTCCATCCGTTCGCGAGATATGGGAGTTTGAAGCTAAGAAATGGTTGAGAAGACAACAAATTTTTCGCACTTCTGCTGCTCCAAACGCTTAACCAGATTGCCATAGGGAAAAAATTCACATACCGTTGTAATCGGGCGAGTTTCTACTTTCAGATGCAACAGGAATATTTGGGATAGGTCTATCCGTTCGCGAGATATGGGAGTTTGAAGCTAAGAAATGGTTGAGAAGACAACAAATTTTTCGCAGTTCCGCTGCTCCAAACGCTTAACCAGAATGGCCTAGGGAAAAAATACACATGCCGTTGTAATCGGGCGAGTTTCTACTTTCAGATGCAACAGGAATATTTGGGTTAGGTCAATCCGTTCGCGAGATATGGGAATTTGAAGCCAAGAAATGGTTGAGATGACATAAAATTGTTCGCAATTCTGCTGCTCTAATCGCTTAACCAGAATGGCCTAGGGAAAAAATACACATACCGCTGTAATCGGGCCAGTTTCTACTTTCAGACGCAACAGGAATTTTTGGGTTAGGTCAATCCGTTCGCGAGATATTGGAGTTTGAAGCTAAGAAATGGTTGAGAAGACAACAAATTTTTCGCAGTTCTGCTGCTCCAAACGCTTAACCAGAATGGCGTAGGGAAAAAATACACATACCGTTGTAATCGGGCGAGTTTCTACTTTCAGATGCAACAGGAATTTTTGGGTTAGGTCCATCCGTTCGCGAGATATGGGAGTTTGAAGCTAAGAAATGGTTGAGAAGACAACAAATTTTTCGCACTTCTGCTGTTCCAAACGCTTAACCAGAATGGCCTAGGGAAAAAATACACATACCGTTGTAATCGGGCGAGTATCTACTTTCAGACGCAACAGGAATTTTTGGGTTAGGTTAATCCGTTCGCGAGATATGGGAGATTGAAGCCAAGAAATGGTTGAGAAGGCAAAAAATTTTTCGCAATTCTGCTGCTGCAAACGCTTAACCAGAATGGCCTAGGGAAAAAATACACATAACGTTGTAATCGTGCGAGTTTCTACTTTCAGATGCAATAGGAATTTTTGGGTTAGGTCAATCCGTCCGCGAGATATGGGAGTTTAAATCTAAGAAATGGTTGAGAAGACAACAAACTTTTCGCAATTCTGCTGCTCCAAACGCTTAACCGGAATGGCCTAGGGAGAAAACACCCATACCGTTGTAATCGGGTGAGTTTCTTCTTTCAGATGCAATCGGAATTTTTGGGTTAGGTCAATCCGTTCGCGAGATATGGGAGTTTGAAGCCAAGAAATGGTTGAGAAGGCAAAAAATTTTTCGCAATTCTGCTGCTCCAAACGATTAACCAGAATGGCCTAGGGAAAAAATACACATACCGTTGTAATCTGGCGAGTTTCTACTTTCAGACGCAACAGGAATTTTTGGGTTAGGTCAATCCGTTCGCGAGATATGGGAGTTTGAAGCCAAGAAATAGTTGAGAAGGCAACAAATTTTTCGCAATTCTGCTGCTCCAAACGCTTAACCAGAATGGCCTAGGGAAAAAATACACATACCGTTGTAATCGGGCGGGTTCCTAGTTTCAGATGCAACAGGAATTTTTGGGTTAGGTCAACCTGTCCGCGAGATATGGGAGTTTAAATCTAAGAAATGGTTGAGAAGACAACAAATTTTTCGCAATTCTGCTGCTCCAAACGCTTAACCAGAATGGCCTAGGGAGGAAACACCGATACCGTTGTAATCGGGAGAGTTTCTTCTTTCAGATGCAATCGGAATTTTTGGGTTAGGTCAATCCGTTCGCGAGATATGGGAGTTTGAAGCTAAGAAATGGTTGAGAAGACAACAAATTTATCGCAGTTCTGCTGCTCCAAACGCTTAACCAGAATGGCCTAGAGAAAAAATACACACACCGTTGTAATCGGACGAGTTTCTACTTTCAGTTACAATAGGAATTTTTGGGTTAGGTCCAACCGTTCGCGAGATATGGGAGTTTGAAGCTAAGAAATGGTTGAGAAGACAACAAATTTTTCGCACTTCTGCTGCTCCAAACGCTTAACCAGAACGGCCTAGGGAAAAAATACACATACCGTTGTAATCGGGCGAGTTTCTACTTTCAGATGCAACAGGAATTGTTGGGTTAGGTCAATCCGTTCGCGAGATATGGGAGTTTGAAGCTAAGAAATGGTTGAGAAGACAACAAATTTTTCGCAATTCTGCTGCTCCAAACGCTTAACCAGAATGGCCTAGGGTAAAAATACACATACCGTTGTAATCGGGCGAGTTTCAACTTTCAGGTGCAATAGGAATTTTTGGGTTAGGTCAATGCGTTCGCGAGATATGGGAGTTTGAAGCCAAGAAATAGTTGAGAAGGCAACAAATTTTTCGCAATTCTGCTGCTCCAAACGCTTAACCAGAATGGCCTAGGGAATAAATACCCACACCGTTGTAATCGGACGAGTTTCTACTTTCAGTTACAATAGGAATTTTTGGGTTAGGTCCAACCGTTCGCGAGATATGGGAGTTTGAAGCTAAGAAATGGTTGAGAAGACAACAAATTTTTCGCAATTCTGCTGCTCCAAACGCTTAACCAGAATGGCCTAGGGAGGAAACACCGATACCGTTGTAATCGGGAGAGTTTCTTCTTTCAGATGCAATCGGAATTTTTGGGTTAGGTCAATCCGTTCGCGAGATATGGGAGTTTGAAGCTAACAAATGGTTGAGAAGACAACAAATTTATCGCAGTTCTGCTGCTCCAGACGCTTAAACAGAATGGCCTAGGGAAAAAATACACATACCGCTGTAATCGGGCGAGTTTCTACTTTCAGATGCAATAGGAATTTTTGGGTTAGGTCGATCCGTTCGCGAGATATGGGAGGTTGAAGCCAAGAAATGGTTGAGAAGGCAAAAAATTTTTCGCAATTCTGCTGCTCCAAACGCTTAACCAGAATGGCCTAGGGAGAAAACACCGATACCGTTGTAAGCGGGCGAGTTTCTTCTTTCAGATGCAATCGGAATTTTTGGGTTAGGTCAATCCGTTCGCGAGATATGGGAGTTTGAAGCCAAGAAATGGTTGAGATGGCATAAAATTGTTCGCAATTCTGCTGCTCCAAACGCTTAACCAGAATGGCCTAGGGAAAAAATACACATACCGTTGTAATCTGGCGAGTTTCTACTTTCAGACGCAACAGGAATTTTTGGGTTAGGTCAATCCGTTCGCGAGATATGGGAGTTTGAAGCCAAGAAATAGTTGAGAAGGCAACAAATTTTTCGCAATTCTGCTGCTCCAAACGCTTAACCAGAATTGCCTAGGGAAAAAATACCCATACCGTTGTAATCGGGCGAGTTTCTACTTTCAGATGCAACAGGAATATTTGGGTTAGGTCAATCCGTTCGCGAGATATGGGAGTTTGAAGCCAAGAAATGGTTTAGAAGGCAAAAAATGTTTCGCAATTCTGCTGCTCCAAACGCTTAACCAGAATGGCCTAGGGGAAAAATACACATACCGTTGTAATGGGGCGAGTTTCTACTTTCAGATGCAACAGGAATATTTGGGTTAGGTCAATCCGTTCGCGAGATATGGGAGTTTGAAGCCAAGAAATGGTTGAGAAGGCAAAAAATTTTTCGCAATTCTGCTGCTCCAAACGCTTAACCAGAATGGCCTAGGGAAAAAATACACATAGTGTTGTAATCGGGCGAGTTTCGACTTTCAGATGCAACAGGAATATTTGGGTTAAGTCAATCCGTTCGCGAGATATGGGAGTTTAAATCTAAGAAATGGTTGAGAAGACAACAAATTTTTCGCAATTCTGCTGCTCCAAACGCTTAACCAGAATGGGCTAGGGAGGAAACACCGATACCGTTGTAATCGGGCGAGTTTCTTCTTTCAGATGCAATCGGAATTTTTGGGTTAGGTCAATCCGTTCGCGAGATATGGGAGTTTGAAGCTAAGAAATGGTTGAGAAGGCAACAAATTTTTCGCAATTCTGCTGCTCCAAACGCTTAACCAGAATGGCCTAGGGAAAAAATACACATACCGTTGCAATCGGTCGAGTTTCTACTTTCACGTGCAATAGGAATTTTTGGGTTAGGTCAATCCGGTCGCGAGATATGGGAGTTTAAATGTAAGAAATGGTTGAGAAGACAACAAATTTTTCGCAATTCTGCTGCTCCAAACGCGTAACCAGAATGGCCTAGGGAGAAAACACCGATACCGTTGTAATCGGGCGAGTTTCTTCTTTCAGATGCAATCGGAATTTTTGGGTTAGGTCGATCCGTTCGCGAGATATGGGAGTTTGAAGCTGAGAAATGGTTGAGAAGACATCACATTTTTCGCACTTCTGCTGCTCCAAACGCTTAACCAGAATGGCCTAGGGAAAAAATACACATACCGTTGTAACCTGGCGAGTTTCTACTTTCAGACGCAACAGGAATTTTTGGGTTAGGTCATTCCGTTCGCGAGATATGGGAGTTTGAAGCCAAGAAATAGTTGAGAAGGCAACAAATTTTTCGCAATTCTGCTGCTCCAAACGCTTAACCAGAATGGCATAGGGAAAAAATACCCATACCGTAATCGGGCGAGTTTCTACTTTCAGATGCAATAGGAATATTTGGGTTAGGTCAATCCGGTCGCGAGATATGGGAGTTTAAATGTAAGAAATGGTTGAGAAGACAACAAATTTTTCGCAATTCTGCTGCTCCAAACGCGTAACCAGAATGGCCTAGGGAGAAAACACCGATACCGTTGTAATCGGGCGAGTTTCTTCTTTCAGATGCAATCGGAATTTTTGGGTTAGGTCGATCCGTTCGCGAGATATGGGAGTTTGAAGCTGAGAAATGGTTGAGAAGACATCACATTTTTCGCACTTCTGCTGCTCCAAACGCTTAACCAGAATGGCCTAGGGAAAAAATACACATACCGTTGTAATCTGGCGAGTTTCTACTTTCAGACGCAACAGGAATTTTTGGGTTAGGTCATTCCGTTCGCGAGATATGGGAGTTTGAAGCTAAGAAATGGTTGAGAAGACAACAAATTTTTCGTAGTTCTGCTGCTCCAAACGCTTAACCAGAATGGCCTAGAGAAAAAATACACATACCGTTGTAATCGGGCGAGTTTCTACTTTCAGATGCAACAGGAATTGTTGGGTTAGGTCAATCCGTTCGCGAGATATGGGAGTTTGAAGCCAAGAAATGGTTGAGAAGACAACAAATTTTTCGCAACTCTGCTGCTTCAAACGCTTAACCAGAATGGCCTAGGGAAAAAATACACATACCGTTGTAATCGGGAGAGTTTCTACTTTCAGACGCAACAGGAATTTTTGGGTTAGGTCAATCCGTTCGCGAGATATGGGAGTTTGAAGCCAAGAAATGGTTGAGAAGGCGAAAAATTTTTCGCAATTCTGCTGCTGCAAACGCTTAACCAGAATGGCCTAGGGAAAAAATACACATACCGTTGTAATCGGGAGAGTTTCTACTTTCAGACGCAACATGAATTTTTGGGTTAGGTCAATCCGTTCGCGAGATATGGGAGTTTGAAACTAACAAATGGTTGAGAAGGCAAAAAATTTTTCGCAATTCTGCTGCTCCAATCGCTTAACCAGAATGGCCTAGGGAAAAAATACACATACCGTTGTAATCGGGCGAGTTTCTACTTTCAGACGCAGCAGGAATTTTTGGGTTGTGTCAATCCGTTCGCGAGATATGGGAGTTTATATCTAAGAAATGTTTGAGAAGACAACAAATTTTTCGCAATTCTGCTGCTCCAAACGCTTAACCAGAATGGCCTAGGGAGAAAACACCGATACCGTTGTAATCGGGCATGTTTCTTCTTTCAGATGCAATCGGAATTTTTGGGTTAGGTCAATCCGTTCGCGAGATATGGGAGTTTGAAGCTAAGAAATGGTTGAGAAGACAACAAATTTTTCGCAATTCTGCTGCTCCAATCGCTTATCCAGAATGGCCTAGGGAAAAAATTCACATACCGTTGTAATCGGGCGAGTTTCTACTTTCAGATGCAACAGGAATATTTGGGTTAGGTCTATCCGTTCGCGAGATATGGGAGTTTGAAGCTAAGAAATGGTTGAGAAGAGAACAAATTTTTCGCAATTCTGCTGCTCCAATCGCTTAACCAGAATGGCCTAGGGAAAAAATACACATACCGTTGTAATCGGGCGAGTTTCTACTTTCAGACGCAACAGGAATTTTTGGATTAGGTCAATCCATCCGCGAGATATGGGAGTTTAAATCTAAGAAATGGTTGAGAAGACAACAAATTTTTCGCAATTCTGCTACTACAAACGCTTAACCAGAATGGCCTAGGGAGAAAACACCAATACCGTTGTAATCGGGCGAGTTTCTTCTTTCAGATGCAATTGGAATTTTTGGTTTAGGTCAATCCGTTCGCGAAATATGGGAGTTTGAAGCTAAGAAATGGTTGAGAAGACAACAAATTCTTCGCACTTCTGCTGCTTCAAACGCTTAACCAGAATGGCCTAGGGAAAAAATACACATACCGTTGTAATCGGGCGAGTTTCTACTTTCAGATGCAACAGGACTTTTGGGTTAGGTCCATCAGTTCGCGAGATATGAGAGTTTGAAGCTAAGAAATGGTTGAGAAGACAAACAATTTTTCGCAATTCTGCTGCTCCAAACGCTTAACCAGAATGGCCTAGGGAAAAAATACGCATACAGTTGTAATCGGGCGAGTTTCTACTTTCAGACGCAGCAGGAATTTTTGGGTTGTGTCAATCCGTTCGCGAGATATGGGAGTTTAAATCTAAGAAATGTTTGAGAAGACAACAAATTTTTCGCAATTCTGCTGCTCCAAACGCTTAACCAGAATGGCCTAGGGAGAAAACACCGATACCGTTGTAATCGGGCATGTTTCTTCTTTCAGATGCAATCGGAATTTTTGGGTTAGGTC
Organism: Ptiloglossa arizonensis; assembly: GCF_051014685.1. Lineage (NCBI taxonomy): Eukaryota > Metazoa > Arthropoda > Insecta > Hymenoptera > Colletidae > Ptiloglossa > Ptiloglossa arizonensis. Next base: position 1,844,345 of record NC_135058.1, read on the forward strand.
AATCCGTTCGCGAGATATGGGAGTTTGAAGCTAAGAAATGGTTGAGAAGACAACAAATTTTTCGCAATTCTGCTGCTCCAAACGCTTATCCAGAATGGCCTAGGGAAAAAATTCACATACCGTTGTAATCGGGCGAGTTTCTACTTTCAGATGCAACAGGAATATTTGGGTTAGGTCTATCCGTTCGCGAGATATGGGAGTTTGAAGCTAAGAAATGGTTGAGAAGAGAACAAATTTTTCGCAGATCTGCGGCTCCAAACGCTTAACCAGAATGGCCTAGGGAAAAAATACACATACCGTTGTAATCGGGCGTGTTTCTACTTTCAGATGCAACAGGAATTTTTCGGTTAGGTCCATCAGTTCGCGAGATATGAGAGTTTGAAGCTAAGAAATGGTTGAGAAGACAAACAATTTTTCGCAATTCTGCTGCTCCAAACGCTTAACCAGAATGGCCTAGGGAAAAAATACGCATACAGTTGTAATCGGGCGAGTTTCTACTTTCAGACGCAGCAGGAATTTTTGGGTTGTGTCAATCCGTTCGCGAGATATGGGAGTTTATATCTAAGAAATGTTTGAGAAGACAACAAATTTTTCGCAATTCTGCTGCTCCAAACGCTTAACCAGAATGGCCTAGGGAGAAAACACCGATACTGTTGTAATCGGGCATGTTTCTTCTTTCAGATGCAATCGGAATTTTTGGGTTAGGTCAATCCGTTCGCGAGATATGGGAGTTTGAAGCTAAGAAATGGTTGAGAAGAGAACAAATTTTTCGCAGATCTGCGGCTCCAAACGCTTAACCAGAATGGCCTAGGGAAAAAATACACATACCGTTGTAATCGGGCGTGTTTCTACTTTCAGATGCAACAGGAGTTTTTGGATTAGGTCAATCCGTCCGCGAGATATGGGAGTTTAAAACTAAGAAATGGTTGAGAAGACAACAAATTTTTCGCAATTCTGCTACTACAAACGCTTATCCAGAATGGGCTAGGGAGAAAATACACATACCGTTGTAATCGGGCGAGTTTCTACTTTCAGATGCAACAGGAATTTTTGGATTAGGTCAATCCGTCCGCGAGATATGGGAGTTTAAATCTAAGAAATGGTTGAGAAGACAACAAATTTTTCGCAATTCTGCTACTACAAACGCTTATCCAGTATGGCCTAGGGAGAAAATACCCATACCGTTGTAATCGGGCGAGTTTCTTCTTTCAGATGCAATAGGAATTTTTGGGTTAGGTCAAACCGTTCGCGAGACATGGGAGTTTGAAGATAAGAAATGGTTGAGAAGACAACAAATTTTTCGCACTTCTGCTGCTCCAAACGCTTAACCAGAATGGCCTAGGGAAAAAATACACATACCGTTGTAATCGGGCGAGTTTATACTTTCAGATGCAACAGGAATATTTGGGTAAGGTCAATCCGTTCGCGAGATATGGGAGTTTGAAGCCAAGCAATGGTTGAGAAGGCAACAAATTTTTCGCACTTCTGCTGCTTCAAACGCTTAACCAGAGTGGCCTAGGGAAAAAATACACATACCGTTGTAATCGGGCGAGTTTGTACTTTCAGATGCAATAGGAATTTTTGGGTTAGGTCAAACCGTTCGCGAGACATGGGAGTTTGAAGATAAGAAATGGTTGAGAAGACAACAAATTTTTCGCAATTCTGCTGCTCCAAACGCTTAACCAGAATGGCCTAGGGAAAAAATACACATGCCGCTGTAATCGGGAGAGTTTCTACTTTCAGACGCAACAGGAATTTTTGGGTGAGGTCAATCCGTTCGCGAGATATGGGAGTTTGAAGCTAAGAAATGGTTGAGAAGACAACAAATTTTTCGCACTTCTGCTGCTTCAAACGCTTAACCAGAGTGGCCTAGGGAAAAAATACACATACCGTTGTAATCGGGCGAGTTTGTACTTTCAGATGCAATAGGAATTTTTGGGTTAGGTCAAACCGTTCGCGAGACATGGGAGTTTGAAGATAAGAAATGGTTGAGAAGACAACAAATTTTTCGCAATTCTGCTGCTCCAAACGCTTAACCAGAATGGCCTAGGGAAAAAATACACATGCCGCTGTAATCGGGAGAGTTTCTACTTTCAGATGCAACAGGAATATTTGGGTTAGGTCAATCCGTTCGCGAGATATGGGAGTTTGAAGCCAAGCAATGGTTGAGAAGGCAACAAATTTTTCGCACTTCTGCTGCTTCAAACGCTTAACCAGAGTGGCCTAGGGAAAAAATACACATACCGTTGTAATCGGGCGAGTTTGTACTTTCAGATGCAATAGGAATTTTTGGGTTAGGTCAAACCGTTCGCGAGACATGGGAGTTTGAAGATAAGAAATGGTTGAGAAGACAACAAATTTTTCGCAATTCTGCTGCTCCAAACGCTTAACCAGAATGGCCTAGGGAAAAAATACACATGCCGCTGTAATCGGGAGAGTTTCTACTTTCAGACGCAACAGGAATTTTTGGGTGAGGTCAATCCGTTCGCGAGATATGGGAGTTTGAAGCTAAGAAATGGTTGAGAAGACAACAAATTTTTCGCACTTCTGCTGCTTCAAACGCTTAACCAGAGTGGCCTAGGGAAAAAATACACATACCGTTGTAATCGGGCGAGTTTGTACTTTCAGATGCAATAGGAATTTTTGGGTTAGGTCAAACCGTTCGCGAGACATGGGAGTTTGAAGATAAGAAATGGTTGAGAAGACAACAAATTTTTCGCAATTCTGCTGCTCCAAACGCTTAACCAGAATGGCCTAGGGAAAAAATACACATGCCGCTGTAATCGGGAGAGTTTCTACTTTCAGACGCAACAGGAATTTTTGGGTGAGGTCAATCCGTTCGCGAGATATGGGAGTTTGAAGCCAAGAAATGGTTGAGAAGGCAAAAAATTTTTCGCAATTCTGCTGCTCCAAACGCTTAACCAGAATGGCCTAGGGAAAAAATACGCATACAGTTGTAATCGGGAGAGTTTCTACTTTCAGACGCAACAGGAATTTTTGGGATAGGTCAATCCGTTCGCGAGATATGGGAGTTTGAAGCCAAGAAATGGTTGAGAAGGCAAAAAATTTTTCGCAGTTCTGCTGCTCCAAACGCTTAACCAGAATGGCCTAGGGAGGAAACACCCATACCGTTGTAATCGGGCGAGTTTCTTCTTTCAGCAGCAATCGGAATTTTTGGGTTAGGTCGATCCGTTCGCGAGATATGGGAGTTTGAAGCTAAGAAATGGTTGAGAAGACAACAAATTTTTCGCAATTCTGCTGCTCCAAACGCTTAACCAGAATGGGCTAGGGAAAAATTACCCATACCGTTGTAATCGGACGAGTTTCTACTTTCAGGTGCAATAGGAATTTTTGGGTTAGGTCAATCCGTTCGCGAGATATGGGAGTTTGAACCCAAGAAATAGTTGAGTAGGCAACAAATTTTCCGCAATTCTGCTTCTCCAAACGCTTAACCAGAATGGCCTAGGGAAAAATTACCCATACCGTTTTAATCGGACGAGTTTCTACTTTCAGTTACAATAGGAATTTTTGGGTTAGGTCAATCCGTTCGCGAGATATGGGAGTTTGAAGCCAAGAAATGGTTGAGAAGGCAAAAAATTTTCCGCAATTCTGCTGCTCCAAACGCTTAACCAGGATGGCCTTGGGAAAAAATACACATACCGTTGTAATCGGGCGAGTTTCTACTTTCAGATGCAACAGGAATTTTTGGGTTAGGTCCATCCGTTCGCGAGATATGGGAGTTTGAAGCTAAGAAATGGTTGAGAAGACAACAAATTTTTCGCACCTCTGCTGCTTCAAACGCTTAACCAGAATGGCCTAGGGAAAAAATACACATACCGTTGTAATCGGGCGAGTTTCTACTTTCAGATGCAACAGGAATATTTGGGTTAGGTCAATCCGTTCGCGAGATATGGGAGTTTGAAGCTAAGAAATGGTTGAGAAGACAACAAATTCTTCGCACTTCTGCTGCTTCAAACGCTTAACCAGAATGGCCTAGGGAAAAAATACACATACCGTTGTAATCGGGCGAGTTTCTACTTTCAGATGCAACAGGAATTTTTGGATTAGGTCAATCCGTCCGCGAGATATGGGAGTTTAAATCTAAGAAATGGTTGAGAAGACAACAAATTTTTCGCAATTCTGCTACTCCAAACGCTTATCCAGAATGGCCTAGGGAGAAAATACCCATACCGTTGTAATCGGGCGAGTTTCTTCTTTCAGATGCAATTGGAATTTTTGGGTTAGGTCAATCCGTTCGCGAGATATGGGAGTTTAAATCTAAGAAATGGTTGAGAAGACAACAAATTTTTCGCAATTCTGCTACTCCAAACGCTTATCCAGAACGGCCTAGGGAGAAAATACCCACACCGTTGTAATCGGGCGAGTTTCTTCTTTCAGATGCAATTGGAATTTTTGGGTTAGGTCAATCCGTTCGCGAGATATGGGAGTTTGAAGCTAAGAAATGGTTGAGAAGACAACAAATTCTTCGCACTTCTGCTGCTTCAAACGCTTAACCAGAATGGCCTAGGGAAAAAATACACATACCGTTGTAATCGGGCGAGTTTCTACTTTCAGATGCAACAGGACTTTTGGGTTAGGTCCATCCGTTCGCGAGATATGGGAGTTTGAATCTAAGAAATGGTTGAGAAGACAAACAATTTTTCGCAATTCTGCTGCTCCAAACGCTTAACCAGAATGGCCTAGGGAAAAAATACGCATACAGTTGTAATCGGGCGAGTTTCTACTTTCAGACGCAGCAGGAATTTTTGGGTTTTTTCAATCCGTTCGCGAGATAGGGGACTTTGAAGCTAGGAAATGGTTGAGAAGACAACAAATTTTTCGCAATTCTGCTGCTCCAAACGCTTGACCAGAATGGGCTAGGGAAAAAATACACATACCGTTGTAATCGGGCGAGTTTCTACTTTCAGATGCAATAGGAATTTTTGGGTTAGGTCAATCCGTTCGCGGGATATGGGAGTTTGAAGCCAAGAAATGGTTGAGAAGGCAAAAAATTTTTCGCAATTCTGCTGCTCCAAACGCTTAACCAAAATGGCCTAGGGAAAAAATACACATACCGTTGTAATCGGGCGAGTTTCTACTTTCAAATGCAACAGGAATTTTTGGGTTAGGTCCATCCGTTCGCGAGATATCGGAGTTTGAAGCTAAGAAATGGTTGAGAAGACAACAAATTTTTCGCACTTCTGCTGCTCCAAACGCTTAACCAGAATGGCCTAGGGAAAAAATACACATACCGTTGCAATCGGGCGAGTATCTACTTTCAGACGCAACAGGAATTTTTGGGTTAGGTCAATCCGTTCGCGAGATATGGGAGTTTGAAGCCAAGAAATGGTTGAGAAGGCAACAAATTTTTCGCAGTTCTGCTGCTGCAAACGCTTAACCAGAATGGCCTAGGGAAAAAATACACATACCGTTGTAATCGAGCGAGTTTCTACTTTCAGATGCAACAGGAATTTTTGGATTAGGTCAATCCGTCCGCGAGATATGGGAGTTTGAAGCTAAGAAATGGTTGAGAAGACAACAAATTCTTCGCACTTCTGCTGCTTCAAACGCTTAACCAGAATGGCCTAGGGAAAAAATACACATACCGTTGTAATCGGGCGAGTTTCTACTTTCAGATGCAACAGGAATTTTTGGATTAGGTCAATCCGTCCGCGAGATATGGGAGTTTAAATCTAAGAAATGGTTGAGAAGACAACAAATTTTTCGCAATTCTGCTACTCCAAACGCTTATCCAGAATGGCCTAGGGAGAAAATACCCATACCGTTGTAATCGGGCGAGTTTCTTCTTTCAGATGCAATTGGAATTTTTGGGTTAGGTCAATCCGTTCGCGAGATATGGGAGTTTAAATCTAAGAAATGGTTGAGAAGACAACAAATTTTTCGCAATTCTGCTACTCCAAACGCTTATCCAGAACGGCCTAGGGAGAAAATACCCACACCGTTGTAATCGGGCGAGTTTCTTCTTTCAGATGCAATTGGAATTTTTGGGTTCGGTCAATCCGTTCGCGAGATATGGGAGTTTGAAGCTAAGAAATGGTTGAGAAGACAACAAATTCTTCGCACTTCTGCTGCTTCAAACGCTTAACCAGAATGGCCTAGGGAAAAAATACACATACCGTTGTAATCGGGCGAGTTTCTACTTTCAGATGCAACAGGACTTTTGGGTTAGGTCCATCCGTTCGCGAGATATGGGAGTTTGAATCTAAGAAATGGTTGAGAAGACAAACAATTTTTCGCAATTCTGCTGCTCCAAACGCTTAACCAGAATGGCCTAGGGAAAAAATACGCATACAGTTGTAATCGGGCGAGTTTCTACTTTCAGACGCAGCAGGAATTTTTGGGTTTTTTCAATCCGTTCGCGAGATAGGGGACTTTGAAGCTAGGAAATGGTTGAGAAGACAACAAATTTTTCGCAATTCTGCTGCTCCAAACGCTTGACCAGAATGGGCTAGGGAAAAAATACACATACCGTTGTAATCGGGCGAGTTTCTACTTTCAGATGCAATAGGAATTTTTGGGTTAGGTCAATCCGTTCGCGGGATATGGGAGTTTGAAGCCAAGAAATGGTTGAGAAGGCAAAAAATTTTTCGCAATTCTGCTGCTCCAAACGCTTAACCAAAATGGCCTAGGGAAAAAATACACATACCGTTGTAATCGGGCGAGTTTCTACTTTCAAATGCAACAGGAATTTTTGGGTTAGGTCCATCCGTTCGCGAGATATCGGAGTTTGAAGCTAAGAAATGGTTGAGAAGACAACAAATTTTTCGCACTTCTGCTGCTCCAAACGCTTAACCAGAATGGCCTAGGGAAAAAATACACATACCGTTGCAATCGGGCGAGTATCTACTTTCAGACGCAACAGGAATTTTTGGGTTAGGTCAATCCGTTCGCGAGATATGGGAGTTTGAAGCCAAGAAATGGTTGAGAAGGCAACAAATTTTTCGCAGATCTGCTGCTGCAAACGCTTAACCAGAATGGCCTAGGGAAAAAATACACATACCGTTGTAATCGAGCGAGTTTCTACTTTCAGATGCAACAGGAATTTTTGGGTTAGGACAATCCGTCCGCGAGATATGGGAGTTTAAATCTAAGAAATGTTTGAGAAGACAACAAATTTTTCGCAATTCTGCTGCTCCAAACGCTTAACCAGAATGGCCTAGGGAGAAAACACCGATACCGTTGTAATCGGGCGAGTTTCTACCTTCAGATGCAACAGGAATATTTGGGTTAGGTCTATCCGTTCGCGAGATATGGGAGTTTGAAGCTAAGAAATGGTTGAGAAGAGAACAAATTTTTCGCAGATCTGCGGCTCCAAACGCTTAACCAGAATGGCCTAGGGAAAAAATACACATACCGTTGTAATCGGGCGTGTTTCTACTTTCAGATGCAACAGGAATTTTTGGGTTAGGTCCATCCGTTCGCGAGACATGGGAGTTTGAAGCCAGGAAATGGTTGAGAAGGCAACAAATTTTTCGCAATTCTACTGCTCCAAACGCTTAACCAGAATGGCCTAGGGAAAAAATACACACACCGCTGTAATCGGGCGCGTTTCTACTTTCAGATGCAACAGGAATTTTTGGATTAGGTCAATCCGTCCGCGAGATATGGGAGTTTAAATCTAAGAAATGGTTGAAAGGACAACAAATTTTTCGCAATTCTGCTACTACAAACGCTTATCCAGAATGGGCTAGGGAGAAAATACACATACCGTTGTAATCGGGCGAGTTTCTACTTTCAGATGCAACAGGAATTTTTGGATTAGGTCAATCCGTCCGCGAGATATGGGAGTTTAAATCTAAGAAATGGTTGAGAAGACAACAAATTTTTCGCAATTCTGCTACTACAAACGTTTATCCAGTATGTCCTAGGGAGAAAATACCCATACCGTTGTAATCGGGCGAGCTTCTTCTTTCAGATGCAATTGGAATTTTTGGTTTAGGTCAATCCGTTCGCGAGATATGGGAGTTTGAAGCTAAGAAATGGTTGAGAAGGCAAGAAATTTTTCGCACTTCTGCTGCTCCAAACGCTTAACCAGAATGGCCTAGGGAAAAAATACACATACCGTTGTAATCGGTCGAGTTTGTACTTTCAGATGCAATAGGAATTTTTGGGTTAGGTCAAACCGTTCGCGAGACATGGGAGTTTGAAGATAAGAAATGGTTGAGAAGACAACAAATTTTTCGCACTTCTGCTGCTCCAAACGCTTAACCAGAATGGCCTAGGGAAAAAATACACATACCCTTGTAATCCGGCGAGTTTCTACTTTCAGATGCAACAGGAATATTTGGGTTAGGTCAATCCGTTCGCGAGATATGGGAGTTTGAAGCCAAGAAATGGTTGAGAAGGCAACAATTTCTTCGCACTTCTGCTGCTTGAAACGCTTAACCAGAATGGCCTAGGGAGAAAATACCCATACCGTTGTAATCGGGCGCGTTTCTACTTTCAGATGCAACAGGAATTTTTGGGTTAGGTCCATCCGTTCGCGAGATATGGGAGTTTGAAGCTATGAAATGGTTGAGAAGACAACAAATTTTTCGCACTTCTGCTGCTTCAAACGCTTAACCAGAGTGGCCTAGGGAAAAAATACACATACCGTTGTAATCGGGCGAGTTTGTACTTTCAGATGCAATAGGAATTTTTGGGTTAGGTCAAACCGTTCGCGAGACATGGGAGTTTGAAGATAAGAAATGGTTGAGAAGACAACAAATTTTTCGCAATTCTGCTGCTCCAAACGCTTAACCAGAATGGCCTAGGGAAAAAATACACATGCCGCTGTAATCGGGAGAGTTTCTACTTTCAGACGCAACAGGAATTTTTGGGTTAGGTCCATCCGTTCGCGAGATATGGGAGTTTGAAGCTAAGAAATGGTTGAGAAGACAACAAATTTTTCGCAATTCTGCTGCTCCAAACGCTTAACCAGAATGCCCTAGGGAAAAAATACACACACCGTTGTAATCGGGCGAGTTTCTACTTTCAGGTGCAATAGGAATTTTTGGGTTAGGTCAATCCGTTCGCGAGATATGGGAGTTTGAACCCAAGAAATAGTTGAGTAGGCAACAAATTTTCCGCAATTCTGCTTCTCCAAACGCTTAACCAGAATGGCCTAGGGAAAAATTACCCATACCGTTTTAATCGGACGAGTTTCTACTTTCAGTTACAATAGGAATTTTTGGGTTGTGTCAATCCGTTCGCGAGATATGGGAGTTTATATCTAAGAAATGTTTGAGAAGACAACAAATTTTTCGCAATTCTGCTGCTCCAAACGCTTAACCAGAATGGCCTAGGGAGAAAACACCGATACCGTTGTAATCGGGCATGTTTCTTCTTTCAGATGCAATCGGAATTTTTGGGTTAGGTCAATCCGTTCGCGAGATATGGGAGTTTGAAGCTAAGAAATGGTTGAGAAGACAACAAATTTTTCGCAATTCTGCTGCTCCAATCGCTTATCCAGAATGGCCTAGGGAAAAAATTCACATACCGTTGTAATCGGGCGAGTTTCTACTTTCAGATGCAACAGGAATATTTGGGTTAGGTCTATCCGTTCGCGAGATATGGGAGTTTGAAGCTAAGAAATGGTTGAGAAGAGAACAAATTTTTCGCAATTCTGCTGCTCCAATCGCTTAACCAGAATGGCCTAGGGAAAAAATACACATACCGTTGAAATCGGGCGAGTTTCTACTTTCAGACGCAACAGGAATTTTTGGATTAGGTCAATCCATCCGCGAGATATGGGAGTTTAAATCTAAGAAATGGTTGAGAAGACAACAAATTTTTCGCAATTCTGCTACTACAAACGCTTAACCAGAATGGCCTAGGGAGAAAACACCAATACCGTTGTAATCGGGCGAGTTTCTTCTTTCAGATGCAATTGGAATTTTTGGTTTAGGTCAATCCGTTCGCGAGATATGGGAGTTTGAAGCTAAGAAATGGTTGAGAAGACAACAAATTCTTCGCACTTCTGCTGCTTCAAACGCTTAACCAGAATGGCCTAGGGAAAAAATACACATACCGTTGTAATCGGGCGAGTTTCTACTTTCAGATGCAACAGGACTTTTGGGTTAGGTCCATCAGTTCGCGAGATATGAGAGTTTGAAGCTAAGAAATGGTTGAGAAGACAAACAATTTTTCGCAATTCTGCTGCTCCAAACGCTTAACCAGAATGGCCTAGGGAAAAAATACGCATACAGTTGTAATCGGGCGAGTTTCTACTTTCAGACGCAGCAGGAATTTTTGGGTTGTGTCAATCCGTTCGCGAGATATGGGAGTTTAAATCTAAGAAATGTTTGAGAAGACAACAAATTTTTCGCAATTCTGCTGCTCCAAACGCTTAACCAGAATGGCCTAGGGAGAAAACACCGATACCGTTGTAATCGGGCATGTTTCTTCTTTCAGATGCAATCGGAATTTTTGGGTTAGGTCAATCCGTTCGCGAGATATGGGAGTTTGAAGCTAAGAAATGGTTGAGAAGACAACAAATTTTTCGCAATTCTGCTGCTCCAAACGCTTATCCAGAATGGCCTAGGGAAAAAATTCACATACCGTTGTAATCGGGCGAGTTTCTACTTTCAGATGCAACAGGAATATTTGGGTTAGGTCTATCCGTTCGCGAGATATGGGAGTTTGAAGCTAAGAAATGGTTGAGAAGAGAACAAATTTTTCGCAGATCTGCGGCTCCAAACGCTTAACCAGAATGGCCTAGGGAAAAAATACACATACCGTTGTAATCGGGCGTGTTTCTACTTTCAGATGCAACAGGAATTTTTCGGTTAGGTCCATCAGTTCGCGAGATATGAGAGTTTGAAGCTAAGAAATGGTTGAGAAGACAAACAATTTTTCGCAATTCTGCTGCTCCAAACGCTTAACCAGAATGGCCTAGGGAAAAAATACGCATACAGTTGTAATCGGGCGAGTTTCTACTTTCAGACGCAGCAGGAATTTTTGGGTTGTGTCAATCCGTTCGCGAGATATGGGAGTTTATATCTAAGAAATGTTTGAGAAGACAACAAATTTTTCGCAATTCTGCTGCTCCAAACGCTTAACCAGAATGGCCTAGGGAGAAAACACCGATACCGTTGTAATCGGGCATGTTTCTTCTTTCAGATGCAATCGGAATTTTTGGGTTAGGTCAATCCGTTCGCGAGATATGGGAGTTTGAAGCTAAGAAATGGTTGAGAAGAGAACAAATTTTTCGCAGATCTGCGGCTCCAAACGCTTAACCAGAATGGCCTAGGGAAAAAATACACATACCGTTGTAATCGGGCGTGTTTCTACTTTCAGATGCAACAGGAGTTTTTGGATTAGGTCAATCCGTCCGCGAGATATGGGAGTTTAAAACTAAGAAATGGTTGAGAAGACAACAAATTTTTCGCAATTCTGCTACTACAAACGCTTATCCAGAATGGGCTAGGGAGAAAATACACATACCGTTGTAATCGGGCGAGTTTCTACTTTCAGATGTAACAGGAATTTTTGGATTAGGTCAATCCGTCCGCGAGATATGGGAGTTTAAATCTAAGAAATGGTTGAGAAGACAACAAATTTTTCGCAATTCTGCTACTACAAACGCTTATCCAGAATGGGCTAGGGAGAAAATACACATACCGTTGTAATCGGGCGAGTTTCTACTTTCAGATACAACAGGAATTTTTGGATTAGGTCAATCCGTCCGCGAGATATGGGAGTTTAAATCTAAGAAATGGTTGAGAAGACAACAAATTTTTCGCAATTATGCTACTACAAACGCTTATCCAGTATGGCCTAGGGAGATAATACCCATACCGTTGTAATCGGGCGAGTTTCTTCTTTCAGATGCAATTGGAATTTTTGGTTTAGGTCAATCCGTTCGCGAGATATGGGAGTTTGAAGCCAAGAAATGGTTGAGAAGGCAACAAATTCTTCGCACTTCTGCTGCTTGAAACGCTTAACCAGAATGGCCTAGGGAGAAAATACCCATACCGTTGTAATCGGGCGAGTTTCTACTTTCAGATGCAACAGGAATTTTTGGGTTAGGTCCATCCGTTCGCGAGATATGGGAGTTTGAAGCTAAGAAATGGTTGAGAAGACAACAAATTTTTCGCAATTCTGCTGCTTCAAACGCTTAACCAGAGTGGCCTAGGGAAAAAATACACATACCTTTGTAATCGGGCGAGTTTGTACTTTCAGATGCAATAGGAATTTTTGGGTTAGGTAAAACCGTTCGCGAGACATGGGGGTTTGAAGATAAGAAATGGTTGAGAAGACAACAAATTTTTCGCAATTCTGCTGCTCCAAACGCTTAACCAGAATGGCCTAGGGAAAAAATACACATGCCGCTGTAATCGGGAGAGTTTCTACTTTCAGACGCAACAGGAATTTTTGGGTTAGGTCAATCCGTTCGCGAGATATGGGAGTTTGAAGCCAAGAAATCGTTCAGAAGGCAACAAATTTTTCGCAGTTCTGCTGCTGCAAACGCTTAACCAGAATGGCCTAGGGAAAAAATACACATACCGTTGTAATCGGGCGAGTTTCTACTTTCAGACGCAACAGGAATTTTTGGGTTAGGACAATCCGTCCGCGAGATATGGGAGTTTAAATCTAAGAAATGTTTGAGAAGACAACAAATTTTTCGCAATTCTGCTGCTCCAAACGCTTAACAAGAATGGCCTAGGGAAAAAATACGCATACAGTTGTAATCGGGAGAGTTTCTACTTTCAGCTACAATAGAAATTTTTGGGTTAGGTCAATCCGTTCGCGAGATATGGGAGTTTGAAGCCAAGAAATGGTTGAGAAGACAAGAAATTTTCGCAATTCTGCTGCTCCAAACGCTTAACCAGAATGGCCTTGGGAAAAAATACACATACCGTTGTAATCGGGCGAGTTTCTACTTTCAGATGCAATAGGAATCTTTGGGTTAGTTCAAACCGTTCGCGAGACATGGGAGTTTGAAGATAAGAAATGGTTGAGAAGACAACAAATTTTTCGCAATTCTGCTGCTCCAAACGCTTAACCAGAATGGCCTAGGGAAAAAATACACATACCGTTGTAATCGGGCGAGTTTCTACTTTCAGATGCAACAGGAATATTTGGGTTAGGTCAATCCGTTCGCGAGATATGGGAGTTTGAAGCCAAGAAATGGTTGAGAAGGCAACAAATTCTTCGCACTTCTGCTGCTTGAAACGCTTAACCAGAATGGCCTAGGGAGAAAATACCCGTACCGTTGTAATCGGGCGAGTTTCTACTTTCAGATGCAACAGGAATTTTTGGATTAGGTCCATCCGTTCGCGAGATATGGGAGTTTGAAGCTATGAAATGGTTGAGAAGACAACAAATTTTTCGCACTTCTGCTGCTTCAAACGCTTAACCAGAGTGGCCTAGGGAAAAAATACACATAGCGTTGTAATCGGGCGAGTTTGTACTTTCAGATGCAATAGGAATTTTTGGGTTAGGTCAAACCGTTCGCGAGACATGGGAGTTTGAAGATAACAAATGGTTGAGAAGACAACAAATTTTTCGCAATTCTGCTGCTCCAAACGCTTAACCAGAATGGCCTAGGGAAAAAATACACATGCCTCTGTAATCGGGAGAGTTTCTACTTTCAGACGCAACAGGAATTTTTGGGTGAGGTCAATCCGTTCGCGAGATATGGGAGTTTGAAGCCAAGAAATGGTTGAGAAGGCAAAAAATTTTTCGCAATTCTGCTGCTCCAAACGCTTAACCAGAATGGCCTAGGGAAAAAATACGCATACAGATGTAATCGGGAGAGTTTCTACTTTCAGACGCAACAGGAATTTTTGGGTTAGGTCAATCCGTTCGCGAGATATGGGAGTTTGAAGCCAAGAAATGGTTGAGAAGGCAAAAAATTTTTCGCAGTTCTGCTGCTCCAAACGCTTAACCAGAATGGCCTAGGGAGAAAACACCGATACCATTGTAATCGGGAGAGTTTTTACTTTCAGACGCAACAGGAATTTTTGGGTTAGGTCAATCCGTTCGCGAGATATGGGAGTTTGAAGCCAAGAAATGGTTGAGAAGGCAAAAAATTTTTCGCAATTCTGCTGCTGCAAACGCTTAACCAGAATGGCCTAGGGAAAAAATACACATACCGTTGTAATCGGGAGAGTTTCTACTTTCAGACGCAACATGAATTTTTGGGTTAGGTCAATCCGTTCGCGAGATATGGGAGTTTGAAACCAACAAATGGTTGAGAAGCCAAAAAATTTTTCGCAATTCTGCTGCTCCAATCGCTTCACCAGAATGGCCTAGGGAAAAAATACACATACCGTTGTAATCGGGCGAGCTTCTACTTTCAGATGCAACAGGAATTTCTGGATTAGGTCAATCCGTCCGCGAGATATGGGAGTTTAAATCTAAGAAATGGTTGAGAAGACAACAAATTTTTCGCAATTCTGCTACTACAAACGCTTAACCAGAATGGCCTAGGGAGAAAACACCGATACCTTTGTAATCGGGCGAGTTTCTTCTGTCAGATGCAATCGGAATTTTTGGTTTAGGTCAATCCGTTCGCGAGATATGGGAGTTTGAAGCTAAGAAATGGATGAGAAGACAACAAATTTTTCGCACTTCTGCTGCTCCAAACGCTTAACCAGAATGGCCTAGGGAAAAAATACACATACCGTTGTAATCGGGCGAGTTTCTACTTTCAGATGCAACAGGAATATTTGGGTTAGGTCAATCCGTTCGCGAGATATGGGAGTTTGAAGCCAAGAAATGGTTGAGAAGGCAAAAAATTTTTCGCAATTCTGCTACTCCAAACGCTTATCCAGAATGGCCTAGGGAAAAAATACGCATACAGATGTAATCGGGAGAGTTTCTACTTTCAGACGCAACAGGAATTTTTGGGTTAGGTCAATCCGTTCGCGAGATATGGGAGTTTGAAGCCAAGAAATGGTTGAGAAGGCAAAAAATTTTTCGCAGTTCTGCTGCTCCAAACGCTTAACCAGAATGGCCTAGGGAGAAAACACCGATACCGTTGTAATCGGGAGAGTTTTTACTTTCAGACGCAACAGGAATTTTTGGGTTAGGTCAATCCGTTCGCGAGATATGGGAGTTTGAAGCCAAGAAATGGTTGAGAAGGCAAAAAATTTTTCGCAATTCTGCTGCTGCAAACGCTTAACCAGAATGGCCTAGGGAAAAAATACACATACCGTTGTAATCGGGAGAGTTTCTACTTTCAGACGCAACATGAATTCTTGGGTTAGGTCAATCCGTTCGCGAGATATGGGAGTTTGAAACCAACAAATGGTTGAGAAGCCAAAAAATTTTTCGCAATTCTGCTGCTCCAATCGCTTAACCAGAATGGCCTAGGGAAAAAATACACATACCGTTGTAATCGGGCGAGCTTCTACTTTCAGGTGCAACAGGAATTTTTGGATTAGGTCAATCCGTCCGCGAGATATGGGAGTTTAAATCTAAGAAATGGTTGAGAAGACAACAAATTTTTCGCAATTCTGCTACTACAAACGCTTAACCAGAATGGCCTAGGGAGAAAACACCGATACCGTTGTAATCGGGCGAGTTTCTTCTGTCAGATGCAATTGGAATTTTTGGTTTAGGTCAATCCGTTCGCGAGATATGGGAGTTTGAAGCTAAGAAATGGATGAGAAGACAACAAATTTTTCGCACTTCTGCTGCTCCAAACGCTTAACCAGAATGGCCTAGGGAAAAAATACACATACCGTTGTAATCGGGCGAGTTTCTACTTTCAGATGCAACAGGAATATTTGGGTTAGGTCAATCCGTTCGCGAGATATGGGAGTTTGAAGCCAAGAAATGGTTGACAAGGCAAAAAATTTTTCGCAATTCTGCTACTCCAAACGCTTATCCAGAATGGCCTAGGGAGAAAATACCCATACCGTTGTAATCGGGCGAGTTTCTTCTTTCAGATGCAATCGGAATTTTTGGGTTAGGTCAATCCGTTCGCGAGATATGGGAGTTTGAAGCGAAGAAATGGTTGAGAAGACAACGAATTTTTCGCAATTCTGCTGCTCCAAACGCTTAACCAGAATGGCCTAGGGAAGAAATTCACATACCGTTGTAAACGGGCGAGTTTCTACTTTCAGATGCAACAGGAATATTTGGGTTAGGTCTATCCGTTCGCGAGATATGGGAGTTTGAAGCTAAGAAATGGTTGAGAAGAGAACAAATTTTTCGCAGATCTGCGGCTCCAAACGCTTAACCAGAATGGCCTAGGGAAAAAATACACATATCGTTGTAATCGGGAGAGTTTCTACTTTCAGACGCAACAGGAATTTTTGGGTTAGGTCAATCCGTTCGCGAGATATGGGATTTTGAAACCAACAAATGGTTGGGAAGGCAAAAAATTTTTCGCAATTCTGCTGCTCCAATCGCTTAACCAGAATGGCCTAGGGAAAAAATACACATACCGTTGTAATCGGGAGAGTTTCTACTTTCAGACGCAACATGAATTTTTGGGTTAGGTCAATCCGTTCGCGAGATATGGGAGTTTGAAACCAACAAATGGTTGAGAAGCCAAAAAATTTTTCGCAATTCTGCTGCTCCAATCGCTTCACCAGAATGGCCTAGGGAAAAAATACACATACCGTTGTAATCGGGCGAGCTTCTACTTTCAGATGCAACAGGAATTTCTGGATTAGGTCAATCCGTCCGCGAGATATGGGAGTTTAAATCTAAGAAATGGTTGAGAAGACAACAAATTTTTCGCAATTCTGCTACTACAAACGCTTAACCAGAATGGCCTAGGGAGAAAACACCGATACCGTTGTAATCGGGCGAGTTTCTTCTGTCAGATGCAATCGGAATTTTTGGTTTAGGTCAATCCGTTCGCGAGATATGGGAGTTTGAAGCTAAGAAATGGATGAGAAGACAACAAATTTTTCGCACTTCTGCTGCTCCAAACGCTTAACCAGAATGGCCTAGGGAAAAAATACACATACCGTTGTAATCGGGCGAGTTTCTACTTTCAGATGCAACAGGAATATTTGGGTTAGGTCAATCCGTTCGCGAGATATGGGAGTTTGAAGCCAAGAAATGGTTGAGAAGGCAAAAAATTTTTCGCAATTCTGCTACTCCAAACGCTTATCCAGAATGGCCTAGGGAAAAAATACGCATACAGATGTAATCGGGAGAGTTTCTACTTTCAGACGCAACAGGAATTTTTGGGTTAGGTCAATCCGTTCGCGAGATATGGGAGTTTGAAGCCAAGAAATGGTTGAGAAGGCAAAAAATTTTTCGCAGTTCTGCTGCTCCAAACGCTTAACCAGAATGGCCTAGGGAGAAAACACCGATACCGTTGTAATCGGGAGAGTTTTTACTTTCAGACGCAACAGGAATTTTTGGGTTAGGTCAATCCGTTCGCGAGATATGGGAGTTTGAAGCCAAGAAATGGTTGAGAAGGCAAAAAATTTTTCGCAATTCTGCTGCTGCAAACGCTTAACCAGAATGGCCTAGGGAAAAAATACACATACCGTTGTAATCGGGAGAGTTTCTACTTTCAGACGCAACATGAATTCTTGGGTTAGGTCAATCCGTTCGCGAGATATGGGAGTTTGAAACCAACAAATGGTTGAGAAGCCAAAAAATTTTTCGCAATTCTGCTGCTCCAATCGCTTCACCAGAATGGCCTAGGGAAAAAATACACATACCGTTGTAATCGGGCGAGCTTCTACTTTCAGATGCAACAGGAATTTCTGGATTAGGTCAATCCGTCCGCGAGATATGGGAGTTTAAATCTAAGAAATGGTTGAGAAGACAACAAATTTTTCGAAATTCTGCTACTACAAACGCTTAACCAGAATGGCCTAGGGAGAAAACACCGATACCGTTGTAATCGGGCGAGTTTCTTCTGTCAGATGCAATCGGAATTTTTGGTTTAGGTCAATCCGTTCGCGAGATATGGGAGTTTGAAGCTAAGAAATGGATGAGAAGACAACAAATTTTTCGCACTTCTGCTGCTCCAAACGCTTAACCAGAATGGCCTAGGGAAAAAATACACATACCGTTGTAATCGGGCGAGTTTCTACTTTCAGATGCAACAGGAATATTTGGGTTAGGTCAATCCGTTCGCGAGATATGGGAGTTTGAAGCCAAGAAATGGTTGAGAAGGCAAAAAATTTTTCGCAATTCTGCTACTCCAAACGCTTATCCAGAATGGCCTAGGGAAAAAATACGCATACAGATGTAATCGGGAGAGTTTCTACTTTCAGACGCAACAGGAATTTTTGGGTTAGGTCAATCCGTTCGCGAGATATGGGAGTTTGAAGCCAAGAAATGGTTGAGAAGGCAAAAAATTTTTCGCAGTTCTGCTGCTCCAAACGCTTAACCAGAATGGCCTAGGGAGAAAACACCGATACCGTTGTAATCGGGAGAGTTTTTACTTTCAGACGCAACAGGAATTTTTGGGTTAGGTCAATCCGTTCGCGAGATATGGGAGTTTGAAGCCAAGAAATGGTTGAGAAGGCAAAAAATTTTTCGCAATTCTGCTGCTGCAAACGCTTAACCAGAATGGCCTAGGGAAAAAATACACATACCGTTGTAATCGGGAGAGTTTCTACTTTCAGACGCAACATGAATTCTTGGGTTAGGTCAATCCGTTCGCGAGATATGGGAGTTTGAAACCAACAAATGGTTGAGAAGCCAAAAAATTTTTCGCAATTCTGCTGCTCCAATCGCTTAACCAGAATGGCCTAGGGAAAAAATACACATACCGTTGTAATCGGGCGAGCTTCTACTTTCAGGTGCAACAGGAATTTTTGGATTAGGTCAATCCGTCCGCGAGATATGGGAGTTTAAATCTAAGAAATGGTTGAGAAGACAACAAATTTTTCGCAATTCTGCTACTACAAACGCTTAACCAGAATGGCCTAGGGAGAAAACACCGATACCGTTGTAATCGGGCGAGTTTCTTCTGTCAGATGCAATTGGAATTTTTGGTTTAGGTCAATCCGTTCGCGAGATATGGGAGTTTGAAGCTAAGAAATGGATGAGAAGACAACAAATTTTTCGCACTTCTGCTGCTCCAAACGCTTAACCAGAATGGCCTAGGGAAAAAATACACATACCGTTGTAATCGGGCGAGTTTCTACTTTCAGATGCAACAGGAATATTTGGGTTAGGTCAATCCGTTCGCGAGATATGGGAGTTTGAAGCCAAGAAATGGTTGACAAGGCAAAAAATTTTTCGCAATTCTGCTACTCCAAACGCTTATCCAGAATGGCCTAGGGAGAAAATACCCATACCGTTGTAATCGGGCGAGTTTCTTCTTTCAGATGCAATCGGAATTTTTGGGTTAGGTCAATCCGTTCGCGAGATATGGGAGTTTGAAGCGAAGAAATGGTTGAGAAGACAACGAATTTTTCGCAATTCTGCTGCTCCAAACGCTTAACCAGAATGGCCTAGGGAAGAAATTCACATACCGTTGTAAACGGGCGAGTTTCTACTTTCAGATGCAACAGGAATATTTGGGTTAGGTCTATCCGTTCGCGAGATATGGGAGTTTGAAGCTAAGAAATGGTTGAGAAGAGAACAAATTTTTCGCAGATCTGCGGCTCCAAACGCTTAACCAGAATGGCCTAGGGAAAAAATACACATATCGTTGTAATCGGGAGAGTTTCTACTTTCAGACGCAACAGGAATTTTTGGGTTAGGTCAATCCGTTCGCGAGATATGGGATTTTGAAACCAACAAATGGTTGGGAAGGCAAAAAATTTTTCGCAATTCTGCTGCTCCAATCGCTTAACCAGAATGGCCTAGGGAAAAAATACACACACCGTTGTAATCGGGCGCGTTTCTACTTTCAGATGTAACAGGAATTTTTGGATTAGCTCAATCCGTCCGCGAGATATGGGAGTTTAAATCTAAGAAATGGTTGAGAAGACAACAAATTTTTCGCAATTCTGCTACTACAAACGCTTATCCAGTATGGCCTAGGGAGAAAATACCCATACCGTTGTAATCGGGCGAGTTTCTTCTTTCAGATGCAATTGGAATTTTTGGTTTAGGTCAATCCGTTCGCGAGATATGGGAGTTTGAAGCTAAGAAATGGTTGAGAAGGCAAGAAATTTTTCGCACTTCTGCTGCTCCAAACGCTTAACCAGAATGGCCTAGGGAAAAAATACACATACCGTTGTAATCGGGCGAGTTTCTACTTTCAGATGCAACAGGAATATTTGGGTTAGGTCAATCCGTTCGCGAGATATGGGAGTTTGAAGCCAAGAAATGGTTGAGAAGGCAACAAATTCTTCGCACTTCTGCTGCTTGAAACGCTTAACCAGAATGGCCTAGGGAGAAAATACCCATACCGTTGTAATCGGGCGAGTTTCTACTTTCAGATGCAACAGGAATTTTTGGGTTAGGTCCATCCGTTCGCGAGATATGGGAGTTTGAAGCTTAGAAATGGTTGAGAAGACAACAAATTTTTCGCAATTCTGCTGCTTCAAACGCTTAACCAGAGTGGCCTAGGGAAAAAATACACATACCGTTGTAATCGGGCGAGTTTGTACTTTCAGATGCAATAGGAATTTTTGGGTTAGGTCAAACCGTTCGCGAGACATGGGAGTTTGAAGATAAGAAATGGTTGAGAAGACAACAAATTTTTCGCAATTCTGCTGCTCCAAACGCTTAACCAGAATGGCCTAGGGAAAAAATACACATGCCGCTGTAATCGGGAGAGTTTCTACTTTCAGACGCAACAGGAATTTTTGGGTTAGGTCAATCCGTTCGCGAGATATGGGAGTTTGAAGCCAAGAAATCGTTGAGAAGGCAACAAATTTTTCGCAGTTCTGCTGCTGCAAACGCTTAACTAGAATGGCCTAGGGAAAAAATACACATACCGTTGTAATCGGGCGAGTTTCTACTTTCAGACGCAACAGGAATTTTTGGGTTAGGTAAATCCGTTCGCGAGATATCGGAGTTTGAAGCTAAGAAATGGTTGAGAAGACAACAAATTTTTCGCAGTTCTGCTGCTCCAAACGCTTAACCAGAATGGCCTAGGGAGAAAACACCGATACCGTTGTAATCGGGCATGTTTCTTCTTTCAGATGCAATCGGAATTTTTGGGTTAGGTCAATCCGTTCGCGAGATATGGGTGTTTGAAGCTAAGAAATGGTTGAGAAGACAACAAATTTTGCGCACTTCTGCTGCTCCAAACGCTTAACCAGAATGGCCTACGGAAAAAATTCACATGCCGCTGTAATCGGGAGAGTTTCTACTTTCAGACGCAACAGGAATTTTTGGGTGAGGTCCATCCGTTCGCGAGATATGGGTGTTTGAAGCTATGAAATGGTTGAGAAGACAACAAATTTTTCGCACTTCTGCTGCTTCAAACGCTTAACCAGAGTGGCCTAGGGAAAAAATACACATACCGTTGTAATCGGGCGAGCTTCTACTTTCAGGTGCAACAGGAATTTTTGGATTAGGTCAATCCGTCCGCGAGATATGGGAGTTTAAATCTAAGAAATGGTTGAGAAGACAACAAATTTTTCGCAATTCTGCTACTACAAACGCTTAACCAGAATGGCCTAGGGAGAAAACACCGATACCGTTGTAATCGGGCGAGTTTCTTCT
This sequence comes from Ptiloglossa arizonensis, assembly GCF_051014685.1. Lineage (NCBI taxonomy): Eukaryota > Metazoa > Arthropoda > Insecta > Hymenoptera > Colletidae > Ptiloglossa > Ptiloglossa arizonensis. The sequence continues at coordinate 1,865,903 of NC_135058.1, forward strand.
GTCAGATGCAATTGGAATTTTTGGTTTAGGTCAATCCGTTCGCGAGATATGGGAGTTTGAAGCTAAGAAATGGATGAGAAGACAACAAATTTTTCGCACTTCTGCTGCTCCAAACGCTTAACCAGAATGGCCTAGGGAAAAAATACACATACCGTTGTAATCGGGCGAGTTTCTACTTTCAGATGCAACAGGAATATTTGGGTTAGGTCAATCCGTTCGCGAGATATGGGAGTTTGAAGCCAAGAAATGGTTGAGAAGGCAAAAAATTTTTCGCAATTCTGCTACTCCAAACGCTTATCCAGAATGGCCTAGGGAGAAAATACCCATACCATTGTAATCGGGCGAGTTTCTTCTTTCAGATGCAATCGGAATTTTTGGGTTAGGTCAATCCGTTCGCGAGATATGGGAGTTTGAAGCTAAGAAATGGTTGAGAAGACAACAAATTTTTCGCAATTCTGCTGCTCCAAACGCTTAACCAGAATGGCCTAGGGAAAAAATTCACATACCGTTGTAAACGGGCGAGTTTCTACTTTCAGATGCAACAGGAATATTTGGGTTAGGTCTATCCGTTCGCGAGATATGGGAGTTTGAAGCTAAGAAATGGTTGAGAAGAGAACAAATTTTTCGCAGATCTGCGGCTCCAAACGCTTAACCAGAATGGCCTAGGGAAAAAATACACATACCGTTGTAATCGGGCGTGTTTCTACTTTCAGATGCAACAGGAATTTTTGGGTTAGGTCCATCCGTTCGCGAGATATGGGAGTTTGAAGCCAGGAAATGGTTGAGAAGGCAACAAAATTTTTCGCAATTCTACTGCTCCAAACGCTTAACCAGAATGGCCTGGGGAAAAAAATACACATATCGTTGTAATCGGGAGAGTTTCTACTTTCAGACGCAACAGGAATTTTTGGGTTAGGTCAATCCGTTCGCGAGATATGGGAGTTTGAAACCAACAAATGGTTGAGAAGGCAAAAAATTTTTCGCAATTCTGCTGCTCCAATCGCTTAACCAGAATGGCCTAGGGAAAAAATACACACACCGTTGTAATCGGGCGCGTTTCTACTTTCAGATGTAACAGGAATTTTTGGATTAGGTCAATCCGTCCGCGAGATATGGGAGTTTAAATCTAAGAAATGTTTGAGAAGACAACAAATTTTTCGCAATTCTGCTACTACAAACGCTTATCCAGAATGGGCTAGGGAGAAAATACACATACCGTTGTAATCGGGCGAGTTTCTACTTTCAGATACAACAGGAATTTTTGGATTAGGTCAATCCATCCGCGAGATATGGGAGTTTAAATCTAAGAAATGGTTGAGAAGACAACAAATTTTTCGCAATTCTGCTACTACAAACGCTTATCCAGTATGGCCTAGGGAGAAAATACCCATACCGTTGTAATCGGGCGAGTTTCTTCTTTCAGATGCAATTGGAATTTTTGGTTTAGGTCAATCCGTTCGCGAGATATGGGAGTTTGAAGCTAAGAAATGGTTGAGAAGGCAAGAAATTTTTCGCACTTCTGCTGCTCCAAACGCTTAACCAGAATGGCCTAGGGAAAAAATACACATACCGTTGTAATCGGGCGAGTTTGTACTTTCAGATGCAATAGGAATTTTTGGGTTAGGTCAAACCGTTCGCGAGACATGGGAGTTTGAAGATAAGAAATGGTTGAGAAGACAACAAATTTTTCGCAATTCTGCTGCTCCAAACGCTTAACCAGAATGGCCTAGGGAAAAAATACACATGCCGCTGTAATCGGGAGAGTTTCTACTTTCAGACGCAACAGGAATTTTTGGGTTAGGTCAATCCGTTCGCGAGATATGGGAGTTTGAAGCCAAGAAATCGTTGAGAAGGCAACAAATTTTTCGCAGTTCTGCTGCTGCAAACGCTTAACCAGAATGGCCTAGGGAAAAAATACACATACCGTTGTAATCGGGCGAGTTTCTACTTTCAGACGCAACAGGAATTTTTGGGTTAGGACAATCCGTCCGCGAGATATGGGAGTTTAAATCTAAGAAATGTTTGAGAAGACAACAAATTTTTCGCAATTCTGCTGCTCCAAACGCTTAACCCAGAATGGCCTAGGGAAAAAATACGCATACAGTTGTAATCGGGAGAGTTTCTACTTTCAGCTACAATAGAAATTTTTGGGTTAGGTCAATCCGTTCGCGAGATATGGGAGTTTGAAGCCAAGAAATGGTTGAGAAGACAAGAAATTTTCGCAATTCTGCTGCTCCAAACGCTTAACCAGAATGGCCTTGGGAAAAAATACACATACCGTTGTAATCGGGCGAGTTTCTACTTTCAGATGCAATAGGAATTTTTGGGTTAGGTCAAACCGTTCGCGAGACATGGGAGTTTGAAGATAAGAAATGGTTGAGAAGACAACAAATTTTTCGCAATTCTGCTGCTCCAAACGCTTAACCAGAATGGCCTAGGGAAAAAATACACATACCGTTGTAGTCGGGCGAGTTTCTACTTTCAGATGCAACAGGAATATTTGGGTTAGGTCAATCCGTTCGCGAGATATGGGAGTTTGAAGCCAAGAAATGGTTGAGAAGGCAACAAATTTTTCGCACTTCTGCTGCTTCAAACGCTTAACCAGAGTGGCCTAGGGAAAAAATACACATACCGTTGTAATCGGGCGAGTTTGTACTTTCAGATGCAATAGGAATTTTTGGGTTAGGTCAAACCGTTCGCGAGACATGGGAGTTTGAAGATAAGAAATGGTTGAGAAGACAACAAATTTTTCGCAATTCTGCTGCTCCAAACGCTTAACCAGAATGGCCTAGGGAAAAAATACACATGCCGCTGTAATCGGGAGAGTTTCTACTTTCAGACGCAACAGGAATTTTTGGGTGAGGTCAATCCGTTCGTGAGATATGGGAGTTTGAAGCCAAGAAATGGTTGAGAAGGCAAAAAATTTTTCGCAATTCTGCTGCTCCAAACGCTTAACCAGAATGGCCTAGGGAAAAAATACGCATACAGTTGTAATCGGGAGAGTTTCTACTTTCAGACGCAACAGGAATTTTTGGGTTAGGTCAATCCGTTCGCGAGATATGGGAGCTTGAAGCCAAGAAATGGTTGAGAAGGCAAAAAATTTTTCGCAGTTCTGCTGCTCCAAACGCTTAACCAGAATGGCCTAGGGAGAAAACACCGATACCGTTGTAATCGGGAGAGTTTTTTCTTTCAGACGCAACAGGAATTTTTGGGTTAGGTCAATCCGTTCGCGAGATATGGGAGTTTGAAGCCAAGAAATGGTTGAGAAGGCAAAAAATTTTTCGCAATTCTGCTGCTGCAAACGCTTAACCAGAATGGCCTAGGGAAAAAATACACATACCGTTGTAATCGGGAGAGTTTCTACTTTCAGACGCAACATGAATTTTTGGGTTAGGTCAATCCGTTCGCGAGATATGGGAGTTTGAAACCAACAAATGGTTGAGAAGGCAAAAAATTTTTCGCAATTCTGCTGCTCCAATCGCTTAACCAGAATGGCCTAGGGAAAAAATACACATACCGTTGTAATCGGGCGAGTTTCTACTTTCAGATGCAACAGGAATATTTGGGTTAGGTCAATCCGTTCGCGAGATATGGGAGTTTGAAGCCAAGAAATGGTTGACAAGGCAAAAAATTTTTCGCAATTCTGCTACTCCAAACGCTTATCCAGAATGGCCTAGGGAGAAAATACCCATACCGTTGTAATCGGGCGAGTTTCTTCTTTCAGATGCAATCGGAATTTTTGGGTTAGGTCAATCCGTTCGCGAGATATGGGAGTTTGAAGCGAAGAAATGGTTGAGAAGACAACGAATTTTTCGCAATTCTGCTGCTCCAAACGCTTAACCAGAATGGCCTAGGGAAGAAATTCACATACCGTTGTAAACGGGCGAGTTTCTACTTTCAGATGCAACAGGAATATTTGGGTTAGGTCTATCCGTTCGCGAGATATGGGAGTTTGAAGCTAAGAAATGGTTGAGAAGAGAACAAATTTTTCGCAGATCTGCGGCTCCAAACGCTTAACCAGAATGGCCTAGGGAAAAAATACACATATCGTTGTAATCGGGAGAGTTTCTACTTTCAGACGCAACAGGAATTTATGGGTTAGGTCAATCCGTTCGCGAGATATGGGATTTTGAAACCAACAAATGGTTGGGAAGGCAAAAAATTTTTCGCAATTCTGCTGCTCCAATCGCTTAACCAGAATGGCCTAGGGAAAAAATACACACACCGTTGTAATCGGGCGCGTTTCTACTTTCAGATGTAACAGGAATTTTTGGATTAGCTCAATCCGTCCGCGAGATATGGGAGTTTAAATCTAAGAAATGGTTGAGAAGACAACAAATTTTTCGCAATTCTGCTACTACAAACGCTTATCCAGAATGGGCTAGGGAGAAAATACACATACCGTTGTAATCGGGCGAGTTTCTACTTTCAGATACAACAGGAATTTTTGGATTAGGTCAATCCGTCCGCGAGATATGGGAGTTTAAATCTAAGAAATGGTTGAGAAGACAACAAATTTTTCGCAATTCTGCTACTACAAACGCTTATCCAGTATGGCCTAGGGAGAAAATACCCATACCGTTGTAATCGGGCGAGTTTCTTCTTTCAGATGCAATTGGAATTTTTGGTTTAGGTCAATCCGTTCGCGAGATATGGGAGTTTGAAGCTAAGAAATGGTTGAGAAGGCAAGAAATTTTTCGCACTTCTGCTGCTCCAAACGCTTAACCAGAATGGCCTAGGGAAAAAATACACATACCGTTGTAATCGGGCGAGTTTCTACTTTCAGATGCAACAGGAATATTTGGGTTAGGTCAATCCGTTCGCGAGATATGGGAGTTTGAAGCCAAGAAATGGTTGAGAAGGCAACAAATTCTTCGCACTTCTGCTGCTTGAAACGCTTAACCAGAATGGCCTAGGGAGAAAATACCCATACCGTTGTAATCGGGCGAGTTTCTACTTTCAGATGCAACAGGAATTTTTGGGTTAGGTCCATCCGTTCGCGAGATATGGGAGTTTGAAGCTAAGAAATGGTTGAGAAGACAACAAATTTTTCGCAATTCTGCTGCTTCAAACGCTTAACCAGAGTGGCCTAGGGAAAAAATACACATACCGTTGTAATCGGGCGAGTTTGTACTTTCAGATGCAATAGGAATTTTTGGGTTAGGTCAAACCGTTCGCGAGACATGGGAGTTTGAAGATAAGAAATGGTTGAGAAGACAACAAATTTTTCGCAATTCTGCTGCTCCAAACGCTTAACCAGAATGGCCTAGGGAAAAAATACACATGCCGCTGTAATCGGGAGAGTTTCTACTTTCAGACGCAACAGGAATTTTTGGGTTAGGTCAATCCGTTCGCGAGATATGGGAGTTTGAAGCCAAGAAATCGTTGAGAAGGCAACAAATTTTTCGCAGTTCTGCTGCTGCAAACGCTTAACTAGAATGGCCTAGGGAAAAAATACACATACCGTTGTAATCGGGCGAGTTTCTACTTTCAGACGCAACAGGAATTTTTGGGTTAGGTAAATCCGTTCGCGAGATATCGGAGTTTGAAGCTAAGAAATGGTTGAGAAGACAACAAATTTTTCGCAGTTCTGCTGCTCCAAACGCTTAACCAGAATGGCCTAGGGAGAAAACACCGATACCGTTGTAATCGGGCATGTTTCTTCTTTCAGATGCAATCGGAATTTTTGGGTTAGGTCAATCCGTTCGCGAGATATGGGTGTTTGAAGCTAAGAAATGGTTGAGAAGACAACAAATTTTGCGCACTTCTGCTGCTCCAAACGCTTAACCAGAATGGCCTACGGAAAAAATTCACATGCCGCTGTAATCGGGAGAGTTTCTACTTTCAGACGCAACAGGAATTTTTGGGTGAGGTCCATCCGTTCGCGAGATATGGGTGTTTGAAGCTATGAAATGGTTGAGAAGACAACAAATTTTTCGCAATTCTGCTGCTTCAAACGCTTAACCAGAGTGGCCTAGGGAAAAAATACACATACCGTTGTAATCGGGCGAGTTTGTACTTTCAGATGCAATAGGAATTTTTGGGTTAGGTCAAACCGTTCGCGAGACATGGGAGTTTGAAGATAAGAAATGGTTGAGAAGACAACAAATTTTTCGCAATTCTGCTGCTCCAAACGCTTAACCAGAATGGCCTAGGGAGAAAATACACATGCCGCTGTAATCGGGAGAGTTTCTACTTTCAGACGCAACAGGAATTTTTGGGTGAGGTCAATCCGTTCGCGAGATATGGGAGTTTGAAGCCAAGAAATGGTTGAGAAGGCAAAAAATTTTTCGCAATTCTGCTGCTCCAAACGCTTAACCAGAATCGCCTAGGGAAAAAATACGCATACAGTTGTAATCGGGAGAGTTTCTACTTTCAGACGCAACAGGTATTTTTGGGTTAGGTCAATCCGTTCGCGAGATATGGGAGTTTGAAGCCAAGAAATGGTTGAGAAGGCAAAAAATTTTTCGCAGTTCTGCTGCTCCAAACGCTTAACCAGAATGGCCTAGGGAGAAAACACCGATACCGTTGTAATCGGGAGAGTTTTTACTTTCAGACGCAACAGGAATTTTTGGGTTAGGTCAATCCGTTCGCGAGATATGGGAGTTTGAAGCCAAGAAATGGTTGAGAAGGCAAAAAATTTTTCGCAATTCTGCTGCTGCAAACGCTTAACCAGAATGGCCTAGGGAGAAAACACCGATACCGTTGTAATCGGGCATGTTTCTTCTTTCAGATGCAATCGGAATTTTTGGGTTAGGTCAATCCGTTCGCGAGATGTGGGAGTTTGAAGCTAAGAAATGGTTGAGAAGACAACAAATTTTTCGCACTTCTGCTGCTCCAAACGCTTAACCAGAATGGCCTAGGGAAAAAATTCACATACCGTTGTAATAGGGCGAGTTTCTACTTTCAGATGCAACAGGAATATTTGGGTTAGGTCTATCCGTTCGCGAGATATGGGAGCTTGAAGCTAAGAAATGGTTGAGAAGAGAACAAATTTTTCGCACTTCTGCTGCTCCAAACGCTTAAGCAGAATGGCCTAGGGAAAAAATACACATACCGATATAATCTGGCGAGCTTCTACTTTCAGACGCAACAGGAATTTTTGGGTTAGGTCAAACCGTTCGCGAGATATGGTAGTTTGAAACCAAGCCATGGTTGAGAAGGCAAAAAATTTTTCGCAACTCTGCTGCTCCAAACGCTTAACCAGAATGGCCAAGGGAAAAAATACACATACCGTTGTAATCGGACGAGTTTCTACTTTCAGTTGCAATAGGAATTTTTGGGTTATGTCAATCCGTCCGCGAGATATGGGAGTTTAAATCTAAGAAATGGTTGAGAAGACAACAAATTTTTCGCAATTCTGCTGCTGCAAACGCTTAACCAGAATGGCCTAGGGAAAAAATACACATACCGTTGTAATCGGGCGAGTTTCTACTTTCAGATGCAACAGGAATTTTTGGATTAGGTCAATCCGTCCGCGAGATATGGGAGTTTAAATCTAAAAAAAGGTTGAGAAGACAACAAATTTTTCGCAATTCTGCTGCTACAAACGCTTAACCAGAATCGCCTAGGGAAAAAATACGCATACAGTTGTAATCGGGAGAGTTTCTACTTTCAGACGCAACAGGTATTTTTGGGTTAGGTCAAACCGTTCGCGAGATATGGTAGTTTGAAACCAAGCCATGGTTGAGAAGGCAAAAAATTTTTCGCAACTCTGCTGCTCCAAACGCTTAACCAGAATGGCCAAGGGAAAAAATACACATACCGTTGTAATCGGACGAGTTTCTTCTTTCAGATGCAATTGGAATTTTTGGGTTAGGTCAATCCGTTCGCGAGATATGGGAGTTTGAAGCCAAGAAATGGTTGAGAAGGCAACAAATTTTTCGCAGTTCTGCTGCTGCAAACGCTTAACCAGAATGGCCTAGGGAAAAAATACACATACCGTTGTAATCGGGCGAGTTTCTACTTTCAGATGCAACAGCAATTTTTGGGTTAGGACAATCCGTCCGCGAGATATGGGAGTTTAAATCTAAGAAATGTTTGAGAAGACAACAAATTTTTCGCAATTCTGCTGCTCCAAACGCTTAACCAGATGGCCTAGGGAAAAAATACACATACCGATATAATCTGGCGAGTTTCTACTTTCAGACGCAACAGGAATTTTTGGGTTAGGTCAAACCGTTCGCGAGATATGGTAGTTTGAAACCAAGCCATGGTTGAGAAGGCAAAAAATTTTTCGCAACTCTGCTGCTCCAAACGCTTAACCAGAATGGCCTAGGGAAAAAATACACATACCGCTGTAATCGGGCGAGTTTCTACTTTCAGATGCAACTGGAATATTTGGGTTAGGTCAATCCGTTCGCGAGATATGGGAGTTTGAAGCCAAGAAATGGTTGAGAAGGCAAAAAATTTTTCGCAATTCTGCTACTCCAAACGCTTAACCAGAATGGCCTAGGGAGAAAACACCGATACCGTTGTAATCGGGCATGTTTCTTCTTTCAGATGCAATCGGAATTTTTGGGTTAGGTCAATCCGTTCGCGAGATGTGGGAGTTTGAAGCTAAGAAATGGTTGAGAAGACAACAAATTTTTCGCACTTCTGCTGCTCCAAACGCTTAACCAGAATGGCCAGGGGAAAAAATTCACATACCGTTGTAATCGGGCGAGTTTCTACTTTCAGATGCAACAGGAATATTTGGGTTAGGTCTGTCCGTTCGCGAGATATGGGAGTTTGAAGCTAAAAAATGGTTGAGAAGACAACAAATTTTTCGCAGTTCTGCTGCTCCAAACGCTTAACCAGAATGGCCTAGGGAGAAAACACCCATACCGTTGTAATCGGGCGAGTTTCTTCTTTCAGATGCAATCAGAATTTTTGGGTTATGTCAATCCGTTCGCGAGATATGGGAGTTTGAAGCTAAGAAATGGTTGAGAAGACAACAAATTTTTCGCACTTCTGCTGCTCCAAACGCTTAAGCAGAATGGCCTAGGGAAAAAATACACATACCGATATAATCTGGCGAGTTTCTACTTTCAGACGCAACAGGAATTTTTGGGTTAGGTCAAACCGTTCGCGAGATATGGTAGTTTGAAACCAAGCCATGGTTGAGAAGGCAAAAAATTTTTCGCAACTCTGCTGCTCCAAACGCTTAACCAGAATGGCCTAGGGAAAAAATACACATACCGCTGTAATCGGGCGAGTTTCTACTTTCAGATGCAACTGGAATATTTGGGTTAGGTCAATCCGTTCGCGAGATATGGGAGTTTGAAGCTAAGAAATGGTTGAGAAGACAACCAATTTTTCGCACTTCTGCTGCTCCAAACGCTTAAGCAGAATGGCCTAGGGAAAAAATACACATACCGTTGTAATCGGGCGTGTTTCTACTTTCAGATGCAACAGGAATTTTTGGGTTAGGTCCATCCGTTCGCGAGATATGGGAGTTTGAAGCCAGGAAATGGTTGAGAAGGCAACAAATTTTTCGCAATTCTACTGCTCCAAACGCTTAACCAGAATGGCCTAGGGAAAAAATACACATATCGTTGTAATCGGGAGAGTTTCTACTTTCAGACGCAACAGGAATTTTTGGGTTAGGTCAATCCGTTCGCGAGATATGGGAGTTTGAAACCAACAAATGGTTGAGAAGGCAAAAAATTTTTCGCAATTCTGCTGCTCCAATCGCTTAACCAGAATGGCCTAGGGAAAAAATACACACACCGTTGTAATCGGGCGCGTTTCTACTTTCAGATGTAACAGGAATTTTTGGATTAGCTCAATCCGTCCGCGAGATATGGGAGTTTAAATCTAAGAAATGGTTGAGAAGACAACAAATTTTTCGCAATTCTGCTACTACAAACGCTTATCCAGAATGGGCTAGGGAGAAAATACACATACCGTTGTAATCGGGCGAGTTTCTACTTTCAGATACAACAGGAATTTTTGGATTAGGTCAATCCGTCCGCGAGATATGGGAGTTTAAATCTAAGAAATGGTTGAGAAGACAACAAATTTTTCGCAATTCTGCTACTACAAACGCTTATCCAGTATGGCCTAGGGAGAAAATACCCATACCGTTGTAATCGGGCGAGTTTCTTCTTTCAGATGCAATTGGAATTTTTGGGTTAGGTCCATCCGTTCGCGAGATATGGGAGTTTGAAGCTAAGAAATGGTTGAGAAGACAACAAATTTTTCGCAATTCTGCTGCTTCAAACGCTGAACCAGAGTGGCCTAGGGAAAAAATACACATACCGTTGTAATCGGGCGAGTTTGTACTTTCAGATGCAATAGGAATTTTTGGGTTAGGTCAAACCGTTCGCGAGACATGGGAGTTTGAAGATAAGAAATGGTTGAGAAGACAACAAATTTTTCGCAATTCTGCTGCTCCAAACGCTTAACCAGAATGGCCTAGGGAAAAAATACACATGCCGCTGTAATCGGGAGAGTTTCTACTTTGAGACGCAACAGGAATTTTTGGGTTAGGTCAATCCGTTCGCGAGATATGGGAGTTTGAAGCCAAGAAATCGTTGAGAAGGCAACAAATTTTTCGCAGTTCTGCTGCTGCAAACGCTTAACCAGAATGGCCTAGGGAAAAAATACACATACCGTTGTAATCGGGCGAGTTTCTACTTTCAGACGCAACAGGAATTTTTGGGTTAGGACAATCCGTCCGCGAGATATGGGAGTTTAAATCTAAGAAATGTTTGAGAAGACAACAAATTTTTCGCAATTCTGCTGCTCCAAACGCTTAACCAGAATGGCCTAGGGAGAAAACACCGATACTGTTGTAATCGGGCATGTTTCTTCTTTCAAATGCAATCGGAATTTTTGGGTTAGGTCAATCCGTTCGCGAGATATGGGAGTTTGAAGCTAAGAAATGGTTGAGAAGACAACAAATTTTTCGCACTTCTGCTGCTCCAAACGCTTAACCAGAATGGCCTACGGTAAAAATTCACATGCCGCTGTAATCGGGAGAGTTTCTACTTTCAGACGCAACAGGAATTTTTGGGTGAGGTCCATCCGTTCGCGAGATATGGGTGTTTGAAGCTATGAAATGGTTGAGAAGACAACAAATTTTTCGCACTTCTGCTGCTTCAAACGCTTAACCAGAGTGGCCTAGGGAAAAAATACACATACCGTTGTAATCGGGCGAGTTTGTACTTTCAGATGCAATAGGAATTTTTGGGTTAGGTCAAACCGTTCGCGAGACATGGGAGTTTGAAGATAAGAAATGGTTGAGAAGACAACAAATTTTTCGCAATTCTGCTGCTCCAAACGCTTAACCAGAATGGCCTAGGGAAAAAATACACATGCCGCTGTAATCGGGAGAGTTTCTACTTTCAGACGCAACAGGAATTTTTGGGTGAGGTCAATCCGTTCGCGAGATATGGGAGTTTGAAGCCAAGAAATGGTTGAGAAGGCAAAAAATTTTTCGCAATTCTGCTGCTCCAAACGCTTAACCAGAATGGCCTAGGGAAAAAATACGCATACAGTTGTAATCGGGAGAGTTTCTACTTTCAGACGCAACAGGAATTTTTGGGTTAGGTCAATCCGTTCGCGAGATATGGGAGTTTGAAGCCAAGAAATGGTTGAGAAGGCAAAAAATTTTTCGCAGTTCTGCTGCTCCAAACGCTTAACCAGAATGGCCTAGGGAGAAAACACCGATACCGTTGTAATCGGGAGAGTTTTTACTTTCAGACGCAACAGGAATTTTTGGGTTAGGTCAATCCGTTCGCGAGATATGGGAGTTTGAAGCCAAGAAATGGTTGAGAAGGCAAAAAATTTTTCGTAATTTTGCTGCTGCAAACGCTTAACCAGAATGGCCTAGGGAGAAAACACCGATACCGTTGTAATCGGGCGAGTTTCTTCTTTCAGATGCAATAGGAATTTTTGGTTTAGGTCAATCCGTTCGCGAGATATGGGAGTTTGAAGCTAAGAAATGGATGAGAAGACAACAAATTTTTCGCACTTCTGCTGCTCCAAACGCTTAACCAGAATGGCCTAGGGAAAAAATACACATACCGTTGTAATCGGGCGAGTTTCTACTTTCAGATGCAACAGGAATATTTGGGTTAGGTCAATCCGTTCGCGAGATATGGGAGTTTGAAGCCAAGAAATGGTTGAGAAGGCAAAAAATTTTTCGCAATTCTGCTACTCCAAACGCTTATCCAGAATGGCCTAGGGAGAAAATACCCATACCGTTGTAATCGGGCGAGTTTCTTCTTTCAGATGCAATCGGAATTTTTGGGTTAGGTCAATCCGTTCGCGAGATATGGGAGTTTGAGCTAAGAGATGGTTGAGAAGACAACAAATTTTTCGCAATTCTGCTGCTCCAAACGCTTAACCAGAATGGCCTAGGGAAAAAATACACACACCGTTGTAATCGGGCGCGTTTCTACTTTCACATGTAACAGGAATTTTTGGATTAGGTCAATCCGTCCGCGAGATATGGGAGTTTAAATCTAGGAAATGGTTGAGAAGACAACAAATTTTTCGCAATTCTGCTACTACAAACGCTTATCCAGAATGGGCTAGGGAGAAAATACACATACCGTTGTAATCGGGCGAGTTTCTACTTTCAGATACAACAGGAATTTTTGGATTAGGTCAATCCGTCCGCGAGATATGGGAGTTTAAATCTAAGAAATGGTTGAGAAGACAACAAATTTTTCGCAATTCTGCTACTACAAACGCTTATCCAGTATGGCCTAGGGAGAAAATACACATACCGTTGTAATCGGGCGAGTTTCTACTTTCAGATGCAACAGGAATATTTGGGTTAGGTCAATCCGTTCGCGAGATATGGGAGTTTAAATCTAAGAAATGTTTGAGAAGGCAACAAATTTTTCGCAATTCTGCTGCTCCAAACGCTTAACCAGAATGGCCTAGGGAGAAAACACCGATACCGTTGTAATCGGGCATGTTTCTTCTTTCAGATGCAATCGGAATTTTTGGGTTAGGTCAATCCGTTCGCGAGATATGGGAGTTTGAAGCTAAGAAATGGTTGAGAAGACAACAAATTTTTCGCACTTCTGCTGCTCCAAACGCTTAACCAGAATGGCCTACGGAAAAAATTCACATACCGTTGTAATCGGGCGAGTTTCTACTTTCAGATGCAACAGGAATATTTGGGTTAGGTCTATCCGTTCGCGAGATAGGGGAGTTTGAAGCTAAGAAATGGTTGAGAAGAGAACAAATTTTTCGCAGATCTGCTGCTCCAAACGCCTAACCAGAATGGCCTAGGGAAAAAATACACATACCGTTGTAATCGGGCGTGTTTCTACTTTCAGATGCAACAGGAATTTTTGTGTTAGGTCCATCCGTTCGCGAGATATGGGAGTTTGAAGCCAAGAAATGGTTGAGAAGACAACAAATTTTTCGCAATTCTGCTGCTCCAAACGCTTGACCAGAATGGGCTAGGGAAAAAATTCACATACCGTTGAAATCGGGCGAGTTTCTACTTTCAGATGCAATAGGAATTTTTGGGTTAGGTCGATCCGTTCGCGAGATATGGGAGTTTGAAGCCAGGAAATGGTTGAGAAGGCAACAAATTTTTCGCAATTCTGCTGCTCCAAACGCTTAACCAGAATGGCCTAGGGAAAAAATACACATACCGTTGTAATCGGGCGAGTTTCTACTTTCAGACGCAACAGGAATTTTTGGATTAGGACAATCCGTCCGCGAGATATGGGAGTTTAAATCTAAGAAATGTTTGAGAAGACAACAAATTTTTCGCAATTCTGCTGCTCCAAAGGCTTAACCAGAATGGCCTAGGGAGAAAACACCGATACCGTTGTAATCGGGAATGTTTCTTCTTTCAGATGCAATCGGAATTTTTGGGTTAGGTCAATCCGTTCGCGAGATGTGGGAGTTTGAAGCTAAGAAATGGTTGAGAAGACAACAAATTTTTCGCACTTCTGCTGCTCCAAACGCTTAACCAGAATGGCCTAGGGAAAAAATTCACATACCGTTGTAATCGGGCGAGTTTGTACTTTCAGATGCAACAGGAATATTTGGGTTAGGTCTATCCGTTCGCGAGATATGGGAGCTTGAAGCTAAGAAATGGTTGAGAAGAGAACAAATTTTTCGCACTTCTGCTGCTCCAAACGCTTAACCAGAATGGCCTAGGGAAAAAATACACATACCGATATAATCTGGCGAGCTTCTACTTTCAGACGCAACAGGAATTTTTGGGTTAGGTCAAACCGTTCGCGAGATATGGTAGTTTGAAACCAAGCCATGGTTGAGAAGGCAAAAAATTTTTCGCAACTCTGCTGCTCCAAACGCTTAACCAGAATGGCCAAGGGAAAAAATACACATACCGTTGTAATCGGACGAGTTTCTACTTTCAGTTGCAATAGGAATTTTTGGGTTATGTCAATCCGTCCGCGAGATATGGGAGTTTAAATCTAAGAAATGGTTGAGAAGACAACAAATTTTTCGCAATTCTGCTGCTGCAAACGCTTAACCAGAATGGCCTAGGGAAAAAATACACATACCGTTGTAATCGGGCGAGTTTCTACTTTCAGATGCAACAGGAATTTTTGGATTAGGTCAATCCGTCCGCGAGATATGGGAGTTTAAATCTAAAAAAAGGTTGAAAAGACAACAAATTTTTCGCAATTCTGCTGCTACAAACGCTTATCCAGAATTGCCTAGGGAGAAAATACCCATACCTTTGTAATCGGGCGAGTTTCTTCTTTCAGATGCAATTGGAATTTTTGGGTTAGGTCAATCCGTTCGCGAGATATGGGAGTTTGAAGCCAAGAAATGGTTGAGAAGGCAACAAATTTTTCGCAGTTCTGCTGCTGCAAACGCTTAACCAGAATGGCCTAGGGAAAAAATACACATACCGTTGTAATCGGGCGAGTTTCTACTTTCAGATGCAACAGCAATTTTTGGGTTAGGACAATCCGTCCGCGAGATATGGGAGTTTAAGTCTAAGAAATGTTTGAGAAGACAACATATTTTTCGCAATTCTGCTGCTCCAAACGCTTAACCAGAATGGCCTAGGGAGAAAACACCGATACCGTTGTAATCGGGCGAGTTTCTTCTTTCAGATGCAATCAGAATTTTTGGGTTATGTCAATCCGTTCGCGAGATGTGGGAGTTTGAAGCTAAGAAATGGTTGAGAAGACAACAAATTTTTCGCACTTCTGCTGCTCCAAACGCTTAACCAGAATGGCCAGGGGAAAAAATTCACATACCGTTGTAATCGGGCGAGTTTCTACTTTCAGATGCAACAGGAATATTTGGGTTAGGTCTGTCCGTTCGCGAGATATGGGAGTTTGAAGCTAAAAAATGGTTGAGAAGACAACAAATTTTTCGCAGTTCTGCTGCTCCAAACGCTTAACCAGAATGGCCTAGGGAGAAAACACCCATACCGTTGTAATCGGGCGAGTTTCTTCTTTCAGATGCAATCAGAATTTTTGGGTTATGTCAATCCGTTCGCGAGATATGGGAGTTTGAAGCTAAGAAATGGTTGAGAAGACAACAAATTTTTCGCACTTCTGCTGCTCCAAACGCTTAAGCAGAATGGCCTAGGGAAAAAATACACATACCGATATAATCTGGCGAGTTTCTACTTTCAGACGCAACAGGAATTTTTGGGTTAGGTCAAACCGTTCGCGAGATATGGTAGTTTGAAACCAAGCCATGGTTGAGAAGGCAAAAAATTTTTCGCAACTCTGCTGCTCCAAACGCTTAACCAGAATGGCCTAGGGAAAAAATACACATACCGCTGTAATCGGGCGAGTTTCTACTTTCAGATGCAACTGGAATATTTGGGTTAGGTAAATCCGTTCGCGAGATATGGGAGTTTGAAGCTAAGAAATGGTTGAGAAGACAACAAATTTTTCGCACTACTGCTGCTCCAAACGCTTAAGCAGAATGGCCTAGGGAAAAAATACACATACCGATGTAATCTGGTGAGTTTCTACTTTCAGACGCAACAGGAATTTTTGGGTTAGGTCAAACCGTTCGCGAGATATGGTAGTTTGAAACCAAGCCATGGTTGAGAAGGCAACAAATTTTTCGCAACTCTGCTGCTCCAAACGCTTAACCAGAATGGCCTAGGGAAAAAATACACATACCGTTGTAATCGGACGAGTTTCTACTTTCAGTTACAATAGGAATTTTTGGGTTAGGTCAATCCGTCCGCGAGATATGGGAGTTTACATCTAAGAAATGGTTGAGAAGACAACAAATTTTTCGCAATTCTGCTGCTGCAAACGCTTAACCAGAATGGCCTAGGGAAAAAATACACATACCGTTGTAATCGGGCGAGTTTCTACTTTCAGATGCAACAGGAATTTTTGGATTAGGTCAATCCGTCCGCGAGATATGGGAGTTTAAATCTAAGAAATGGTTGAGAAGACAACAAATTTTTCGCAATTCTGCTACTACAAACGCTTATCCAGAATGGCCTAGGGAGAAAATACCCATACCGTTGTAATCGGGCGAGTTTCTTCTCTCAGATGCAATTGGAATTTTTGGGTTAGGTCAATCCGTTCGCGAGATATGGGAGTTTGAATCTAAGAAATGGTTGAGAAGACAACAAATTTTTCGCAGTTCTGCTGCTCCAAACGCTTAACCAGAATGGCCTAGGGAAAAAATACACGTACCGTTGTAATCGGGCGAGTTTCTACTTTCAGATGCAATAGGAATTTTTGTGTTAGGTCAATCCGTTCGCGAGATATGGGGGTTTGAAGCCAAGAAATGGTTGAGAAGGCAAAAAATTTTTCGCAATTCTGCTGCTGCAAACGCTTATCCAGAATGGCCTAGGGAGAAAATACCCATACCGTTGTAATCGGGCGAGTTTGTACTTTCAGATGCAATAGGAATTTTTGGGTTAGGTCAAACCGTTCGCGAGATATGGGAATTTGAATCTAAGAAATGGTTGAGAAGACAACAAATTTTTCGCAATTCTGATGCTCGAAACGCTTAACCAGAATGTCCTAGGGAAAAAATACACATACCGTTGCAATCGGGCGAGTATCTACTTTCAGACGCAACAGGAATTTTTGGGTTAGGTCAATCCGTTCGCGAGATATGGGAGTTTGAAGCCAAGAAATGGTTGAGAAGGCAACAAATTTTTCGCAGTTCTGCTGCTGCAAACGCTTAACCAGAATGGCCTAGGGAAAAAATACACATACCGTTGTAATCGGGCGAGTTTCTACTTTCAGATGCAACAGCAATTTTTGGGTTAGGACAATCCGTCCGCGAGATATGGGAGTTAAAGTCTAAGAAATGTTTGAGAAGACAACATATTTTTCGCAATTCTGCTGCTCCAAACGCTTAACCAGAATGGCCTAGGGAGAAAACACCGATACCGTTGTAATCGGGCGAGTTTCTTCTTTCAGATGCAATCAGAATTTTTGGGTTATGTCAATCCGTTCGCGAGATGTGGGAGTTTGAAGCTAAGAAATGGTTGAGAAGACAACAAATTTTTCGCACTTCTGCTGCTCCAAACGCTTAACCAGAATGGTCAGGGGAAAAAATTCACATACCGTTGTAATCGGGCGAGTTTCTACTTTCAGATGCAACAGGAATATTTGGGTTAGGTCTGTCCGTTCGCGAGATATGGGAGTTTGAAGCTAAAAAATGGTTGAGAAGACAACAAATTTTTCGCAGTTCTGCTGCTCCAAACGCTTAACCAGAATGGCCTAGGGAGAAAACACCCATACCGTTGTAATCGGGCGAGTTTCTTCTTTCAGATGCAATCAGAATTTTTGGGTTATGTCAATCCGTTCGCGAGATATGGGAGTTTGAAGCTAAGAAATGGTTGAGAAGACAACAAATTTTTCGCACTTCTGCTGCTCCAAACGCTTAAGCAGAATGGCCTAGGGAAAAAATACACATACCGATATAATCTGGCGAGTTTCTACTTTCAGACGCAACAGGAATTTTTGGGTTAGGTCAAACCGTTCGCGAGATATGGTAGTTTGAAACCAAGCCATGGTTGAGAAGGCAAAAAATTTTTCGCAACTCTGCTGCTCCAAACGCTTAACCAGAATGGCCTAGGGAAAAAATACACATACCGCTGTAATCGGGCGAGTTTCTACTTTCAGATGCAACTGGAATATTTGGGTTAGGTAAATCCGTTCGCGAGATATGGGAGTTTGAAGCTAAGAAATGGTTGAGAAGACAACAAATTTTTCGCACTACTGCTGCTCCAAACGCTTAAGCAGAATGGCCTAGGGAAAAAATACACATACCGATGTAATCTGGTGAGTTTCTACTTTCAGACGCAACAGGAATTTTTGGGTTAGGTCAAACCGTTCGCGAGATATGGTAGTTTGAAACCAAGCCATGGTTGAGAAGGCAACAAATTTTTCGCAACTCTGCTGCTCCAAACGCTTAACCAGAATGGCCTAGGGAAAAAATACACATACCGTTGTAATCGGACGAGTTTCTACTTTCAGTTACAATAGGAATTTTTGGGTTAGGTCAATCCGTCCGCGAGATATGGGAGTTTACATCTAAGAAATGGTTGAGAAGACAACAAATTTTTCGCAATTCTGCTGCTGCAAACGCTTAACCAGAATGGCCTAGGGAAAAAATACACATACCGTTGTAATCGGGCGAGTTTCTACTTTCAGATGCAACAGGAATTTTTGGATTAGGTCAATCCGTCCGCGAGATATGGGAGTTTAAATCTAAGAAATGGTTGAGAAGACAACAAATTTTTCGCAATTCTGCTACTACAAACGCTTATCCAGAATGGCCTAGGGAGAAAATACCCATACCGTTGTAATCGGGCGAGTTTCTTCTCTCAGATGCAATTGGAATTTTTGGGTTAGGTCAATCCGTTCGCGAGATATGGGAGTTTGAATCTAAGAAATGGTTGAGAAGACAACAAATTTTTCGCAGTTCTGCTGCTCCAAACGCTTAACCAGAATGGCCTAGGGAAAAAATACACGTACCGTTGTAATCGGGCGAGTTTCTACTTTCAGATGCAATAGGAATTTTTGTGTTAGGTCAATCCGTTCGCGAGATATGGGGGTTTGAAGCCAAGAAATGGTTGAGAAGGCAAAAAATTTTTCGCAATTCTGCTGCTGCAAACGCTTATCCAGAATGGCCTAGGGAGAAAATACCCATACCGTTGTAATCGGGCGAGTTTGTACTTTCAGATGCAATAGGAATTTTTGGGTTAGGTCAAACCGTTCGCGAGATATGGGAATTTGAATCTAAGAAATGGTTGAGAAGACAACAAATTTTTCGCAATTCTGCTGCTCGAAACGCTTAACCAGAATGTCCTAGGGAAAAAATACACATACCGTTGCAATCGGGCGAGTATCTACTTTCAGACGCAACAGGAATTTTTGGGTTAGGTCAATCCGTTCGCGAGATATGGGAGTTTGAAGCCAAGAAATGGTTGAGAAGGCAACAAATTTTTCGCAGTTCTGCTGCTGCAAACGCTTAACCAGAATGGCCTAGGTAAAAAATACACATACCGTTGTAATCGGGCGAGTTTGTACTTTCAGATGCAATAGGAATTTTTGTGTTAGGTCAATCCGTTCGCGAGATATGGGGGTTTGAAGCCAAGAAATGGTTGAGAAGGCAAAAAATTTTTCGCAATTCTGCTGCTGCAAACGCTTATCCAGAATGGCCTAGGGAGAAAATACCCATACCGTTGTAATCGGGCGAGTTTGTACTTTCAGATGCAATAGGAATTTTTGGGTTAGGTCAAACCGTTCGCGAGATATGGGAATTTGAATCTAAGAAATGGTTGAGAAGACAACAAATTTTTCGCAATTCTGCTGCTCGAAACGCTTAACCAGAATGTCCTAGGGAAAAAATACACATACCGCTGCAATCGGGCGAGTATCTACTTTCAGACGCAACAGGAATTTTTGGGTTAGGTCAATCCGTTCGCGAGATATGGGAGTTTGAAGCCAAGAAATGGTTGCGAAGGCAACAAATTTTTCGCAGTTCTGCTGCTGCAAACGCTTAACCAGAATGGCCTAGGGAAAAAATACACATACCGTTGTAATCGGGCGAGTTTCTACTTTCAGATGCAACCGGAATTTTTGGATTAGGACAATCCGTCCGCGAGATATGGGAGTTTAAATCTAAGAAATGTTTGAGAAGACAACAAATTTTTCGCAATTCTGCTGCTCCAAACGCTTAACCAGAATGGTCTAGGGAGAAAACACCGATACCGTTGTAATCGGGCATGTTTCTTCTTTCAGATGCAATCGGAATTTTTGGGTTAGGTCAATCCGTTCGCGAGATGTGGGAGTTTGAAGCTAAGAAATGGTTGAGAAGACAACAAATTTTTCGCACTTCGGCTGCTCCATACGCTTAACCAGAATGGCCTAGGGAAAAAATTCACATACCGTTGTAATCGGGCGAGTTTCTACTTTCAGATGCAACAGGAATATTTGGGTTAGGTCTATCCGTTCGCGAGATATGGGAGTTTGCAGCTAAGAAATGGTTGAGAAGAGAACAAATTTTTCGCACTTCTGCTGCTCCAAACGCTTAAGCAGAATGGCCTAGGGAAAAAATACACATACCGATATAATCTGGCGAGTTTCTACTTTCAGACGCAACAGGAATGTTTGGGTTAGGTCAAACCGTTCGCGAGATATGGTAGTTTGAAACCAAGCCATGGTTGAGAAGGCAAAAAATTTTTCGCAACTCTGCTGCTCCAAACGCTTAACCAGAATGGCCAAGGGAAAAAATACACATACCGTTGTAATCGGACGAGTTTCTACTTTCAGTTACAATAGGAAGTTTTGGGTTTGGTCAATCCGTCCGCGAGATATGGGAGTTTAAATCTAAGAAATGGTTGAGAGGACAACAAATTTTTCGCAATTCTGCTGCCGCAAACGCTTATCCAGAATGGCCTAGGGAGAAAATACCCATACCGTTGTAATCGGGCGAGTTTGTACTTTCAGATGCAATAGGAATTTTTGGGTTAGGTCAAACCGTTCGCGAGATATGGGAATTTGAATCTAAGAAATGGTTGAGAAGACAACAAATTTTTCGCAATTCTGCTGCTCGAAACGCTTAACCAGAATGTCCTAGGGAAAAAACACACATACCGCTGCAATCGGGCGAGTATCTACTTTCAGACGCAACAGGAATTTTTGGGTTAGGTCAATCCGTTCGCGAGATATGGGAGTTTGAAGCCAAGAAATGGTTGAGAAGGCAACAAATTTTTCGCAGTTCTGCTGCTGCAAACGCTTAACCAGAATGGCCTAGGGAAAAAATACACATACCGTTGTAATCGGGCGAGTTTCTACTTTCAGATGCAACAGGAATTTTTGGATAAGGTCAATCCGTCCGCGAGATATGGGAGTTTAAATCTAAAAAAAGGTTGAGAAGACAACAAATTTTTCGCAATTCTGCTGCTACAAACGCTTATCCAGAATTGCCTAGGGAGAAAATACCCATACCTTTGTAATCGGGCGAGTTTCTTCTTTCAGATGCAATTGGAATTTTTGGGTTAGGTCAATCCGTTCGCGAGATATGGGAGTTTGAAGCCAAGAAATGGTTGAGAAGGCAACAAATTTTTCGAAGTTCTGCTGCTGCAAACGCTTAACCAGAATGGCCTAGGGAAAAAATACACATACCCTTGTAATCGGGCGAGTTTCTACTTTCAGGTGCAACAGGAATTTTTGGGTTAGGACAATCCGTCCGCGAGATATGGGAGTTTAAATCTAAGAAATGTTTGAGAAGACAACAAATTTTTCGCAATTCTGCTGCTCCAAACGCTTAACCAGAATGGCCTAGGGAGAAAACACCGATACCGTTGTAATCGGGCATGTTTCTTCTTTCAGATGCAATCGGAATTTTTGGGTTAGGTCAATCCGTTCGCGAGATGTGGGAGTTTGAAGCTAAGAAATGGTTGAGAAGACAACAAATTCTTCGCACTTCTGCTGCTCCAAACGCTTAACCAGAATGGCCTAGGGAAAAAATTCACATACCGTTGTAATCGGGCGAGTTTCTACTTTCAGATGCAACAGGAATATTTGGGTTAGGTCTATCCTTTCGCGAGATATGGGAGTTTGAAGCTAAGAAATGGTTGAGAAGACAACAAATTTTTCGCAGTTCTGCTGCTCCAAACGCTTAACCAGAATGGCCTACGGAGAAAACACCCATACCGTTGTAATCGGGCGAGTTTCTTCTTTCAGGTGCAATCAGAATTTTTGGGTTAGGTCAATCCGTTCGCGAGATATGGGAGTTTGAAGCTAAGAAATGGTTGAGAAGACAACAAATTTTTCGCACTTCTGCTGCTCCAAACGCTTAAGCAGAATGGCCTAGGGAAAAAATACACATACCGATATAATCTGGCGAGTTTCTACTTTCAGACGCAACAGGAATTTTTGGGTTAGGTCAAACCGTTCGCGAGATATGGTAGTTTGAAACCAAGCCATGGTTGAGAAGGCATAAAATTTTTCGCAACTCTGCTGCTCCAATCGCTTAACCAGAATGGCCAAGGGAAAAAATACACATACCGTTGCAATCGGACGAGTTTCTACTTTCAGTTAAAATAGGAATCTTTGGGTTAGGTCAATCCGTCCGCGAGATATGGGAGTTTAAATCTAAGAAATGGTTGAGAAGACAACAAATTTTTCGCAATTCTGCTGCTGCAAACGCTTAACCAGAATGGCCTAGGGAAAAAATACACATACCGTTGTAATCGGGCGAGTTTCTACTTTCAGATGCAACAGGAATTTTTGGATTAGGTCAATCCGTCCGCGAGATATGGGAGTTTAAATCTAAGAAAAGGTTGAGAAGACAACAAATTTTTCGCAATTCTGCTGCTACAAACGCTTATCCAGAATTGCCTAGGGAGAAAATACCCATACCTTTGTAATCGGGCGAGTTTCTTCTTTCAGATGCAATTGGAATTTTTGGGTTAGGTCAATCCGTTCGCGAGATATGGGAGTTTGAAGCTAAGAAATGGTTGAGAAGACAACAAATTTTTCGCACTTCTGCTGCTCCAAACGCTTAACCAGAATGGCCTAGGGATAAAATACACATACCGTTGTAATCGGGCGAGTTTCTACTTTCAGATGCAACAGGAATTTTTGGGTTAGGTCAATCCGTCCGCGAGATATGGAAGTTTAAATCTAAGAAATGTTTGAGAAGACAACAAATTTTTCGCAATTCTGCTGCTACAAACGCTTATCCAGAATTGCCTAGGGAGAAAATACCCATACCGTTGTAATCGGGCGAGTTTCTTCTCTCAGATGCAATTGGACTTTTTGGGTTAGGTCAATCCGTTCGCGAGATATGGGAGTTTGAATCTAAGAAATGGTTGAGAAGACAACAAATTTTTCGCAGTTCTGCTGCTCCAAACGCTTAACCAGAATGGCCTAGGGAAAAAATACACATACCGTTGTAATCGGACGAGTTTCTACTTTCAGTTACAATAGGAATTTTTGGGTTAGGTCAATCCGTCCGCGAGATATGGGAGTTGACATCTAAGAAATGGTTGAGAAGACAACAAATTTTTCGCAATTCTGCTGCTGCAAACGCTTAACCAGAATGGCCTAGGGAAAAAATACACATACCGTTGTAATCGGGCGAGTTTCTACTTTCAGATGCAATAGGAATTTTTGTGTTAGGTCAATCCGTTCGCGAGATATGTGGGTTTGAAGCCAAGAAATGGTTGAGAAGGCAAAAAATTTTCCGCAATTCTGCTGCTGCAAACGCTTATCCAGAATGGCCTAGGGAGAAAATACCCATACCGTTGTAATCGGGCGAGTTTGTACTTTCAGATGCAATAGGAATTTTTGGGTTAGGTCAAACCGTTCGCGAGACATGGGCGTTTGAAGATAAGAAATGGTTGAGAAGACAACAAATTTTTCGCAATTCTGCTGCTCCAAAGGCTTAACCAGAATGGCCTAGGGAAAAAATACACATGCCGCTGTAATCGGGAGAGTTTCTACTTTCAGACGCAACAGGAATTTTTGGGTGAGGTCAATCCGTTCGCGAGATATGGGAGTTTGAAGCCAAGAAATGGTTGAGAAGGCAAAAAATTGTTCGCAATTCTGCTGCTCCAAACGCTTAAAGAGAATGGCCTAGGGAAAAAATACGCATACAGTTGTAATCGGGCGAGTTTCTACTTTCAGACGCAGCAGGAATTTTTGGGTTTAGTCAATCCGTTCGCGAGATAGGGGACTTTGAAGCTAAGAAATGGTTGAGAAGACAACAAATTTTTCGCAATTCTGCTGCTCCAAACGCTTGACCAGATTGGGCTAGGGAAAAAATATACATACCGTTGTAATCGGGCGAGTTACTACTTTCAGATGCAATAGGAATTTTTGGGTTAGGTCAATCCGTTCGCGAGATATGGGAGTTTGAAGCCAAGAAATGGTTGAGAAGGCAAAAAATTTTTCGCAATTCTGCTGCTCCAAACGCTTAACCAGAATGGCCTAGGGAAAAAATACACATACCGTTGTAATCGGGCGAGTTTCTACTTTCAGATGCAACAGGAATTTTTGGGTTCGGTCCATCCGTTCGCGAGATATGGGAATTTGAATCTAAGAAATGGTTGAGAAGAAAACAAATTTTTCGCACTTCTGCTGCTCCAAACGCTTAACCAGAATATCCTAGGGAAAAAATACACATGCCGTTGCAATCGGGCGAGTGTCTACTTTCAGACGCAACAGGAATTTTTGGGTTAGGTCAATCCGTTCGCGAGATATGGGAGTTTGAAGCCAAGAAATGGTTGAGAAGGCAACAAATTTTTCGCAGTTCTGCTGCTGCAAACGCTTAACCAGAATGGCCTAGGGAAAAAATACACATACCGTTGTAATCGGGCGAGTTTCTACTTTCAGATGCAACCGGAATTTTTGGATTAGGACAATCCGTCCGCGAGATATGGGAGTTTAAATCTAAGAAATGTTTGAGAAGACAACAAATTTTTCGCAATTCTGCTGCTCCAAACGCTTAACCAGAATGGCCTAGGGAGAAAACACCGATACCGTTGTAATCGGGCGAGTTTCTACTTTCAGATGCAACAGGAATATTTGGGTTAGGTCTATCCGTTCGCGAGATATGGGAGTTTGAAGCTAAGAAATGGTTGAGAAAAGAACAAATTTTTCGCACTTCTGCTGCTCCAAACGCTTAAGCAGAATGGCCTAGGGAAAAAATACACATACCGATATAATCTGGCGAGTTTCTACTTTCAGACGCAACAGGAATTTTTGGGTTAGGTCAAACCGTTCGCGAGATATGGTAGTTTGAAACCAAGCCATGGTTGAGAAGGCAAAAAATTTTTCGCAACTCTGCTGCTCCAAACGCTTAACCAGAATGGCCAAGGGAAAAAATACACATACCGTTGTAATCGGACGAGTTTCTACTTTCAGTTACAATAGGAATTTTTGGGTTAGGTCAATCCGTCCGCGAGATATGGGAGTTTAAATCTAAGAAATGGTTGAGAGGACAACAAATTTTTCGCAATTCTGCTGCTGCAAACGCTTAACCAGAATGGCCTAGGGAAAAAATACACATACCGTTGTAATCGGGCGAGTTTCTACTTTCAGATGCAACAGAAATTTTTGGATTAGGTCAATCCGTCCGCGAGATATGGGAGTTTAAATCTAAAAAAGGGTTGAGAAGACAACAAATTTTTCGCAATTCTGCTGCTGCAAACGCTTAACCAGAATGGCCTAGGGAAAAAATACACATACCGATATAATCTGGCGAGTTTCTACTTTCAGACGCAACAGGAATTTTTGGGTTAGGTCAAACCGTTCGCGAGATATGGTAGTTTGAAACCAAGCCATGGTTGAGAAGGCAAAAAATTTTTCGCAACTCTGCTGCTCCAATCGCTTAACCAGAATGGCCAAGGGAAAAAATACACATACCGTTGCAATCGGACGAGTTTCTACTTCCAGTTACAATAGGAATCTTTGGGTTAGGTCAATCCGTCCGCGAGATATGGGAGTTTGAAGCTAAGAAATGGTTGAGAAGACAACAAATTTTTCGCAGTTCTGCTGCTCCAAACGCTTAACCAGAATGGCCTACGGAGAAAACACCCATACCGTTGTAATCGGGCGAGTTTCTTCTTTCAGGTGCAATCAGAATTTTTGGGTTAGGTCAATCCGTTCGCGAGATATGGGAGTTTGAAGCTAAGAAATGGTTGAGAAGACAACAAATTTTTCGCACTTCTGCTGCTCCAAACGCTTAAGCAGAATGGCCTAGGGAAAAAATACACATACCGATATAATCTGGCGAGTTTCTACTTTCAGACGCAACAGGAATTTTTGGGTTAGGTCAAACCGTTCGCGAGATATGGTAGTTTGAAACCAAGCCATGGTTGAGAAGGCAAAAAATTTTTCGCAACTCTGCTGCTCCAATCGCTTAACCAGAATGGCCAAGGGAAAAAATACACATACCGTTGCAATCGGACGAGTTTCTACTTTCAGTTACAATAGGAATCTTTGGGTTAGGTCAATCCGTCCGCGAGATATGGGAGTTTAAATCTAAGAAATGGTTGAGAAGACAACAAATTTTTCGCAATTCTGCTGCTGCAAACGCTTAACCAGAATGGCCTAGGGAAAAAATACACATACCGTTGTAATCGGGCGAGTTTCTACTTTCAGATGCAACAGGAATTTTTGGATTAGGTCAATCCGTCCGCGAGATATGGGAGTTTAAATCTAAGAAAAGGTTGAGAAGACAACAAATTTTTCGCAATTCTGCTGCTACAAACGCTTATCCAGAATTGCCTAGGGAGAAAATACCCATACCTTTGTAATCGGGCGAGTTTCTTCTTTCAGATGCAATTGGAATTTTTGGGTTAGGTCAATCCGTTCGCGAGATATGGGAGTTTGAAGCTAAGAAATGGTTGAGAAGACAACAAATTTTTCGCACTTCTGCTGTTCCAAACGCTTAACCAGAATGGCCTAGGGATAAAATACACATACCGTTGTAATCGGGCGAGTTTCTACTTTCAGATGCAACAGGAATTTTTGGGTTAGGTCAATCCGTCCGCGAGATATGGAAGTTTAAATCTAAGAAATGGTTGAGAAGACAACAAATTTTTCGCAATTCTGCTGCTGCAAACGCTTAACCAGAATGGCCTAGGGAAAAAATACACATACCGTTGTAATCGGGCGAGTTTCTACTTTCAGATGCAATAGGAATTTTTGTGTTAGGTCAATCCGTTCGCGAGATATGTGGGTTTGAAGCCAAGAAATGGTTGAGAAGGCAAAAAATTTTCCGCAATTCTGCTGCTGCAAACGCTTATCCAGAATGGCCTAGGGAGAAAATACCCATACCGTTGTAATCGGGCGAGTTTGTACTTTCAGATGCAATAGGAATTTTTGGGTTAGGTCAAACCGTTCGCGAGACATGGGCGTTTGAAGATAAGAAATGGTTGAGAAGACAACAAATTTTTCGCAATTCTGCTGCTCCAAAGGCTTAACCAGAATGGCCTAGGGAAAAAATACACATGCCGCTGTAATCGGGAGAGTTTCTACTTTCAGACGCAACAGGAATTTTTGGGTGAGGTCAATCCGTTCGCGAGATATGGGAGTTTGAAGCCAAGAAATGGTTGAGAAGGCAAAAAATTTTTCGCAATTCTGCTGCTCCAAACGCTTAAAGAGAATGGCCTAGGGAAAAAATACGCATACAGTTGTAATCGGGCGAGTTTCTACTTTCAGACGCAGCAGGAATTTTTGGGTTTAGTCAATCCGTTCGCGAGATAGGGGACTTTGAAGCTAAGAAATGGTTGAGAAGACAACAAATTTTTCGCAATTCTGCTGCTCCAAACGCTTGACCAGATTGGGCTAGGGAAAAAATATACATACCGTTGTAATCGGGCGAGTTACTACTTTCAGATGCAATAGGAATTTTTGGGTTAGGTCAATCCGTTCGCGAGATATGGGAGTTTGAAGCCAAGAAATGGTTGAGAAGGCAAAAAATTTTTCGCAATTCTGCTGCTCCAAACGCTTAACCAGAATGGCCTAGGGAAAAAATACACATACCGTTGTAATCGGGCGAGTTTCTACTTTCAGATGCAACAGGAATTTTTGGGTTAGGTCCATCCGTTCGCGAGATATGGGAATTTGAATCTAAGAAATGGTTGAGAAGAAAACAAATTTTTCGCACTTCTGCTGCTCCAAACGCTTAAGCAGAATATCCTAG
Organism: Ptiloglossa arizonensis; assembly: GCF_051014685.1. Taxonomy (NCBI): domain Eukaryota; kingdom Metazoa; phylum Arthropoda; class Insecta; order Hymenoptera; family Colletidae; genus Ptiloglossa; species Ptiloglossa arizonensis. Next base: position 1,894,004 of record NC_135058.1, read on the forward strand.
GGAAAAAATACACATGCCGTTGCAATCGGGCGAGTGTCTACTTTCAGACGCAACAGGAATTTTTGGGTTAGGTCAATCCGTTCGCGAGATATGGGAGTTTGAAGCCAAGAAATGGTTGAGAAGGCAACAAATTTTTCGCAGTTCTGCTGCTGCAAACGCTTAACCAGAATGGCCTAGGGAAAAAATACACATACCGTTGTAATCGGGCGAGTTTCTACTTTCAGATGCAACCGGAATTTTTGGATTAGGACAATCCGTCCGCGAGATATGGGAGTTTAAATCTAAGAAATGTTTGAGAAGACAACAAATTTTTCGCAATTCTGCTGCTCCAAACGCTTAACCAGAATGGCCTAGGGAGAAAACACCGATACCGTTGTAATCGGGCGAGTTTCTACTTTCAGATGCAACAGGAATATTTGGGTTAGGTCTATCCGTTCGCGAGATATGGGAGTTTGAAGCTAAGAAATGGTTGAGAAGAGAACAAATTTTTCGCACTTCTGCTGCTCCAAACGCTTAAGCAGAATGGCCTAGGGAAAAAATACACATACCGATATAATCTGGCGAGTTTCTACTTTCAGACGCAACAGGAATTTTTGGGTTAGGTCAAACCGTTCGCGAGATATGGTAGTTTGAAACCAAGCCATGGTTGAGAAGGCAAAAAATTTTTCGCAACTCTGCTGCTCCAAACGCTTAACCAGAATGGCCAAGGGAAAAAATACACATACCGTTGTAATCGGACGAGTTTCTACTTTCAGTTACAATAGGAATTTTTGGGTTAGGTCAATCCGTCCGCGAGATATGGGAGTTTAAATCTAAGAAATGGTTGAGAGGACAACAAATTTTTCGCAATTCTGCTGCTGCAAACGCTTAACCAGAATGGCCTAGGGAAAAAATACACATACCGTTGTAATCGGGCGAGTTTCTACTTTCAGATGCAACAGAAATTTTTGGATTAGGTCAATCCGTCCGCGAGATATGGGAGTTTAAATCTAAAAAAGGGTTGAGAAGACAACAAATTTTTCGCAATTCTGCTGCTGCAAACGCTTAACCAGAATGGCCTAGGGAAAAAATACACATACCGATATAATCTGGCGAGTTTCTACTTTCAGACGCAACAGGAATTTTTGGGTTAGGTCAAACCGTTCGCGAGATATGGTAGTTTGAAACCAAGCCATGGTTGAGAAGGCAAAAAATTTTTCGCAACTCTGCTGCTCCAAACGCTTAACCAGAATGGCCAAGGGAAAAAATACGCATACCGTTGTAATCGGACGAGTTTCTACTTTCAGTTACAATAGGAATTTTTGGGTTAGGTCAATCCGTCCGCGAGATATGGGAGTTTAAATCTAAGAAATGGTTGAGAAGACAACAAATTTTTCGCAATTCTGCTGCTGCAAACGCTTAACCAGAATGGCCTAGGGAAAAAATACACATACCGTTGTAATCGGGCGAGTTTCTACTTTCAGATGCAACAGGAATTTTTGGATTAGGTCAATCCGTCCGCGAGATATGGGAGTTTAAATCTAAGAAAAGGTTGAGAAGACAACAAATTTTTCGCAATTCTGCTGCTACAAACGCTTATCCAGAATTGCCTAGGGAGAAAATACCCATACCTTTGTAATCGGGCGAGTTTCTTCTTTCAGATGCAATTGGAATTTTTGGGTTAGGTCAATCCGTTCGCGAGATATGGGAGTTTGAAGCTAAGAAATGGTTGAGAAGACAACAAATTTTTCGCACTTCTGCTGCTCCAAACGCTTAACCAGAATGGCCTAGGGATAAAATACACATACCGTTGTAATCGGGCGAGTTTCTACTTTCAGATGCAACAGGAATTTTTGGGTTAGGTCAATCCGTCCGCGAGATGTGGAAGTTTAAATCTAAGAAATGTTTGAGAAGACAACAAATTTTTCGCAATTCTGCTGCTCCAAACGCTTAACCAGAATGGCCTAGGGAGAAAACACCGATACCGTTGTAATCGGGCGTGTTTCTTCTTTCAGATGCAATCGGAATTTTTGGGTTAGGTCAATCCGTTCGCGAGATATGGGAGTTTGAAGCTAAGAAATGGTTGAGAAGACAACAAATTTTTCGCACTTATGCTGCTCCAAACGCTTAAGCAGAATGGCCTAGGGAAAAAATACACATACCGATGTAATCTGGTGAGTTTCTACTTTCAGACGCAACAGGAATTTTTGGGTTAGGTCAAACCGTTCGCGAGATATGGTAGTTTGAAACCAAGCCATGGTTGAGAAGGCAACAAATTTTTCGCAACTCTGCTGCTCCAAACGCTTAACCAGAATGGCCTAGGGAAAAAATACACATACCGTTGAAATCGGGCGAGTTTCTACTTTCAGATGCAATAGGAATTTTTGGGTTAGGTCTATCCGTTCGCGAGATATGGGAGTTTGAAGCCAGGAAATGGTTGAGAAGACAACAAATTTTTCGCAGTTCTGCTGCTCCAAACGCTTAACCAGAATGGCCTAGGGAAAAAATACACATACCGTTGTAATCGGGCGAGTTTCTACTTTCAGATGCAACAGGAATTTTTGGGTTAGGTCAATCCGTCCGCGAGATATGGAAGTTTAAATCTAAGAAATGTTTGAGAAGACAACAAATTTTTCGCAATTCTGCTGCTCCAAACGCTTAACCAGAATGGCCTAGGGAGAAAACACCGATACCGTTGTAATCGGGCGAGTTTCTTCTTTCAGATGCAATTGGAATTATTGGGTTAGGTCAAGCCGTTCGAGAGATATGGGAGTTTGAAGCCAGGAAATGGTTGAGAAGACAACAAATTTTTCGCAGTTCTGCTGCTCCAAACGCTTAACCAGAATGGCCTAGGGAAAAAATACACATACCGTTGTAATCGGGCGTGTTTCTACTTTCAGATGCAACAGGAATTTTTGGGTTAGGTCCATCCGTTCGCGAGATATGGGAGTTTGAAGCTAAGAAATGGTTGAGAAGACAAGAAATTTTCGCAATTCTGCTGCTCCAAACGCTTAACCATAATGGCCTAGGGAAAAAATACACATACCGCTGTAATCGGGCGAGTTTCTACTTTCAGATGCAATAGGAATTTTTGGGTTAGGTCGATCCGTTCGCGAGATATGGGAGTTTGTAGCCAGGAAATGGTTGAGAAGGCAACAAATTTTTCGCAATTCTGCTGCTCCAATCGCTTAACCAGAATGGCCTAGGGAAAAAATACACATACCGTTGTAATCGGGCGAGTTTCTACTTTCAGATGCAACTGGAATATTTGGGTTAGGTCAATCCGTTCGCGAGATATGGGAGTTTGAAGCTAAGAAATGGTTGAGAAGACAACAAATTTTTCGCACTTCTGCTGCTCCAAACGCTTAAGCAGAATGGCCTAGGGAAAAAATACACATACCGATGTAATCTGGCGAGTTTCTACTTTCAGAGGCAACAGGAATTTTTGGGTTAGGTCAAACCGTTCGCGAGATATGGTAGTTTGAAACCAAGCCATGGTTGAGAAGGCAAAAAATTTTTCGCAACTCTGCTGCTCCAAACGCTTAACCAGAATGGCCAAGGGAAAAAATACGCATACCGTTGTAATCGGACGAGTTTCTACTTTCAGTTACAATAGGAATTTTTGGGTTAGGTCAATCCGTCCGCGAGATATGGGAGTTTAAATCTAAGAAATGGTTGAGAAGACAACAAATTTTTCGCAATTCTGCTGCTGCAAACGCTTAACCAGAATGGCCTAGGGAAAAAATACACATACCGTTGTAATCGGGCGAGTTTCTACTTTCAGATGCAACAGGAATTTTTGGATTAGGTCAATCCGTCCGCGAGATATGGGAGTTTAAATCTAAGAAAAGGTTGAGAAGACAACAAATTTTTCGCAATTCTGCTGCTACAAACGCTTATCCAGAATTGCCTAGGGAGAAAATACCCATACCTTTGTAATCGGGCGAGTTTCTTCTTTCAGATGCAATTGGAATTTTTGGGTTAGGTCAATCCGTTCGCGAGATATGGGAGTTTGAAGCTAAGAAATGGTTGAGAAGACAACAAATTTTTCGCACTTCTGCTGCTCCAAACGCTTAACCAGAATGGCCTAGGGATAAAATACACATACCGTTGTAATCGGGCGAGTTTCTACTTTCAGATGCAACAGGAATTTTTGGGTTAGGTCAATCCGTCCGCGAGATGTGGAAGTTTAAATCTAAGAAATGTTTGAGAAGACAACAAATTTTTCGCAATTCTGCTGCTCCAAACGCTTAACCAGAATGGCCTAGGGAGAAAACACCGATACCGTTGTAATCGGGCGTGTTTCTTCTTTCAGATGCAATCGGAATCTTTGGGTTAGGTCAATCCGTTCGCGAGATATGGGAGTTTGAAGCTAAGAAATGGTTGAGAAGACAACAAATTTTTCGCACTTATGCTGCTCCAAACGCTTAAGCAGAATGGCCTAGGGAAAAAATACACATACCGATGTAATCTGGTGAGTTTCTACTTTCAGACGCAACAGGAATTTTTGGGTTAGGTCAAACCGTTCGCGAGATATGGTAGTTTGAAACCAAGCCATGGTTGAGAAGGCAACAAATTTTTCGCAACTCTGCTGCTCCAAACGCTTAACCAGAATGGCCTAGGGAAAAAATACACATACCGTTGAAATCGGGCGAGTTTCTACTTTCAGATGCAATAGGAATTTTTGGGTTAGGTCTATCCGTTCGCGAGATATGGGAGTTTGAAGCCAGGAAATGGTTGAGAAGACAACAAATTTTTCGCAGTTCTGCTGCTCCAAACGCTTAACCAGAATGGCCTAGGGAAAAAATACACATACCGTTGTAATCGGGCGAGTTTCTACTTTCAGATGCAACAGGAATTTTTGGGTTAGGTCAATCCGTCCGCGAGATATGGAAGTTTAAATCTAAGAAATGTTTGAGAAGACAACAAATTTTTCGCAATTCTGCTGCTCCAAACGCTTAACCAGAATGGCCTAGGGAGAAAACACCGATACCGTTGTAATCGGGCGAGTTTCTTCTTTCAGATGCAATTGGAATTATTGGGTTAGGTCAAGCCGTTCGAGAGATATGGGTGTTTGAAGCCAGGAAATGGTTGAGAAGACAACAAATTTTTCGCAGTTCTGCTGCTCCAAACGCTTAACCAGAATGGCCTAGAGAAAAAATACACATACCGTTGTAATCGGGCGTGTTTCTACTTTCAGATGCAACAGGAATTTTTGGGTTAGGTCCATCCGTTCGCGAGATATGGGAGTTTGAAGCTAAGAAATGGTTGAGAAGACAAGAAATTTTCGCACTTCTGCTGCTCCAAACGCTTAACCATAATGGCCTAGGGAAAAAATACACATACCGCTGTAATCGGGCGAGTTTCTACTTTCAGATGCAATAGGAATTTTTGGGTTAGGTCGATCCGTTCGCGAGATATGGGAGTTTGTAGCCAGGAAATGGTTGAGAAGGCAACAAATTTTTCGCAATTCTGCTGCTCCAATCGCTTAACCAGAATGGCCTAGGGAAAAAATACACATACCGTTGTAATCGGGCGAGTTTCTACTTTCAGATGCAACTGGAATATTTGGGTTAGGTCAATCCGTTCGCGAGATATGGGAGTTTGAAGCTAAGAAATGGTTGAGAAGACAACAAATTTTTCGCACTTCTGCTGCTCCAAACGCTTAAGCAGAATGGCCTAGGGAAAAAATACACATACCGATGTAATCTGGCGAGTTTCTACTTTCAGAGGCAACAGGAATTTTTGGGTTAGGTCAAACCGTTCGCGAGATATGGTAGTTTACATCTAAGAAATGGTTGAGAAGACAACAAATTTTTCGCAATTCTGCTGCTCCAAACGCTTAACCAGAATGGCCTAGGGAGAAAACACCGATACCGTTGTAATCGGGCGTGTTTCTTCTTTCAGATGCAATCGGAATTTTTGGGTTAGGTCAATCCGTTCGCGAGATATGGGAGTTTGAAGCTAAGAAATGGTTGAGAAGACAACAAATTTTTCGCACTTCTGCTGCTCCAAACGCTTAACCAGAATGGCCTGGGGAAAAAATTCACATACCGTTGTAATCGGGCGAGTTTCTACTTTCAGATGCAACAGGAATATTTGGGTTAGGTCTATCCGTTCGCGAGATATGGGAGTTTGAAGCTAAGAAATGGTTGAGAAGACAACAAATTTTTCGCAGTTCTGCTGCTCCAAACGCTTAACCAGAATGGCCTAGGGAAAAAATACACATACCGCTGTAATCGGGCGAGTTTCTACTTTCAGATGCAATAGGAATTTTTGGGTTAGGTCGATCCGTTCGCGAGATATGGGAGTTTGAAGCCAGGAAATGGTTGAGAAGGCAACAAATTTTTCGCAATTCTGCTGCTCCAATCGCTTAACCAGAATGGCCTAGGGAAAAAATACACATACCGTTGTAATCGGGCGAGTTTCTACTTTCACATGCAACTGGAATATTTGGGTTACGTCAATCCGTTCGCGAGATATGGGAGTTTGAAGCTAAGAAATGGTTGAGAAGACAACAAATTTTTCGCACTTATGCTGCTCCAAACGCTTAAGCAGAATGGCCTAGGGAAAAAATACACATACCGATGTAATCTGGTGAGTTTCTACTTTCAGACGCAACAGGAATTTTTGGGTTAGGTCAAACCGTTCGCGAGATATGGTAGTTTGAAACCAAGCCATGGTTGAGAAGGCAACAAATTTTTCGCAACTCTGCAGCTCCAAACGCTTAACCAGAATGGCGTAGGGAAAAAATACACATACCGTTGAAATCGGGCGAGTTTCTACTTTCAGATGCAATAGGAATTTTTGGGTTAGGTCTATCCGTTCGCGAGATATGGGAGTTTGAAGCCAGGAAATGGTTGAGAAGACAACAAATTTTTCGCAGTTCTGCTGCTCCAAACGCTTAACCAGAATGGCCTAGGGAAAAAATACACATACCGTTGTAATTGGGCGTGTTTCTACTTTCAGATGCAACAGGAATTTTTGGGTTAGGTCCATCCGTTCGCGAGATATGGGAGTTTGAAGCTAAGAAATGGTTGAGAAGACAAGAAATTTTCGCACTTCTGCTGCTCCAAACGCTTAACCATAATGGCCTAGGGAAAAAATACACATACCGCTGTAATCGGGCGAGTTTCTACTTTCAGATGCAATAGGAATTTTTGGGTTAGGTCGATCCGTTCGCGAGATATGGGAGTTTGTAGCCAGGAAATGGTTGAGAAGGCAACAAATTTTTCGCAATTCTGCTGCTCAAATCGCTTAACCAGAATGGCCTAGGGAAAAAATACACTTACCGTTGTAATCGGGCGAGTTTCTACTTTCAGATGCAACTGGAATATTTGGGTTAGGTCAATCCGTTCGCGAGATATGGGAGTTTGAAGCTAAGAAATGGTTGAGAAGACAACAAATTTTTCGCACTTCTGCTGCTCCAAACGCTTAAGCAGAATGGCCTAGGGAAAAAATACACATACCGATGTAATCTGGCGAGTTTCTACTTTCAGAGGCAACAGGAATTTTTGGGTTAGGTCAAACCGTTCGCGAGATATGGTAGTTTACATCTAAGAAATGGTTGAGAAGACAACAAATTTTTCGCAATTCTGCTGCTGCAAACGCTTAACCAGAATGGCCTAGGGAAAAAATACACATACCGTTGTAATCGGGCGAGTTTCTACTTTCAGATGCAACAGAAATTTTTGGATTAGGTCAATCCGTCCGCGAGATATGGTAGTTTAAATCTAAGAAATGGTTGAGAAGACAACAAATTTTTCGCAATTCTGCTCCTACAAACGCTTATCCAGAATGGCCTAGGGAGAAAATACCCATACCGTTGTAATCGGGCGAGTTTCTTCACAAGATGCAATTGGAATTTTTGGGTTAGGTCAATCCGTTCGCGATATATGGGAGTTTGAAGCCAAGAAATGGTTGAGAAGACAACAAATTTTTCGCAATTCTGCTGCTCCAAATGCTTGACCAGAATGGGCTAGGGAAAAAATACACATACCGTTGAAATCGGGCGAGTTTCTACTTTCGGATGCAATAGGAATTTTTGGGTTAGGTCTATCCGTTCGCGAGATATGGGAGTTTGAAGCCAAGAAATGGTTGAGAAGACAACAAATTTTTCGCAGTTCTGCTGCTCCAAACGCTTAACCAGAATGGCCTAGGGAAAAAATACACATACCGCTGTAATCGGGCGAGTTTCTACTTTCAGATGCAATTGGAATTTTTGGGTCAGGTCGATCCGTGAGCGAGATATGGGAGTTTGAAGCCAGGAAATGGTTGAGAAGGCAACAAATTTTTCGCAATTCTGCTGCTCCAATCGCTTAACCAGAATGGCCTAGGGAAAAAATACACATACCGTTGTAATCGGGCGAGTTTCTACTTTCAGATGCAACTGGAATTTTTGGGTTAGGTCCATCCGTTCGCGAGATATGGGAGTTCGAAGCTAAGAAATGGTTGAGAAGACAACAAATTTTTCGCACTTCTGCTGCTTCAAACGCTTAACCAGAATGGCCTAGGGAAAAAATACACATACCGTTGTAATCGGGCGAGTTTTTACTTTCAGATGCAATAGGAATTTTTGGGTTGGGTCAAACCGTTCGCGAGATATGGGAGTTTGAAGCTAAGAAATGGCTGAGAAGACAACAAATTTTTCGCAATTCTGCTGCTCCAAACGCTTAACCAGAATGGCCTAGGGAAAAAATACACATGCCGTTGTAATCGGGAGAGTTTCTTCTTTCAGACGCAACAGGAATTTTTGGGTTAGGTCCATCCGTTCGCGAGACATGGGAGTTTGAAGCTAAGAAATGGTTGAGAAAACAACAAATTTTTCGCAATTCTGCTGCTTCAAACGCTTAACCAGAATGGCCTAGGGAAAAAATACACATACCGTTGTAATCGGACGAGTTTCTACTTTCAGATGCAACAGGTATATTTGGGTTAGGTAAATCCGTTCGCGAGATATGGGACTTTGAAGCTAAGAAATGGTTGAGAAGACAACAAATTTTTCGCAGTTCTGCTGCTCCAAACGCTTAACCAGAATGGCCTAGGGAAAAAATACACATACCGTTGTAATCGGGCGTGTTTCTACTTTCAGATGCAACAGGAATTTTTGGGTTAGGTCAATCCGTTCGCGAGATATGGGAGTTTGAAGCCAAGAAATGGTTGAGAAGGCAAAAAATTTTTCGCAGTTCTGCTGCTGCAAACGCTTAACCAGAATGGCCTAGGGAAAAAATACACATACCTTTGTAATCGGGCGAGTTTCTACTTTCAGATGCAACAGGAATTTTTGGATTAGGTCAATCCGTCCGCGAGATATGAGAGTTTAAATCTAAGAAAAGGTTGAGAAGACAACAAATTTTTCGCAATTCTGCTGCTACAAACGCTTATCCAGAATTGCCTAGGGAGAAAATACCCATACCTTTGTAATCGGGCGAGTTTCTTCTTTCAGATGCAATTGGAATTTTCGGGTTAGGTCAATCCGTTCGCGAGATATGGGAGTTTGAAGCTAAGAAATGGTTGAGAAGACAACAAATTTTTCGCACTCTGCTGCTCCAAACGCTTAACCAGAATGGCCTAGGGATAAAATACACATACCTTTGTAATCGGGCGAGTTTCTACTTTCAGATGCAACAGGAATTTTTGGGTTAGGTCAATCCGTCCGCGAGATATGGAAGTTTAAATCTAAGAAATGGTTGAGAAGACAACAAATTTTTCGCAGTTCTGCTGCTCCAAACGCTTAACCAGAATGGCCTAGGGAGAAAACACCCATACCGTTGTAATCGGGCGAGTTTCTTCGTTCAGATGCAATCGGAATTTTTGGGTTAGGTCAATCCGTTCGCGAGATATGGGAGTTTGAAGCTAAGAAATGGTTGAGAAGACAACAAATTTTTCGCACTTCTGCTGCTCCAAACGCTTAACCAGAATGGCCTAGGGATAAAATACACATACCGTTGTAATCGGGCGAGTTTCTACTTTCAGATGCAACAGGAATTTTTGGGTTAGGTCAATCCGTCCGCGAGATATGGATGTTTAAATCTAAGAAATGTTTGAGAAGACAACAAATTTTTCGCAGTTCTGCTGCTCCAAACGCTTAACCAGAATGGCCTAGGGAGAAAACACCGATACCTTTGTAATCGAGCGAGTTTCTTCTTTCAGATGCAATTGGAATTTTTGGGTTAGGTCAATCCGTTCGCGAGATATGGGAGTTTGAAGCTAAGAAATGGTTGAGAAGACAACAAATTTTTCGCACTCTGCTGCTCCAAACGCTTAACCAGAATGGCCTAGGGATAAAATACACATACCTTTGTAATCGGGCGAGTTTCTACTTTCAGATGCAACAGGAATTTTTGGGTTAGGTCAATCCGTCCGCGAGATATGGAAGTTTAAATCTAAGAAATGTTTGAGAAGACAACAAATTTTTCGCAGTTCTGCTGCTCCAAACGCTTAACCAGAATGGCCTAGGGAGAAAACACCGATACCGTTGTAATCGGGCGTGCTTCTTCTTTCAGATGCAATCGGAATTTTTGGGTTAGGTCAATCCGTTCGCGAGATATGGGAGTTTGAAGCTAAGAAATGGTTGAGAAGACAACAAATTTTTCGCACTTCTGCTGCTCCAAACGCTTAACCAGAATGGCCTGGGGAAAAAATTCACATACCGTTGTAATCGGGCGAGTTTCTACTTTCAGATGCAACAGGAATATTTGGGTTAGGTCTATCCGTTCGCGAGATATGGGAGTTTGAAGCTAAGAAATGGTTGAGAAGACAACAAATTTTTCGCAGTTCTGCTGCTCCAAACGCTTAACCAGAATGGCCTAGGGAAAAAATACACATACCGCTGTAATCGGGCGAGTTTCTACTTTCAGATGCAATAGGAATTTTTGTGTTAGGTCGATCCGTTCGCGAGATATGGGAGTTTGAAGCCAGGAAATGGTTGAGAAGGCAACAAATTTTTCGCAATTCTGTTGCTCCAATCGCTTAACCAGAATGGCCTAGGGAAAAAATACACATACCGTTGTAATCGGGCGAGTTTCTACTTTCAGATGCAACTGGAATATTTGGGTTAGGTCAATCCGTTCGCGAGATATGGGAGTTTGAAGCTAAGAAATGGTTGAGAAGGCAAAAAATTTTTCGCAACTCTGCTGCTCCAAACGCTTAACCAGAATGGCCTAGGGATAAAATACACATGCCGTTGTAATCGGGAGAGTTTCTACTTTCAGACGCAACAGGAATTTTTGGGTTAGGTCCATCCGTTCGCGAGACATGGGAGTTTGAAGCTAAGAAATGGTTGAGAAGACAACAAATTTTTCGCACTTCTGCTGCTCCAAACGCTTAACCAGAATGGCCTAGGGATAAAATACACATACCGTTGTAATCGGGCGAGTTTCTACTTTCAGATGCAACTGGAATATTTGGGTTAGGTCAATCCGTTCTCGATATATGGGAGTTTGAAGCTAAGAAATGGTTGAGAAGACAACAAATTTTTCGCAATTCTGCTGCTGCAAACGCTAACCAGAATGGCCTAGGGAAAAAATACACATACCGTTGTAATCGGGCGAGTTTCTACTTTCAGATGCAACAGGTATATTTGGGTTAGGTAAATCCTTTCGCGAGATATGGGAGTTTGAAGCTAAGAAATGGTTGAGAAGACAACAAATTTTTCGCACTTCTGCTGCTCCAAACGCTTAACCAGAATGGCCTAGGGATAAAATACACATACCGTTGTAATCGGGCGAGTTTCTACTTTCAGATGCAACTGGAATATTTGGGTTAGGTCAATCCGTTCTCGATATATGGGAGTTTGAAGCTAAGAAATGGTTGAGAAGACAACAAATTTTTCGCAATTCTGCTGCTGCAAACGCTTAACCAGAATGGCCTAGGGAAAAAATACACATACCGTTGTAATCGGGCGAGTTTCTACTTTCAGATGCAACAGGTATATTTGGGTTAGGTAAATCCGTTCGCGAGATATGGGAGTTTGAAGCTAAGAAATGATTGAGAAGACAACAAATTTTTCGCACTTCTGCTGCTCCAGACGCTAAACCAGAATGGCCTGGGGAAAAAATACACATACCGCTGTAATCGGGCGAGTTTCTACTTTCAGATGCAATAGGAATTTTTGGGTTAGGTCGATCCGTTCGCGAGATATGGGAGTTTGAAGCCAGGAAATGGTTGAGAAGGCAACAAATTTTTCGCAATTCTGCTGCTCCAATCGCTTAACCAGAATGGCCTAGGGAAAAAATGCACATACCGTTGTAATCGGGCGAGTTTCTACTTTCAGATGCAACTGGAATATTTGGGTTAGGTCAATCCGTTCGCGAGATATGGGAGTTTGAAGCTAAGAAATGGTTGAGAAGGCAAAAAATTTTTCGCAACTCTGCTGCTCCAAACGCTTAACCAGAATGGCCTAGGGAAAAAATACACATACCGTTGTAATCGGACGAGTCTCTACTTTCAGTTACAATAGGAATTTTTGGGTTAGGTCAATCCGGCCGCGAGATATGGGAGTTTACATCTAAGAAATGATTGAGAAGACAACAAATTTTTCGCAATTCTGCTGCTGCAAACGCTTATCCAGAATGGCCTAGGGAGAAAATACCCATACCGTTGTAATCGGGCGAGTTTCTTCTCTCAGATGCAATTGGAATTTTTGGGTTAGGTCAATCCGTTCGCGAGATATGGGAGTTTGAATCTAAGAAATGGTTGAGAAGACAACAAATTTTTCGCAGTTCTGCTGCTCCAAACGCTTAACCAGAATGGCCTAGGGAAAAAATACACATACCGTTGTAATCGGGCGAGTTTCTACTTTCAGATGCAATAGGAATTTTTGTGTTAGGTCAATCCGTTCGCGAGATATGGGGGTTTGAAGCCAAGAAATGTTTGAGAAGGCAAAAAATTTTTCGCAATTCTGCTGCTGCAAACGCTTATCCAGAATGGCCTAGAGAAAAAATACACATACCCTTGTAATCGGGCGAGTTTCTACCTTCAGATGCAATAAGAATTTTTGGGTTAGGTCAATCCGTTCGCGAGATATGGGAGTTTGAAGCCAAGAAATGGTTGAGAAGACAACAAATTTTTCGCAATTCTGCTGCACCAAACGTTTGACCAGAATGGGCTAGGGAAAAAATACACATACCGTTGAAATCGGGCGAGTTTCTACTTTCAGATGCAATAGGAGTTTTTGGGTTAGGTCTATCCGTTCGCGAGATATGGGAGTTTGAAGCCAGGAAATGGTTGAGAAGACAACAAATTTTTCGCAGTTCTGCTGCTCCAAACGCTTAACCAGAATGGCCTAGGGAAAAAATACACATACCGTTGTAATCGGGCGTGTTTCTACTTTCAGATGCAACAGGAATTTTTGGGTTAGGTCCATCCATTCGCGAGATATGGGAGTTTGAAACTAACAAATGGTTGAGAAGACAAGAAATTTTCGCACTTCTGCTGCTCCAAACGCTTAACCAGAATGGCCTAGGGAAAAAATACACATACCGCTGTAATCGGGCGAGTTTCTACTTTCAGATGCATTAGGAATTTTTGGGTCAGGTCGATCCGTTCGCGAGATATGGGAGTTTGAAGCCAGGAAATGGTTGAGAAGGCAACAAATTTTTCGCAATTCTGCTGCTCCAATCGCTTAACCAGAATGGCCTAGGGAAAAAATACACATACCGTTGTAATCGGGCGAGTTTCTACTTTCAGATGCAACTGGAATATTTGGGTTAGGTCAATCCGTTCGCGAGATATGGGAGTTTGAAGCTAAGAAATGGTTGAGAGGACAACAAATTTTTCGCACTTCTGCTGCTCCAAACGCTTAAGCAGAATGGCCTAGGGAAAAAATACACATACCGATGTAATCTGGCGAGTTTCTACTTTCAGAGGCAACAGGAATTTTTGGGTTAGGTCAAACCGTTCGCGAGATATGGTAGTTTGAAACCAAGCCATGGTTGAGAAGGCAAAAAATTTTTCGCAACTCTGCTGCTCCAAACGCTTAACCAGAAGGGCCTAGGGAAAAAATACACATACCGTTGTAGTCGGGCGAGTTTCTACTTTCAGATGCAACTGGAATTTTTGGGTTAGGTCCATCCGTTCGCGAGATATGGGAGTTCGAAGCTAAGAAATGGTTGAGAAGACAACAAATTTTTCGCACTTCTGCTGCTTCAAACGCTTAACCAGAATGGCCTAGGGAAAAAATACACATACCGTTGTAATCGGGCGAGTTTTTACTTTCAGATGCAATAGGAATTTTTGGGTCGGGTCAAACCGTTCGCGAGATATGGGAGTTTGAAGCTAAGAAATGGTTGAGAAGACAACAAATTTTTCGCAATTCTGCTGCTCCAAACGCTTAACCAGAATGGCCTAGGGAAAAAATACACATGCCGTTGTAATCGGGAGAGTTTCTACTTTCAGACGCAACAGGAATTTTTGGGTTAGGTCCATCCGTTTGCGAGACATGGGAGTTTGAAGCTAAGAAATGGTTGAGAAAACAACAAATTTTTCGCAATTCTGCTGCTTCAAACGCTTAACCAGAATGGCCTAGGGAAAAAATACACATACCGTTGTAATCGGACGAGTTTCTACTTTCAGATGCAACAGGTATATTTGGGTTAGGTAAATCCGTTCGCGAGATATGGGAGTTTGAAGCTAAGAAATGGTTGAGAAGACAACAAATTTTTCGCACTTCTGCTGCTCCAAACGCTTAACCAGAATGCCCTAGGGTTAAAATACACATACCGTTGTAATCGGGCGAGTTTCTACTTTCAGATGCAACTGGAATATTTGGGTTAGGTCAATCCGTTCTCGATATATGGGAGTTTGAAGCTAAGAAATGGTTGAGAAGACAACAAATTTTTCGCAATTCTGCTGCTGCAAACGCTTAACCAGAATGGCCTAGGGAAAAAATACACATACCGTTGTAATCGGACGAGTTTCTACTTTCAGATGCAACTGGAATATTTGGGTTAGGTCAATCCGTTCGCGAGATATGGGAGTTTGAAGCTAAGAAATGGTTGAGAAGACAACAAATTTTTCGCAATTCTGCTGCTCCAAACGCTTAACCAGAATGGCCTAGGGATAAAATACACATACCGTTGTAATCGGACGAGTTTCTACTTTCAGTTACAATAGGAATTTTTGGGTTAGGTCAATCCGTCCGCGAGATATGGGAGTTTAAATCTAAGAAATGGTTGAGAAGACAACAAATTTTTCGCAATTCTGCTGCTGCAAACGCTTAACCAGAATGGCCTAGGGAAAAAATACACATACCGTTGTAATCGGGCGAGTTTCTACTTTCAGATGCAACAGGAATTTTTGGATTAGGTCAATCCGTCCGCGAGATATGGGAGTTTAAATATAAGAAAAGGTTGAGAAGACAACAAATTTTTCGCAATTCTGCTGCTACAAACGCTTATCCAGAATTGCCTAGGGAGAAAATACACATACCGTTGTAATCGGGCGAGTTTCTACTTTCAGATGCAACTGGAATATTTGGGTTAGGTCAATCCGTTCGCGATATATGGGAGTTTGAAGCTAAGAAATGGTTGAGAAGACAACAAATTTTTCGCAATTCTGCTGCTGCAAACGCTAACCATAATGGCCTAGGGAAAAAATACACATACCGTTGTAATCGGGCGAGTTTCTACTTTCAGATGCAACAGGTATATTTGGGTTAGGTAAATCCTTTCGCGAGATATGGGAGTTTGAAGCTAAGAAATGGTTGAGAAGACAACAAATTTTTCGCACTTCTGCTGCTCCAAACGCTTAACCAGAATGGCCTAGGGATAAAATACACATACCGTTGTAATCGGGCGAGTTTCTACTTTCAGATGCAACTGGAATATTTGGGTTAGGTCAATCCGTTCTCGATATATGGGAGTTTGAAGCTAAGAAATGGTTGAGAAGACAACAAATTTTTCGCAATTCTGCTGCTGCAAACGCTTAACCAGAATGGCCTAGGGAAAAAATACACATACCGTTGTAATCGGGCGAGTTTCTACTTTCAGATGCAACAGGTATGTTTGGGTTAGGTAAATCCGTTCGCGAGATATGGGAGTTTGAAGCTAAGAAATGATTGAGAAGACAACAAATTTTTCGCACTTCTGCTGCTCCAGACGCTTAACCAGAATGGCCTGGGGAAAAAATACACATACCGCTGTAATCGGGCGAGTTTCTACTTTCAGATGCAATAGGAATTTTTGGGTTAGGTCGATCCGTTCGCGAGATATGGGAGTTTGAAGCCAGGAAATGGTTGAGAAGGCAACAAATTTTTCGCAATTCTGCTGCTCCAATCGCTTAACCAGAATGGCCTAGGGAAAAAATGCACATACCGTTGTAATCGGGCGAGTTTCTACTTTCAGATGGAACTGGAATATTTGGGTTAGGTCAATCCGTTCGCGAGATATGGGAGTTTGAAGCTAAGAAATGGTTGAGAAGACAACAAATTTTTCGCAATTCTGCTGCTCCAAACGCTTAACCAGAATGGCCTAGGGATAAAATACACATACCGTTGTAATCGGACGGGTTTCTACTTTCAGTTACAATAGGAATTTTTGGGTTAGGTCAATCCGTCCGCGAGATATGGGAGTTTAAATCTAAGAAATGGTTGAGAAGACAACAAATTTTTCGCAATTCTGCTGCTGCAAACGCTTAACCAGAATGGCCTAGGGAAAAAATACACATACCGTTGTAATCGGGCGAGTTTCTACTTTCAGATGCAACAGGAATTTTTGGATTAGGTCAATCCGTCCGCGAGATATGGGAGTTTAAATCTAAGAAAAGGTTGAGAAGACAACAAATTTTTCGCAATTCTGCTGCTACAAACGCTTATCCAGAATTGCCTAGGGAGAAAATACCCATACCTTTGTAATCGGGCGAGTTTCTTCTTTCAGATGCAATTGCAATTTTTGGGTTAGGTCAATCCGTTCGCGAGATATGGGAGTTTGAAGCTAAGAAATGGTTGAGAAGACAACAAATTTTTCGCACTTCTGCTGCTCCAAACGCTTAACCAGAATGGCCTGGGGATAAAATACACATACCTTTGTAATCGGGCGAGTTTCTACTTTCAGATGCAACAGGAATTTTTGGGTTAGGTCAAACCGTTCGCGAGATATGGTAGTTTGAAACCAAGCCATGGTTGAGAAGGCAAAAAATTTTTCGCAACTCTGCTGCTCCAAACGCTTAACCAGAATGGCCTAGGGAGAAAACACCGATACCATTGTAACCGGGCGTGTTTCTTCTTTCAGATGCAATCGGAATTTTTGGGTTAGGTCAATCCGTTCGCGAGATATGGGAGTTTAAATCTAAGAAATGTTTGAGAAGACAACAAATTTTTCGCAATTCTGCTGCTCCAAACGCTTAACCAGAATGGCCTAGGGAGAAAACACCGATACCGTTGTAATCGGGCGTGTTTCTTCTTTCAGATGCAATCGGAATTTTTGGGTTAGGTCAATCCGTTCGCGAGATATGGGAGTTTGAAGCCAGGAAATGGTTGAGAAGGCAACAAATTTTTCGCAATTCTGTTGCTCCAATCGCTTAACCAGAATGGCCGAGGGAAAAAATACACATACCGTTGTAATCGGGCGAGTTTCTACTTTCAGATGCAACTGGAATATTTGGGTTAGGTCAATCCGTTCGCGAGATATGGGAGTTTGAAGCTAAGAAATGGTTGAGAAGGCAAAAAATTTTTCGCAACTCTACTGCTCCAAACGCTTAACCAGAATGGCCTAGGGAAAAAATACACATACCGTTGTAATCGGACGAGTTTCTACTTTCAGATACAATAGGAATTTTTGGGTTAGGTCAATCCGTCCGCGAGATATGGGAGTTTACATCTAAGAAATGATTGAGAAGACAACAAATTTTTCGCAATTCTGCTGCTGCAAACGCTTAACCAGAATGGCCTAGGAAAAAAATACACATACCGTTGTAATCGGGCGAGTTTCTTCGTTCAGATGCAATCGGAATTTTTGGGTTAGGTCAATCCGTTTGCGAGATATGGGAGTTTGAAGCTAAGAAATGGTTGAGAAGACAACAAATTTTTCGCACTTCTGCTGCTCCAAACGCTTAAGCAGAATGGCCTAGGGAAAAAATACACATACCGATATAATCTGGCGAGTTTCTACTTTCAGATGCAATAGGAATTTTTGGGTTAGGTCAATCCGTCCGCGAGATATGGGAGTTTGAAGCCAGGAAATGGTTGAGAAGGCAACAAATTTTTCGCAATTCAGCTGCTCCAATCGCTTAACCAGAATGGCCTAGGGAAAAAATGCACATACCGTTGTAATCGGGCGAGTTTCTACTTTCAGATGCAATAGGAATTTTTGGGTTAGGTCAATCCGTCCGCGAGATATGGGAGTTTGAAGCCAGGAAATGGTTGAGAAGGCAACAAATTTTTCGCAATTCAGCTGCTCCAATCGCTTAACCAGAATGGCCTAGGGAAAAAATGCACATACCGTTGTAATCGGGCGAGTTTCTACATTCAGATGCAACAGGAATTTTTGGGTTAGGTCAATCCGTCCGCGAGATATGGAAGTTTAAATCTAAGAAATGTTTGAGAAGACAACAAATTTTTCGCAATTCTGCTGCTCCAAACGCTTAACCAGAATGGCCTAGGGAGAAAACACCGATACCGTTGTAATCGGGCGAGTTTCTACTTTCAGATGCAACAGGAATATTTGGGTTAGGTCTATCCGTTCGCGAGATATGGGAGTTTGAAGCTAAGAAATGGTTGAGAAGACCACAAATTATTCGCAGTTCTGCTGCTCCAAACGCTTAACCAGAATGGCCTAGGGAAAAAATACACATACCTCTGTAATCGGGCGAGTTTCTACTTTCAGATGCAATAGGAATTTTTGGGTTAGGTCGATCCGTTCGCGAGATATGGGAGTTTGAAGCCAGGAAATGGTTGAGAAGGCAACAAATTTTTCGCAATTCTGTTGCTCCAATCGCTTAACCAGAATGTCCGAGGGAAAAAATACACATACCGTTGTAATCGGGCGAGTTTCTACATTCAGATGCAACTGGAATATTTGGGTTAGGTCAATCCGTTCGCGAGATATGGGAGTTTGAAGCTAAGAAATGGTTGAGAAGGCAAAAATTTTTCGCAACTCTGCTGCTCCAAACGCTTAACCAGAATGGCCTAGGGAAAAAATACACATACCGTTGTAATCGGACGAGTTTCTACTTTCAGTAACAATAGGAATTTTTGGGTTAGGTCAATCCGTCCGCGAGATATGGGAGTTTACATCTAAGAAATGATTGAGAAGACAACAAATTTTTCGCAATTCAGCTGCTGCAAACGCTTAACCAGAATGGCCTAGGGAAAAAATTCACATACCGTTGTAATCGGGCGAGTTTCTTCGTTCAGATGCAATCGGAATTTTTGGGTTAGGTCAATCCGTTCGCGAGATATGGGAGTTTGAAGCTAAGAAATGGTTGAGAAGACAACAAATTTTTCGTAATTCTGCTGCTCCAAACGCTTAAGCAGAATGGCCTAGGGAAAAAATACACATACCGATATAATCTGGCGAGTTTCACTTTCAGGCGCAACAGGAATTTTTGGGTTAGGTCAAACCGTTCGCGAGATATGGTAGTTTGAAACCAAGCCATGGTTGAGAAGGCAAAAAATTTTTCGCAACTCTGTTGCTCCAAACGCTTAACCAGAATGGCCAAGGGAAAAAATACACATACCGCTGTAATCGGGCGAGTTTCTATTTTCAGTTGCAATAGGAATTTTTGGGTTAGGTCGATCCGTCCGCGAGATATGGGAGTTTGAAGCCAGGAAATGGTTGAGAAGGCAACAAATTTTTCGCAATTCTGCTGCTCCAATCGCTTAACCAGAATGGGCTAGGGAAAAAATGCACATACCGTTGTAATCGGGCGAGTTTCTACATTCAGATGCAACTGGAATATTTGGGTTAGGTCAAGTCGTTCGCGAGATATGGGAGTTTGAAGCTAAGAAATGGTTGAGAAGACAACAAATTTTTCGCACTTCTGCTGCTCCAAACGCTTAACCAGAATGTCCTAGGGAAAAAATACACATACCGTTGCAATCGGGCGAGTATCTACTTTCAGACGCAACAGGAATTTTTGGGTTAGGTCAATCCGTTCGCGAGATATGGGAGTTTGAAGCCAAGAAATGGTTGAGAAGGCAACAAATTTTTCGCAGTTCTGCTGCTGCAAACGCTTAACCAGAATGGCCTAGGGAAAAAATACACATACCGTTGTAATCGGGCGAGTTTCTACTTTCAGATGCAACCGGAATTTTTGGATTAGGACAATCCGTCCGCGAGATATGGGAGTTTAAATCTAAGAAATGTTTGAGAAGACAACAAATTTTTCGCAATTCTGCTGCTCCAAACGCTTAACCAGAATGGCCTAGGGAGAAAACACCGATACCGTTGTAATCGGGCATGTTTCTTCTTTCAGATGCAATCGGAATTTTTGGGTTAGGTCAATCCTTTCGCGAGATGTGGGAGTTTGAAGCTAAGAAATGGTTGAGAAGACAACAAATTTTTCGCACTTCGGCTGCTCCATACGCTTAACCAGAATGGCCTAGGGAAAAAATTCACATACCGTTGTAATCGGGCGAGTTTCTACTTTCAGATGCAACAGGAATATTTGGGTTAGGTCTATCCGTTCGCGAGATATGGGAGTTTGAAGTTAGGAAATGGTTGAGAAGTGAACAAATTTTTCGCACTTCTGCTGCTCCAAACGCTTAAGCAGAATGGCCTAGGGAAAAAATACACATACCGATATAATCTGGCGAGTTTCTACTTTCAGACGCAACAGGAATTTTTGGGTTAGGTCAAACCGTTCGCGAGATATGGTAGTTTGAAACCAAGCCATGGTTGAGAAGGCAAAAAATTTTTCGCAACTCTGCTGCTCCAAACGCTTAACCAGAATGGCCAAGGGAAAAAATACACATACCGTTGTAATCGGGCGAGTTTCTACTTTCAGATGCAACAGGAATTTTTGGATTAGGACAATCCGTCCGCGAGATATGGGAGTTTAAATCTAAAAAAAGGTTGAGAAGACAACAAATTTTTCGCAATTCTGCTGCTACAAACGCTTATCCAGAATTGCCTAGGGAGAAAATACCCATACCTTTGTAATCGGGCGAGTTTCTTCTTTCAGATGCAATTGGAATTTTTGGGTTAGGTCAATCCGTTCGCGAGATATGGGAGTTTGAAGCCTAGAAATGGTTGAGAAGGCAACAAATTTTTCGCAGTTCTGCTGCTGCAAACGCTAAACCAGAATGGCCTAGGGAAAAAATACACATACTGTTGTAATCGGGCGAGTTTCTACTTTCAGGTGCAACAGGAATTTTTGGGTTAGGACAATCCGTCCGCGAGATATGGGAGTTTAAATCTAAGAAATGTTTGAGAAGACAACAAATTTTTCGCAATTCTGCTGCTCCAAACGCTTAACCAGAATGGCCTAGGGAGAAAACACCGATACCGTTGTAATCGGGCATGTTTCTTCTTTCAGATGCAATCGGAATTTTTGGGTTAGGTCAATCCGTTCGCGAGATGTGGGAGTTTGAAGCTAAGAAATGGTTGAGAAGACAACAAATTTTTCGCACTTCTGCTGCCCCAAACGCTTAAGCAGAATGGCCTAGGGAAAAAATACACATACCGATATAATCTGGCGAGTTTCTACTTTCAGACGCAACAGGAATTTTTGGGTTAGGTCAAACCGTTCGCGAGATATGGTAGTTTGAAACTAAGCCATGGTTGAGAAGGCAAAAAACTTTTCGCAACTCTGCTGCTCCAAACGCTTAACCAGAATGGCCAAGGGAAAAAATACACATACCGTTGTAATCGGACGAGTTTCTACTTTCAGTTACAATAGGAATTTTTGGGTTAGGTCAATCCGTCCGCGAGATATGGGAGTTTAAATCTAAGAAATGGTTGAGAAGACAACAAATTTTTCGCAATTCTGCTGCTGCAAACGCTTAACCAGAATGGCCTAGGGAAAAAATACACATACCGTTGTAATCGGGCGAGTTTCTACTTTCAGATGCAACAGGAATTTTTGGATTAGGTCAATCCGTCCGCGAGATATGGGAGTTTAAATCTAAGAAAAGGTTGAGAAGACAACAAATTTTTCGCAATTCTGCTGCTACAAACGCTTATCCAGAATTGCCTAGGGAGAAAATACACATACCGTTGAAATCGGGCGAGTTTCTACTTTCAGATGCAACAGGAATTTTTGGGTTAGGTCAATCCGTCCGCGAGATATGGAAGTTTAAATCTAAGAAATGTTTGAGAAGACAACAAATTTTTCGCAATTCTGCTGCTCCAAACGCTTAAGCAGAATGGCCTAGGGAAAAAATACACATACCGATATAATCTGGCGAGTTTCTACTTTCAGACGCAACAGGAATTTTTGGGTTAGGTCAAACCGTTCGCGAGATATGGTAGTTTGAAACCAAGCCATGGTTGAGAAGGCAAAAAATTTTTCGCATCTCTGCTGCTCCAAACGCTTAACCAGAATGGCCAAGGGAAAAAATACACATACCGTTGTAATCGGACGAGTTTCTACTTTCAGTTACAATAGGAATTTTTGGGTTAGGTCAATTCGTCCGCGATATATGGGAGTTTGAAGCTAAGAAATGGTTGAGAAAACAACAAATTTTTCGCAATTCTGCTGCTCCAAACGCTTAACCAGAATGGCCTAGGGAAAAAATACACATACCGTTGTAATCGGACGAGTTTCTACTTTCAGATGCAACAGGTATATTTGGGTTAGGTAAATCCGTTCGCGAGATATGGGAGTTTGAAGCTAAGAAATGGTTGAGAAGACAACAAATTTTTCGCAGTTCTGCTGCTCCAATCGCTTAACCAGAGTGGCCTAGGGAAAAAATACACATACCGTTGTAATCGGGCGAGTTTCTACTTTCAGATGCAACAGGAATTTTTGGGTTAGGTCAATCCGTCCGCGAGATATGGAAGTTTAAATCTAAGAAATGGTTGAGAAGACAACAAATTTTTCGCAATTCTGCTGCTCCAACCGCTTAACCAGAATGGCCTAGGGATAAAATACACATACCGTTGTAATCGGGCGAGTTTCTACTTTCAGATGCAACAGGAATTTTTGGGTTAGGTCAAACCGTTCGCGAGATATGGTAGTTTGAAACCAAGCCATGGTTGAGAAGGCAAAAAATTTTTCGCAACTCTGCTGCTCCAAACGCTTAACCAGAATGGCCAAGGGAAAAAATACACATACCGTTGTAATCGGACGAGTTTCTACTTTCAGTTACAATAGGAATTTTTGGGTTAGGTCAATCCGTCCGCGAGATATGGGAGTTTAAATCTAAGAAATGGTTGAGAAGACAACAAATTTTTCGCAATTCTGCTGCTGCAAACGCTTAACCAGAATGGCCTAGGGAAAAAAAACACATACCGTTGTAATCGGGCGAGTTTCTACTTTCAGATGCAACAGGAATTTTTGGATTAGGTCAATCCGTCCGCGAGATATGGGAGTTTAAATCTGAGAAAAGGTTGAGAAGACAACAAATTTTTCGCAATTCTGCTGCTACAAACGCTTATCCAGAATTGCCTAGGGAGAAAATACCCATACCTTTGTAATTGGGCGAGTTTCTTCTTTCAGATGCAATTGGAATTTTTGGGTTAGGTCAATCCGTTCGCGAGATATGGGAGTTTGAAGCTAAGAATTGGTTGAGAAGACAACAAATTTTTCGCACTTCTGCTGCTCCAAACGCTTAACCAGAATGGCCTAGGGATAAAATACACATACCTTTGTAATCGGGCGAGTTTCTACTTTCAGATGCAACAGGAATTTTTGGGTTAGGTCAATCCGTCCGCGAGATATGGAAGTTTAAATCTAAGAAATGTTTGAGAAGACAACAAATTTTTCGCAATTCTGCTGCTCCAAACGCTTAACCAGAATGGCCTAGGGAGAAAACACCGATACCGTTGTAATCGGGCGTGTTTCTTCTTTCAGATGCAATCGGAATTTTTGGATTAGGTCAATCCGTCCGCGAGATATGGGAGTTTAAATCTAAGAAAAGGTTGAGAAGACAACAAATTTTTCGCAATTCTGCTGCTCCAAACGCTTAACCAGAATGGCCTAGGGAAAAAATACACATACCGTTGTAATCGGACGAGTTTCTACTTTCAGTTACAATAGGAATTTTTGGGTTAGGTCAATCCGTCCGCGAGATATGGGAGTTTACATCTAAGAAATGATTGAGAAGACAACAAATTTTTCGCAATTCTGCTGCTGCAAACGCTTAACCAGAATGGCCTAGAAGGAAATTACCCATACCGTTGTAATCGGGCGAGTTTCTTCTCTCAGATGCAATTGGAATTTTTGGGTTAGGTCAATCCGTTCGCGAGATATGGGAGTTTGAATCTAAGAAATGGTTGAGAAGACAACAAATTTTTCGCAGTTCTGCTGCTCCAATCGCTTAACCAGAGTGGCCTAGGGAAAAAATACACATACCGTTGTAATCGGGCGAGTTTCTACTTTCAGATGCAATAGGAATTTTTGGGTTAGGTCGATCCGTTCGCGAGATATGGGAGTTTGAAGCCAGGAAATGGTTGAGAAGGCAACAAATTTTTCGCAATTCTGTTGCTCCAATCGCTTAACCAGAATGTCCGAGGGAAAAAATACACATACCGTTGTAATCGGGCGAGTTTCTACTTTCAGATGCAACTGGAATATTTGGGTTAGGTCAATCCGTTCGCGAGATATGGGAGTTTGAAGCTAAGAAATGGTTGAGAAGGCAAAAAATTTTTCGCAACTCTGCTGCTCCAAACGCTTAACCAGAATGGCCTAGGGAAAAAATACACATACCGTTGTAATCGGACGAGTTTCTACTTTCAGTAACAATAGGAATTTTTGGGTTAGGTCAATCCGTCCGCGAGATATGGGAGTTTACATCTAAGAAATGATTGAGAAGACAACAAATTTTTCGCAATTCTGCTGCTGCAAACGCTTAACCAGAATGGCCTAGGGAAAAAATACACATACCGTTGTAATCGGGCGAGTTTCTTCGTTCAGATGCAATCGGAATTTTTGGGTTAGGTCAATCCGTTCGCGAGATATGGGAGTTTGAAGCTAAGAAATGGTTGAGAAGACAACAAATTTTTCGCAATTCTGCTGCTCCAAACGCTTAAGCAGAATGGCCTAGGGAAAAAATACACATACCGATATAATCTGGCGAGTTTCTACTTTCAGGCGCAACAGGAATTTTTGGGTTAGGTCAAACCGTTCGCGAGATATGGTAGTTTGAAACCAAGCCATGGTTGAGAAGGCAAAAAATTTTTCGCAACTCTGCTGCTCCAAACGCTTAACCAGAATGGCCAAGGGAAAAAATACACATACCGCTGTAATCGGGCGAGTTTCTATTTTCAGTTGCAATAGGAATTTTTGGGTTAGGTCGATCCGTCCGCGAGATATGGGAGTTTGAAGCCAGGAAATGGTTGAGAAGGCAACAAATTTTTCGCAATTCTGCTGCTCCAATCGCTTAACCAGAATGGGCTAGGGAAAAAATGCACATACCGTTGTAATCGGGCGAGTTTCTACATTCAGATGCAACTGGAATATTTGGGTTAGGTCAATTCGTTCGCGAGATATGGGAGTTTGAAGCTAAGAAATGGTTGAGAAGACAACAAATTTTTCGCACTTCTGCTGCTCCAAACGCTTAACCAGAATGTCCTAGGGAAAAAATACACATACCGTTGCAATCGGGCGAGTATCTACTTTCAGACGCAACAGGAATTTTTGGGTTAGGTCAATCCGTTCGCGAGATATGGGAGTTTGAAGCCAAGAAATGGTTGAGAAGGCAACAAATTTTTCGCAGTTCTGCTGCTGCAAACGCTTAACCAGAATGGCCTAGGGAAAAAATACACATACCGTTGTAATCGGGCGAGTTTCTACTTTCAGATGCAACCGGAATTTTTGGATTAGGACAATCCGTCCGCGAGATATGGGAGTTTAAATCTAAGAAATGTTTGAGAAGACAACAAATTTTTCGCAATTCTGCTGCTCCAAACGCTTAACCAGAATGGCCTAGGGAGAAAACACCGATACCGTTGTAATCGGGCATGTTTCTTCTTTCAGATGCAATCGGAATTTTTGGGTTAGGTCAATCCGTTCGCGAGATGTGGGAGTTTGAAGCTAAGAAATGGTTGAGAAGACAACAAATTTTTCGCACTTCTGCTGCCCCAAACGCTTAAGCAGAATGGCCTAGGGAAAAAATACACATACCGATATAATCTGGCGAGTTTCTACTTTCAGACGCAACAGGAATTTTTGGGTTAGGTCAAACCGTTCGCGAGATATGGTAGTTTGAAACTAAGCCATGGTTGAGAAGGCAAAAAATTTTTCGCAACTCTGCTGCTCCAAACGCTTAACCAGAATGGCCAAGGGAAAAAATACACATACCGTTGTAATCGGACGAGTTTCTACTTTCAGTTACAATAGGAATTTTTGGGTTAGGTCAATCCGTCCGCGAGATATGGGAGTTTAAATCTAAGAAATGGTTGAGAAGACAACAAATTTTTCGCAATTCTGCTGCTGCAAACGCTTAACCAGAATGGCCTAGGGAAAAAATACACATACCGTTGTAATCGGGCGAGTTTCTACTTTCAGATGCAACAGGAATTTTTGGATTAGGTCAATCCGTCCGCGAGATATGGGAGTTTAAATCTAAGAAAAGGTTGAGAAGACAACAAATTTTTCGCAATTCTGCTGCTGCAAACGCTTATCCAGAATGGCCTAGAAGGAAATTACCCATACCGTTGTAATCGGGCGAGTTTCTTCTCTCAGATGCAATTGGAATTTTTGGGTTAGGTCAATCCGTTCGCGAGATATGGGAGTTTGAATCTAAGAAATGGTTGAGAAGACAACAAATTTTTCGCAGTTCTGCTGCTCCAATCGCTTAACCAGAGTGGCCTAGGGAAAAAATACACATACCGTTGTAATCGGGCGAGTTTCTACTTTCAGATGCAATAGGAATTTTTGGGTTAGGTCGATCCGTTCGCGAGATATGGGAGTTTGAAGCCAGGAAATGGTTGAGAAGGCAACAAATTTTTCGCAATTCTGTTGCTCCAATCGCTTAACCAGAATGTCCGAGGGAAAAAATACACATACCGTTGTAATCGGGCGAGTTTCTACTTTCAGATGCAACTGGAATATTTGGGTTAGGTCAATCCGTTCGCGAGATATGGGAGTTTGAAGCTAAGAAATGGTTGAGAAGGCAAAAAATTTTTCGCAACTCTGCTGCTCCAAACGCTTAACCAGAATGGCCTAGGGAAAAAATACACATACCGTTGTAATCGGACGAGTTTCTACTTTCAGTAACAATAGGAATTTTTGGGTTAGGTCAATCCGTCCGCGAGATATGGGAGTTTACATCTAAGAAATGATTGAGAAGACAACAAATTTTTCGCAATTCTGCTGCTGCAAACGCTTAACCAGAATGGCCTAGGGAAAAAATACACATACCGTTGTAATCGGGCGAGTTTCTTCGTTCAGATGCAATCGGAATTTTTGGGTTAGGTCAATCCGTTCGCGAGATATGGGAGTTTGAAGCTAAGAAATGGTTGAGAAGACAACAAATTTTTCGCAATTCTGCTGCTCCAAACGCTTAAGCAGAATGGCCTAGGGAAAAAATACACATACCGATATAATCTGGCGAGTTTCTACTTTCAGGCGCAACAGGAATTTTTGGGTTAGGTCAAACCGTTCGCGAGATATGGTAGTTTGAAACCAAGCCATGGTTGAGAAGGCAAAAAATTTTTCGCAACTCTGCTGCTCCAAACGCTTAACCAGAATGGCCAAGGGAAAAAATACACATACCGCTGTAATCGGGCGAGTTTCTATTTTCAGTTGCAATAGGAATTTTTGGGTTAGGTCGATCCGTCCGCGAGATATGGGAGTTTGAAGCCAGGAAATGGTTGAGAAGGCAAGAAATTTTTCGCAATTCTGCTGCTCCAATCGCTTAACCAGAATGGGCTAGGGAAAAAATGCACATACCGTTGTAATCGGGCGAGTTTCTACATTCAGATGCAACTGGAATATTTGGGTTAGGTCAATTCGTTCGCGAGATATGGGAGTTTAAATCTAAGAAATGTTTGAGAAGACAACAAATTTTTCGCAATTCTGCTGCTCCAAACGCTTAACCAGAATGGCCTAGGGAGAAAACACCGATACCGTTGTAATCGGGCATGTTTCTTCTTTCAGATGCAATCGGAATTTTTGGGTTAGGTCAATCCGTTCGCGAGATGTGGGAGTTTGAAGCTAAGAAATGGTTGAGAAGACAACAAATTTTTCGCACTTCTGCTGCCCCAAACGCTTAAGCAGAATGGCCTAGGGAAAAAATACACATACCGATATAATCTGGCGAGTTTCTACTTTCAGACGCAACAGGAATTTTTGGGTTAGGTCAAACCGTTCGCGAGATATGGTAGTTTGAAACTAAGCCATGGTTGAGAAGGCAAAAAATTTTTCGCAACTCTGCTGCTCCAAACGCTTAACCAGAATGGCCAAGGGAAAAAATACACATACCGTTGTAATCGGACGAGTTTCTACTTTCAGTTACAATAGGAATTTTTGGGTTAGGTCAATCCGTCCGCGAGATATGGGAGTTTAAATCTAAGAAATGGTTGAGAAGACAACAAATTTTTCGCAATTCTGCTGCTGCAAACGCTTAACCAGAATGGCCTAGGGAAAAAATACACATACCGTTGTAATCGGGCGAGTTTCTACTTTCAGATGCAACAGGAATTTTTGGATTAGGTCAATCCGTCCGCGAGATATGGGAGTTTAAATCTAAGAAAAGGTTGAGAAGACAACAAATTTTTCGCAATTCTGCTGCTGCAAACGCTTATCCAGAATGGCCTAGAAGGAAATTACCCATACCGTTGTAATCGGGCGAGTTTCTTCTCTCAGATGCAATTGGAATTTTTGGGTTAGGTCAATCCGTTCGCGAGATATGGGAGTTTGAATCTAAGAAATGGTTGAGAAGACAACAAATTTTTCGCAGTTCTGCTGCTCCAATCGCTTAACCAGAGTGGCCTAGGGAAAAAATACACATACCGTTGTAATCGGGCGAGTTTCTACTTTCAGATGCAATAGGAATTTTTGGGTTAGGTCGATCCGTTCGCGAGATATGGGAGTTTGAAGCCAGGAAATGGTTGAGAAGGCAACAAATTTTTCGCAATTCTGTTGCTCCAATCGCTTAACCAGAATGTCCGAGGGAAAAAATACACATACCGTTGTAATCGGGCGAGTTTCTACTTTCAGATGCAACTGGAATATTTGGGTTAGGTCAATCCGTTCGCGAGATATGGGAGTTTGAAGCTAAGAAATGGTTGAGAAGGCAAAAAATTTTTCGCAACTCTGCTGCTCCAAACGCTTAACCAGAATGGCCTAGGGAAAAAATACACATACCGTTGTAATCGGACGAGTTTCTACTTTCAGTAACAATAGGAATTTTTGGGTTAGGTCAATCCGTCCGCGAGATATGGGAGTTTACATCTAAGAAATGATTGAGAAGACAACAAATTTTTCGCAATTCTGCTGCTGCAAACGCTTAACCAGAATGGCCTAGGGAAAAAATACACATACCGTTGTAATCGGGCGAGTTTCTTCGTTCAGATGCAATCGGAATTTTTGGGTTAGGTCAATCCGTTCGCGAGATATGGGAGTTTGAAGCTAAGAAATGGTTGAGAAGACAACAAATTTTTCGCAATTCTGCTGCTCCAAACGCTTAAGCAGAATGGCCTAGGGAAAAAATACACATACCGATATAATCTGGCGAGTTTCTACTTTCAGGCGCAACAGGAATTTTTGGGTTAGGTCAAACCGTTCGCGAGATATGGTAGTTTGAAACCAAGCCATGGTTGAGAAGGCAAAAAATTTTTCGCAACTCTGCTGCTCCAAACGCTTAACCAGAATGGCCAAGGGAAAAAATACACATACCGCTGTAATCGGGCGAGTTTCTATTTTCAGTTGCAATAGGAATTTTTGGGTTAGGTCGATCCGTCCGCGAGATATGGGAGTTTGAAGCCAGGAAATGGTTGAGAAGGCAAGAAATTTTTCGCAATTCTGCTGCTCCAATCGCTTAACCAGAATGGGCTAGGGAAAAAATGCACATACCGTTGTAATCGGGCGAGTTTCTACATTCAGATGCAACTGGAATATTTGGGTTAGGTCAATTCGTTCGCGAGATATGGGAGTTTGAAGCTAAGAAATGGTTGAGAAGACAACAAATTTTTCGCACTTCTGCTGCTCCAAACGCTTAACCAGAATGTCCTAGGGAAAAAATACACATACCGTTGCAATCGGGCGAGTATCTACTTTCAGACGCAACAGGAATTTTTGGGTTAGGTCAATCCGTTCGCGAGATATGGGAGTTTGAAGCCAAGAAATGGTTGAGAAGGCTACAAATTTTTCGCAGTTCTGCTGCTGCAAACGCTTAACCAGAATGGCCTAGGGAAAAAATACACATACCGTTGTAATCGGGCGAGTTTCTACTTTCAGATGCAACCGGAATTTTTGGATTAGGACAATCCGTCCGCGAGATATGGGAGTTTAAATCTAAGAAATGTTTGAGAAGACAACAAATTTTTCGCAATTCTGCTGCTCCAAACGCTTAACCAGAATGGCCTAGGGAGAAACCACCGATACCGTTGTAATCGGGCATGTTTCTTCTTTCAGATGCAATCGGAATTTTTGGGTTAGGTCAATCCTTTCGCGAGATGTGGGAGTTTGAAGCTAAGAAATGGTTGAGAAGACAACAAATTTTTCGCACTTCGGCTGCTCCATACGCTTAACCAGAATGGCCTAGGGAGAAAATTCACATACCGTTGTAATCGGGCGAGTTTCTACTTTCAGATGCAACAGGAATATTTGGGTTAGGTCTATCCGTTCGCGAGATATGGGAGTTTGAAGTTAAGAAATGGTTGAGAAGAGAACAAATTTTTCGCACTTCTGCTGCTCCAAACGCTTAAGCAGAATGGCCTAGGGAAAAAATACACATACCGATATAATCTGGCGAGTTTCTACTTTCAGACGCAACAGGAATTTTTGCGTTAGGTCAAACCGTTCGCGAGATATGGTAGTTTGAAACCAAGCCATGGTTGAGAAGGCAAAAAATTTTTCGCAACTCTGCTGCTCCAAACGCTTAACCAGAATGGCCAAGGGAAAAAATACACATACCGTTGTAATCGGACGAGTTTCTACTTTCAGTTACAATAGGAACTTTTGGGTTAGGTCAATCCGTCCGCGAGATATGGGAGTTTAAATCTAAGAAATGGTTGAGAGGACAACAAATTTTTCGCAATTCTGCTGCTGCAAACGCTCAACCAGAATGCCCTAGGGAAAAAATACACATACCGTTGTAATCGGGCGAGTTTCTACTTTCAGATGCAACAGGAATTTTTGCATTAGGACAATCCGTCCGCGAGATATGGGAGTTTAAATCTAAAAAAAGGTTGAGAAGACAACAAATTTTTCGCAATTCTGCTGCTACAAACGCTTATCCAGAATTGCCTAGGGAGAAAATACCCATACCTTTGTAATCGGGCGAGTTTCTTCTTTCAGATGCAATTGGAATTTTTGGGTTAGGTCAATCCGTTCGCGAGATATGGGAGTTTGAAGCCTAGAAATGGTTGAGAAGGCAACAAATTTTTCGCAGTTCTGCTGCTGCAAACGCTAAACCAGAATGGCCTAGGGAAAAAATACACATACCGTTGTAATCGGGCGAGTTTCTACTTTCAGGTGCAACAGGAATTTTTGGGTTAGGACAATCCGTCCGCGAGATATGGGAGTTTAAATCTAAGAAATGTTTGAGAAGACAACAAATTTTTCGCAATTCTGCTGCTCCAAACGCTTAACCAGAATGGCCTAGGGAGAAAACACCGATACCGTTGTAATCGGGCATGTTTCTTCTTTCAGATGCAATCGGAATTTTTGGGTTAGGTCAATCCGTTCGCGAGATGTGGGAGTTTGAAGCTAAGAAATGGTTGAGAAGACAACAAATTTTTCGCACTTCTGCTGCTCCAAACGCTTAAGCAGAATGGCCTAGGGAAAAAATACACATACCGATATAATCTGGCGAGTTTCTACTTTCAGACGCAACAGGAATTTTTGGGTTAGGTCAAACCGTTCGCGAGATATGGTAGTTTGAAACTAAGCCATGGTTGAGAAGGCAAAAAATTTTTCGCAACTCTGCTGCTCCAAACGCTTAACCAGAATGGCCAAGGGAAAAAATACACATACCGTTGTAATCGGACGAGTTTCTACTTTCAGTTACAATAGGAATTTTTGGGTTAGGTCAATCCGTCCGCGAGATATGGGAGTTTAAATCTAAGAAATGGTTGAGAAGACAACAAATTTTTCGCAATTCTGCTGCTGCAAACGCTTAACCAGAATGGCCTAGGGAAAAAATACACATACCGTTGTAATCGGGCGAGTTTCTACTTTCAGATGCAACAGGAATTTTTGGATTAGGTCAATCCGTCCGCGAGATATGGGAGTTTAAATCTAAGAAAAGGTTGAGAAGACAACAAATTTTTCGCAATTCTGCTGCTACAAACGCTTATCCAGAATTGCCTAGGGAGAAAATACACATACCGTTGAAATCGGGCGAGTTTCTACTTTCAGATGCAACAGGAATTTTTGGGTTAGGTCAATCCGTCCGCGAGATATGGAAGTTTAAATCTAAGAAATGTATGAGAAGACAACAAATTTTTCGCAATTCTGCTGCTCCAAACGCTTAAGCAGAATGGCCTAGGGAAAAAATACACATACCGATATAATCTGGCGAGTTTCTACTTTCAGACGCAACAGGAATTTTTGGGTTAGGTCAAACCGTTCGCGAGATATGGTAGTTTGAAACCAAGCCATGGTTGAGAAGGCAAAAAATTTTTCGCATCTCTGCTGCTCCAAACGCTTAACCAGAATGGCCAAGGGAAAAAATACACATACCGTTGTAATCGGACGAGTTTCTACTTTCAGTTACAATAGGAATTTTTGGGTTAGGTCAATTCGTCCGCGATATATGGGAGTTTGAAGCTAAGAAATGGTTGAGAAAACAACAAATTTTTCGCAATTCTGCTGCTCCAAACGCTTAACCAGAATGGCCTAGGGAAAAAATACACATACCGTTGTAATCGGACGAGTTTCTACTTTCAGATGCAACAGGTATATTTGGGTTAGGTAAATCCGTTCGCGAGATATGGGAGTTTGAAGCTAAGAAATGGTTGAGAAGACAACAAATTTTTCGCAATTCTGCTGCTACAAACGCTTATCCAGAATTGCCAAGGGAGAAAATACCCATACCTTTGTAATTGGGCGAGTTTCTTCTTTCAGATGCAATTGGAATTTTTGGGTTAGGTCAATCCGTTCGCGAGATATGGGAGTTTGAAGCTAAGAAATGGTTGAGAAGACAACAAATTTTTCGCACTTCTGCTGCTCCAAACGCTTAACCAGAATGGCCTAGGGATAAAATACACATACCTTTGTAATCGGGCGAGTTTCTACTTTCAGATGCAACAGGAATTTTTGGGTTAGGTCAATCCGTCCGCGAGATATGGAAGTTTAAATCTAAGAAATGTTTGAGGAGACAACAAATTTTTCGCAATTCTGCTGCTCCAAACGCTTAACCAGAATGGCCTAGGGAGAAAACACCGATACCGTTGTAATCGGGCGTGTTTCTTCTTTCAGATGCAATCGGAATTTTTGGATTAGGTCAATCCGTCCGCGAGATATGGGAGTTTACATCTAAGAAATGATTGAGAAGACAACAAATTTTTCGCAATTCTGCTGCTGCAAACGCTTATCCAGAATGGCCTAGAAGGAAATTACCCATACCGTTGTAATCGGGCGAGTTTCTTCTCTCAGATGCAATTGGAATTTTTGGGTTAGGTCAATCCGTTCGCGAGATATGGGAGTTTGAATCTAAGAAATGTTTGAGAAGACAACAAATTTTTCGCAGTTCTGTTGCTCCAAACGCTTAACCAGAATGGCCTAGGGAAAAAATACACATACCGTTGTAATCGGGCGAGTTTCTACTTTCAGATGCAATAGGAATTTTTGTGTTAGGTCAATCCGTTCGCGAGATATGGGGGTTTGAAGCCAAGAAATGGTTGAGAAGGCAAAAAATTTTTCGCAATTCTGCTGCTGCAAACCCTTATCCAGAATGGCCTAGAGAAAAAATACACATACCCTTGTAATCGGGCGAGTTTCTACCTTCAGATGCAATAAGAATTTTTGGGTTAGGTCAATCCGTTCGCGAGATATGGGAGTTTGAAGCCAAGAAATGGTTGAGAAGACAACAAATTTTTCGCAATTCTGCTGCACCAAACGCTTGACCAGAATGGGCTAGGGAAAAAATACACATACCGTTGAAATCGGGCTTGTTTCTACTTTGAGATGCAATAGGAATTTTTGGGTTGGGTCAAACCGTTCGCGAGATATGGGAGTTTGAAGCTAAGAAATGGTTGAGAAGACAACAAATTTTTCGCAACTCTGCTGCTCCAAACGCTTAACCAGAATGGCCTAGGGAGAAAACACCGATACCGTTGTAATCGGGCGTGTTTCTTCTTTCAGATGCAATCGGAATTTTTGGGTTAGGTCAATCCGTTCGCGAGATACGGGAGTTTGAAGCTAAGAAATGGTTGAGAAGACAACAAATTTTTCGCACTTCTGCTGCTCCAAACGCTTAACCAGAATGGCCTGGGGAAAAAATTCACATACCGTTGTAATCGGGCGAGTTTCTACTTTCAGATGCAACAGGAATATTTGGGTTAGGTCTATCCGTTCGCGAGATATGGGAGTTTGAAGCTAAGAAATGGTTGAGAGGACAACAAATTTTTCGCAGTTCTGCTGCTCCAAACGCTTAACCAGAATGGCCTAGGGAAAAAATACACATACCGCTGTAATCGGGCGAGTTTCTACTTTCAGATGCAATAGGAATTTTTGGGTTAGGTAGATCCGTTCGCGAGATATGGGAGTTTGAAGCCAGGAAATGGTTGAGAAGGCAACAAATTTTTCGCAATTCTGCTGCTCCAATCGCTTAACCAGAATGGCCTAGGGAAAAAATGCACATACCGTTGTAATCGGGCGAGTTTCTACTTTCAGATGCAACTGGAATATTTGGGTTAGGTCAATCCGTTTGCGAGATATGGGAGTTTGAAGCTAAGGAATGGTTGAGAAGACAACAAATTTTTCGCAATTCTGCTGCTCCAACCGCTGAACCAGAATGGCCTAGGGATAAAATACACATACCGTTGTAATCGGGCGAGTTTCTACTTTCAGATGCAACAGGAATTTTTGGGTTAGGTCAAACCGTTCGCGAGATATGGTAGTTTGATACCAAGCCATGGTTGAGAAGGCAAAAAATTTTTCGCAACTCTGCTGCTCCAAACGCTTAACCAGAAGGGCCTAGGGAAAAAATACACATACCGTTGTAATCGGGCGAGTTTCTACTTTCAGATGCAACTGGAATATTTGGGTTAGGTCGATCCGTTCGCGAGATATGGGAGTTTGAAGCCAGGAAATGGTTGAGAAGGCAACAAATTTTTCGCAATTCTGCTGCTCCAACCGCTTAACCAGAGTGGCCTAGGGAAAAAATACACATACCGTTGTAATCGGGCGAGTTTCTACTTTCAGATGCAACTGGAATATTTGGGTTAGGTCAATCCGTTCGCGATATATGGGAGTTTGAAGCTAAGAAATGGTTGAGAAGACAACAAATTTTTCGCACTTCTGCTGCTTCAAACGCTTAACCAGAATGGCCTAGGGAAAAAATACACATACCGTTGTAATCGGGCGAGTTTCTACTTTCAGACGCAACAGGAATTTTTGGGTTAGGTCCATCCGTTCGCGAGACATGGGAGTTTGAAGCTAAGAAATGGTTGAGAAAACAACAAATTTTTCGCAATTCTGCTGCTTCAAACGCTTAACCAGAATGGCCTAGGGAAAAAATACACATACCGTTGTAATCGGACGAGTTTCTACTTTCAGATGCAACAGGTATATTTGGGTTAGGTAAATCCGTTCGCGAGATATGGGAGTTTGAAGCTAAGAAATGGTTGAGAAGACAACAAATTTTTCGCAGTTCTGCTGCTCCAATCGCTTAACCAGAGTGGCCTAGGGAAAAAATACACATACCGTTGTAATCGGGCGAGTTTCTACTTTCAGATGCAACTGGAATATTTGGGTTAGGTCGATCCGTTCGCGAGATATGGGAGTTTGAAGCCAGGAAATGGTTGAGAAGGCAACAAATTTTTCGCAATTCTGCTGCTCCAACCGCTTAACCAGAGTGGCCTAGGGAAAAAATACACATACCGTTGTAATCGGGCGAGTTTCTACTTTCAGATGCAACTGGAATATTTGGGTTAGGTCAATCCGTTCGCGATATATGGGAGTTTGAAGCTAAGAAATGGTTGAGAAGACAACAAATTTTTCGCACTTCTGCTGCTCCAAACGCTTAACCAGAATGGCCTAGGGATAAAATACACATACCATTGTAATCGGGCGAGTTTCTACTTTCAGATGCAACAGGAATTTTTGGGTTAGGTCAATCCGTCCGCGAGATATGGAAGTTTAAATCTAAGAAATGTTTGAGAAGACAACAAATTTTTCGCAATTCTGCTGCTCCAAACGCTTAACCAGAATGTCCTAGGGAGAAAACACCGATACCGTTGTAATCGGGCGTGTTTCTTCTTTCAGATGCAATCGGAATTTTTGGGTTAGGTCAATCCGTTCGCGAGATATGGGAGTTTGAAGCTAAGAAATGGTTGAGAAGACAACAAATTTTTCGCACTTCTGCTGCTCCAAACGCTTAACCTGAATGGCCTGGGGAAAAAATTCACATACCTTTGTAATCGGGCGAGTTTCTACTTTCAGATGCAACAGGAATATTTGGGTTAGGTCTATCCGTTCGCGAGATATGGGAGTTTGAAGCTAAGAAATGGTTGAGAAGACAACAAATTTTTCGCAGTTCTGCTGCTCCAAACGCTTAACCAGAATGGCCTAGGGAAAAAATACACATACCGCTGTAATCGGGCGAGTTTCTACTTTCAGATGCAATAGGAATTTTTGGGTTAGGTCGATCCGTTCGCGAGATATGGGAGTTTGAAGCCAGGAAATGGTTGAGAAGGCAACAAATTTTTCGCAATTCTGTTGCTCCAATCGCTTAACCAGAATGGCCGAGGGAAAAAATACACATACCGTTGTAATCGGGCGAGTTTCTACTTTCAGTTATAATAGGAATTTTTGGGTTATGTCAATCCGTCCGCGAGATATGGGTGTTTACATCTAAGAAATGATTGAGAAGACAACAAATTTTTCGAAATTCTGCTGCTCCAATCGCTTAACCAGAATGGCCTAGGGAAAAAATACACATACCGTTGTAATCGGGCGAGTTTCTACTTTCAAATGCAACTGGAATATTTGGGTTAGGTCAATCCGTTCGCGAGATATGGGAGTTTGAAACTAAGAAATGGTTGAGAAGGCAACAAATTTTTCGCAATTCTGCTGCTCCAATCGCTTAACCAGAATGGCCTAGGGAAAAAATACACATACCGTTGGAATCGGGCGTGTTTCTACTTTCAGATGCAACAGGAATTTTTGGGTTATGTCCATCCGTTCGCGAGATATGGGAGTTTGAAGCCAGGAAATGGTTGAGAAGGCAACAAATTTTTCGCAATTCTGCTGCTCCAATCGCTTAACCAGAATGGCCTAGGGAAAAAATACACATACCGTTGTAATCGGGCGAGTTTCTACTTTCAGATGCAACTGGAATATTTGGGTTAGGTCAATCCGTTCGCGAGATATGGGAGTTTGAAGCTAAGAAATGGTTGAGAAGACAACAAATTCTTCGCACTTCTGCTGCTCCAAACGCTTAACCAGAATGGCCTAGGGAAAAAATACACATACCGTTGGAATCGGGCGTGTTTCTACTTTCAGATGCAACAGGAATTTTTGGGTTATGTCCATCCGTTCGCGAGATATGGGAGTTTGAAACTAAGAAATGGTTGAGAAGGCAACAAATTTTTCGCAATTCTGCTGCTCCAATCGCTTAACCAGAATGGCCTAGGGAAAAAATACACATACCGTTGGAATCGGGCGTGTTTCTACTTTCAGATGCAACAGGAATTTTTGGGTTATGTCCATCCGTTCGCGAGATATGGGAGTTTGAAACTAAGAAATGGTTGAGAAGACAAGAAATTTTCGCACTTCTGCTGCTCCAAACGCTTAACCAGAATGGCCTAGGGAAAAAATACACATACCGCTGTAATCGGGGGAGTTTCTACTTTCAGATGCAATAGGAATTTTTGGGTCAGGTCGATCCGTTCGCGAGATATGGGAGTTTGAAGCCAGGAAATGGTTGAGAAGGCAACAAATTTTTCGCAATTCTGCTGCTCCAATCGCTTAACCAGAATGGCCTAGGGAAAAAATACACATACCGTTGTAATCGGGCGAGTTTCTACTTTCAGATGCAACTGGAATATTTGGGTTAGGTCAATCCGTTCGCGAGATATGGGAGTTTGAAGCTAAGAAATGGTTGAGAAGACAAGAAATTTTCGCACTTCTGCTGCTCCAAACGCTTAACCAGAATGGCCTAGGGAAAAAATACACATACCGCTGTAATCGGGGGAGTTTCTACTTTCAGATGCAATAGGAATTTTTGGGTCAGGTCGATCCGTTCGCGAGATATGGGAGTTTGAAGCCAGGAAATGGTTGAGAAGGCAACAAATTTTTCGCAATTCTGCTGCTCCAATCGCTTAACCAGAATGGCCTAGGGAAAAAATACACATACCGTTGGAATCGGGCGTGTTTCTACTTTCAGATGCAACAGGAATTTTTGGGTTATGTCCATCCGTTCGCGAGATATGGGAGTTTGAAACTAAGAAATGGTTGAGAAGACAAGAAATTTTCGCACTTCTGCTGCTCCAAACGCTTAACCAGAATGGCCTAGGGAAAAAATACACATACCGCTGTAATCGGGGGAGTTTCTACTTTCAGATGCAATAGGAATTTTTGGGTCAGGTCGATCCGTTCGCGAGATATGGGAGTTTGAAGCCAGGAAATGGTTGAGAAGGCAACAAATTTTTCGCAATTCTGCTGCTCCAATCGCTTAACCAGAATGGCCTAGGGAAAAAATACACATACCGTTGTAATCGGGCGAGTTTCTACTTTCAGATGCAACTGGAATATTTGGGTTAGGTCAATCCGTTCGCGAGATATGGGAGTTTGAAGCTAAGAAATGGTTGAGAAGACAACAAATTCTTCGCACTTCTGCTGCTCCAAACGCTTAACCAGAATGGCCTAGGGAAAAAATACACATACCGTTGGAATCGGGCGTGTTTCTACTTTCAGATGCAACAGGAATTTTTGGGTTATGTCCATCCGTTCGCGAGATATGGGAGTTTGAAACTAAGAAATGGTTGAGAAGACAAGAAATTTTCGCACTTCTGCTGCTCCAAACGCTTAACCAGAATGGCCTAGGGAAAAAATACACATACCGCTGTAATCGGGGGAGTTTCTACTTTCAGATGCAATAGGAATTTTTGGGTCAGGTCGATCCGTTCGCGAGATATGGGAGTTTGAAGCCAGGAAATGGTTGAGAAGGCAACAAATTTTTCGCAATTCTGCTGCTCCAATCGCTTAACCAGAATGGCCTAGGGAAAAAATACACATACCGTTGTAATCGGGCGAGTTTCTACTTTCAAATGCAACTGGAATATTTGGGTTAGGTCAATCCGTTCGCGAGATATGGGAGTTTGAAGCTAAGAAATGGTTGAGAAGACAACAAATTCTTCGCACTTCTGCTGCTCCAAACGCTTAAGCAGAATGGCCTAGGGAAAAAATACACATACCGATGTAATCTGGCGAGTTTCTACTTTCAGAGGCAACAGGAATTTTTGGGTTAGGTCAAACCGTTCGCGAGATATGGTAGTTTGAAACCAAGCCATGGTTGAGAAGGCAAAAAAATTTTCGCAACTCTGCTGCTCCAAACGCTTAACCAGAAGTGCCTAGGGAAAAAATACACATACCGTTGTAATCGGGGGAGTTTCTACTTTCAGACGCAACAGGAATTTTTGGGTTAGGTCCATCCGTTCGCAAGATATGGGAGTTTGAAGCTAAGAAATGGTTGAGAGGACAACAAATTTTTCGCAGTTCTGCTGCTCCAAACGCTTAACCAGAATGGCCTAGGGAAAAAATACACATACCGCTGTAATCGGGCGAGTTTCTACTTTCAGATGCAATAGGAAT
The DNA here is from genome assembly GCF_051014685.1 of Ptiloglossa arizonensis. NCBI lineage: Eukaryota > Metazoa > Arthropoda > Insecta > Hymenoptera > Colletidae > Ptiloglossa > Ptiloglossa arizonensis. Next base: position 1,934,228 of record NC_135058.1, read on the forward strand.
TTTTGGGTTAGGTCGATCCGTTCGCGAGATATGGGAGTTTGAAGCCAGGAAATGGTTGAGAAGGCAACAAATTTTTCGCAATTCTGCTGCTCCAAGCGCTTAACCAGAATGGCCTAGGGAAAAAATGCACATACCGTTGTAATCGGGCGAGTTTCTACTTTCAGATGCAATAGGAATTTTTGGGTTATGTCCATCCGTTCGCGAGATATGGGAGTTTGAAACTAAGAAATGGTTGAGAAGACAAGAAATTTTCGCACTTCTGCTGCTCCAAACGCTTAACCAGAATGGCCTAGGGAAAAAATACACATACCGCTGTAATCGGGGGAGTTTCTACTTTCAGATGCAATAGGAATTTTTGGGTCAGGTCGATCCGTTCGCGAGATATGGGAGTTTGAAGCCAGGAAATGGTTGAGAAGGCAACAAATTTTTCGCAATTCTGCTGCTCCAATCGCTTAACCAGAATGGCCTAGGGAAAAAATACACATACCGTTGTAATCGGGCGAGTTTCTACTTTCAGATGCAACTGGAATATTTGGGTTAGGTCAATCCGTTCGCGAGATATGGGAGTTTGAAGCTAAGAAATGGTTGAGAAGACAACAAATTTTTCGCAATTCTGCTGCTCCAAACGCTTCACCAGAATGGCCTAGGGAGAAAACACCGATACCTTTGTAATCGGGCGTGTTTCTTCTTTCAGATGCAATCGGAATTTTTGGGTTAGGTCAATCCGTTCGCGAGATACGGGAGTTTGAAGCTAAGAAATGGTTGAGAAGACAACAAATTTTTCGCACTTCTGCTGCTCCAAACGCTTAACCAGAATGGCCTGGGGAAAAAATTCACATACCGTTGTAATCGGGCGAGTTTCTACTTTCAGATGCAACAGGAATATTTGGGTTAGGTCTATCCGTTCGCAAGATATGGGAGTTTGAAGCTAAGAAATGGTTGAGAGGACAACAAATTTTTCGCAGTTCTGCTGCTCCAAACGCTTAACCAGAATGGCCTAGGGAAAAAATACACATACCGCTGTAATCGGGCGAGTTTCTACTTTCAGATGCAATAGGAATTTTTGGGTTAGGTCGATCCGTTCGCGAGATATGGGAGTTTGAAGCCAGGAAATGGTTGAGAAGGCAACAAATTTTTCGCAATTCTGCTGCTCCAATCGCTTAACCAGAATGGCCTAGGGAAAAAATGCACATACCGTTGTAATCGGGCGAGTTTCTACTTTCAGATGCAACTGGAATATTTGGGTTAGGTCAATCCGTTTGCGAGATATGGGAGTTTGAAGCTAAGAAATGGTTGAGAAGACAACAAATTTTTCGCAATTCTGCTGCTCCAACCGCTTAACCAGAATGGCCTAGGGACAAAATACACATACCGTTGTAATCGGGCGAGTTTCTACTTTCAGATGCAACAGGAATTTTTGGGTTAGGTCAAACCGTTCGCGAGATATGGTAGTTTGAAACCAAGCCATGGTTGAGAAGGCAAAAAATTTTTCGCAACTCTGCTGCTCCAAACGCTTAACCAGAAGGGCCTAGGGAAAAAATACACATACCGTTGTAATCGGGCGAGTTTCTACTTTCAGATGCAACTGGAATATTTGGGTTAGGTCGATCCGTTCGCGAGATATGGGAGTTTGAAGCCAGGAAATGGTTGAGAAGGCAACAAATTTTTCGCAATTCTGCTGCTCCAACCGCTTAACCAGAGTGGCCTAGGGAAAAAATACACATACCGTTGTAATCGGGCGAGTTTCTACTTTCAGATGCAACTGGAATATTTGGGTTAGGTCAATCCGTTCGCGATATATGGGAGTTTGAAGCTAAGAAATGGTTGAGAAGACAACAAATTTTTCGCAATTCTGCTGCTCCAAACGCTTCACCAGAATGGCCTAGGGAGAAAACACCGATACCTTTGTAATCGGGCGTGTTTCTTCTTTCAGATGCAATCGGAATTTTTGGGTTAGGTCAATCCGTTCGCGAGATACGGGAGTTTGAAGCTAAGAAATGGTTGAGAAGACAACAAATTTTTCGCACTTCTGCTGCTCCAAACGCTTAACCAGAATGGCCTGGGGAAAAAATTCACATACCGTTGTAATCGGGCGAGTTTCTACTTTCAGATGCAACAGGAATATTTGGGTTAGGTCTATCCGTTCGCAAGATATGGGAGTTTGAAGCTAAGAAATGGTTGAGAGGACAACAAATTTTTCGCAGTTCTGCTGCTCCAAACGCTTAACCAGAATGGCCTAGGGAAAAAATACACATACCGCTGTAATCGGGCGAGTTTCTACTTTCAGATGCAATAGGAATTTTTGGGTTAGGTCGATCCGTTCGCGAGATATGGGAGTTTGAAGCCAGGAAATGGTTGAGAAGGCAACAAATTTTTCGCAATTCTGCTGCTCCAATCGCTTAACCAGAATGGCCTAGGGAAAAAATGCACATACCGTTGTAATCGGGCGAGTTTCTACTTTCAGATGCAACTGGAATATTTGGGTTAGGTCAATCCGTTTGCGAGATATGGGAGTTTGAAGCTAAGAAATGGTTGAGAAGACAACAAATTTTTCGCAATTCTGCTGCTCCAACCGCTTAACCAGAATGGCCTAGGGATAAAATACACATACCGTTGTAATCGGGCGAGTTTCTACTTTCAGATGCAACAGGAATTTTTGGGTTAGGTCAAACCGTTCGCGAGATATGGTAGTTTGAAACCAAGCCATGGTTGAGAAGGCAAAAAATTTTTCGCAACTCTGCTGCTCCAAACGCTTAACCAGAAGGGCCTAGGGAAAAAATACACATACCGTTGTAATCGGGCGAGTTTCTACTTTCAGATGCAACTGGAATATTTGGGTTTGGTCGATCCGTTCGCGAGATATGGGAGTTTGAAGCCAGGAAATGGTTGAGAAGGCAACAAATTTTTCGCAATTCTGCTGCTCCAACCGCTTAACCAGAGTGGCCTAGGGAAAAAATACACATACCGTTGTAATCGGGCGAGTTTCTACTTTCAGATGCAACTGGAATATTTGGGTTAGGTCAATCCGTTCGCGATATATGGGAGTTTGAAGCTAAGAAATGGTTGAGAAGACAACAAATTTTTCGCACTTCTGCTGCTTCAAACGCTTAACCAGAATGGCCTAGGGAAAAAATACACATACCGTTGTAATCGGGCGAGTTTCTACTTTCAGACGCAACAGGAATTTTTGGGTTAGGTCCATCCGTTCGCGAGACATGGGAGTTTGAAGCTAAGAAATGGTTGAGAAAACAACAAATTTTTCGCAATTCTGCTGCTTCAAACGCTTAACCAGAATGGCCTAGGGAAAAAATACACATACCGTTGTAATCGGACGAGTTTCTACTTTCAGATGCAACAGGTATATTTGGGTTAGGTAAATCCGTTCGCGAGATATGGGAGTTTGAAGCTAAGAAATGGTTGAGAAGACAACAAATTTTTCGCAGTTCTGCTGCTCCAATCGCTTAACCAGAGTGGCCTAGGGAAAAAATACACATACCGTTGTAATCGGGCGAGTTTCTACTTTCAGATGCAACTGGAATATTTGGGTTAGGTCGATCCGTTCGCGAGATATGGGAGTTTGAAGCCAGGAAATGGTTGAGAAGGCAACAAATTTTTCGCAATTCTGCTGCTCCAACCGCTTAACCAGAGTGGCCTAGGGAAAAAATACACATACCGTTGTAATCGGGCGAGTTTCTACTTTCAGATGCAACTGGAATATTTGGGTTAGGTCAATCCGTTCGCGATATATGGCAGTTTGAAGCTAAGAAATGGTTGAGAAGACAACAAATTTTTCGCACTTCTGCTGCTCCAAACGCTTAACCAGAATGGCCTAGGGATAAAATACACATACCGTTGTAATCGGGCGAGTTTCTACTTTCAGATGCAACAGGAATTTTTGGGTTAGGTCAATCCGTCCGCGAGATATGGAAGTTTAAATCTAAGAAATGTTTGAGAAGACAACAAATTTTTCGCAATTCTGCTGCTCCAAACGCTTAACCAGAATGTCCTAGGGAGAAAACACCGATACCGTTGTAATCGGGCGTGTTTCTTCTTTCAGATGCAATCGGAATTTTTGGGTTAGGTCAATCCGTTCGCGAGATACGGGAGTTTGAAGCTAAGAAATGGTTGAGAAGACAACAAATTTTTCGCACTTCTGCTGCTCCAAACGCTTAACCAGAATGGCCTGGGGAAAAAATTCACATACCGTTGTAATCGGGCGAGTTTCTACTTTCAGATGCAACAGGAATTTTTGGGTTAGGTCAATCCGTCCGCGAGATATGGAAGTTTAAATCTAAGAAATGTTTGAGACGACAACAAATTTTTCGCAATTCTGCTGCTCCAAACGCTTAACCAGAATGGCCTAGGGAGAAAACACCGATACCGTTGTAATCGGGCGTGTTTCTTCTTTCAGATGCAATCGGAATTTTTGGGTTAGGTCAATCCGTTCGCGAGATATGGGAGTTTGAAGCTAAGAAATCGTTGAGAAGACAACAAATTTTTCGCACTTCTGCTGCTCCAAACGCTTAATCTGAATGGCCTGGGGAAAAAATTCACATACCGTTGTAATCGGGCGAGTTTCTACTTTCAGATGCAACAGGAATATTTGGGTTAGGTCTATCCGTTCGCGAGATATGGGAGTTTGAAGCTAAGAAATGGTTGAGAAGACAACAAATTTTTCGCAGTTCTGCTGCTCCAAACGCTTAACCAGAAGGGCCTAGGGAAAAAATACACATACCGTTGTAATCGGGCGAGTTTCTACTTTCAGATGCAACTGGAATATTTGGGTTAGGTCGATCCGTTCGCGAGATATGGGAGTTTGAAGCCAGGAAATGGTTGAGAAGGCAACAAATTTTTCGCAATTCTGCTGCTCCAACCGCTTAACCAGAGTGGCCTAGGGAAAAAATACACATACCGTTGTAATCGGGCGAGTTTCTACTTTCAGATGCAACTGGAATATTTGGGTTAGGTCAATCCGTTCGCGATATATGGGAGTTTGAAGCTAAGAAATGGTTGAGAAGACAACAAATTTTTCGCAATTCTGCTGCTCCAAACGCTTCACCAGAATGGCCTAGGGAGAAAACACCGATACCTTTGTAATCGGGCGTGTTTCTTCTTTCAGATGCAATCGGAATTTTTGGGTTAGGTCAATCCGTTCGCGAGATACGGGAGTTTGAAGCTAAGAAATGGTTGAGAAGACAACAAATTTTTCGCACTTCTGCTGCTCCAAACGCTTAACCAGAATGGCCTGGGGAAAAAATTCACATACCGTTGTAATCGGGCGAGTTTCTACTTTCAGATGCAACAGGAATATTTGGGTTAGGTCTATCCGTTCGCAAGATATGGGAGTTTGAAGCTAAGAAATGGTTGAGAGGACAACAAATTTTTCGCAGTTCTGCTGCTCCAAACGCTTAACCAGAATGGCCTAGGGAAAAAATACACATACCGCTGTAATCGGGCGAGTTTCTACTTTCAGATGCAATAGGAATTTTTGGGTTAGGTCGATCCGTTCGCGAGATATGGGAGTTTGAAGCCAGGAAATGGTTGAGAAGGCAACAAATTTTTCGCAATTCTGCTGCTCCAATCGCTTAACCAGAATGGCCTAGGGAAAAAATGCACATACCGTTGTAATCGGGCGAGTTTCTACTTTCAGATGCAACTGGAATATTTGGGTTAGGTCAATCCGTTTGCGAGATATGGGAGTTTGAAGCTAAGAAATGGTTGAGAAGACAACAAATTTTTCGCAATTCTGCTGCTCCAACCGCTTAACCAGAATGGCCTAGGGATAAAATACACATACCGTTGTAATCGGGCGAGTTTCTACTTTCAGATGCAACAGGAATTTTTGGGTTAGGTCAAACCGTTCGCGAGATATGGTAGTTTGAAACCAAGCCATGGTTGAGAAGGCAAAAAATTTTTCGCAACTCTGCTGCTCCAAACGCTTAACCAGAAGGGCCTAGGGAAAAAATACACATACCGTTGTAATCGGGCGAGTTTCTACTTTCAGATGCAACTGGAATATTTGGGTTAGGTCGATCCGTTCGCGAGATATGGGAGTTTGAAGCCAGGAAATGGTTGAGAAGGCAACAAATTTTTCGCAATTCTGCTGCTCCAACCGCTTAACCAGAGTGGCCTAGGGAAAAAATACACATACCGTTGTAATCGGGCGAGTTTCTACTTTCAGATGCAACTGGAATATTTGGGTTAGGTCAATCCGTTCGCGATATATGGGAGTTTGAAGCTAAGAAATGGTTGAGAAGACAACAAATTTTTCGCACTTCTGCTGCTTCAAACGCTTAACCAGAATGGCCTAGGGAGAAAACACCGATACCGTTGTAATCGGGCGTGTTTCTTCTTTCAGATGCAATCGGAATTTTTGGGTTAGGTCAATCCGTTCGCGAGATATGGGAGTTTGAAGCTAAGAAATCGTTGAGAAGACAACAAATTTTTCGCACTTCTGCTGCTCCAAACGCTTAATCTGAATGGCCTGGGGAAAAAATTCACATACCGTTGTAATCGGGCGAGTTTCTACTTTCAGATGCAACAGGAATATTTGGGTTAGGTCTATCCGTTCGCGAGATATGGGAGTTTGAAGCTAAGAAATGGTTGAGAAGACAACAAATTTTTCGCAGTTCTGCTGCTCCAAACGCTTAACCAGAATGGCCTAGGGAAAAAATACACATACCGCTGTAATCGGGCGAGTTTCTACTTTCAGATGCAATAGGAATTTTTGGGTTAGGTCGATCCGTTCGCGAGATATGGGAGTTTGAAGCCAGGAAATGGTTGAGAAGGCAACAAATTTTTCGCAATTCTGTTGCTCCAATCGCTTAACCAGAATGGCCGAGGGAAAAAATACACATACCGTTGTAATCGGGCGAGTTTCTACTTTCAGATGCAACTGGAATATTTGGGTTAGGTCAATCCGTTCGCGATATATGGCAGTTTGAAGCTAAGAAATGGTTGAGAAGACAACAAATTTTTCGCACTTCTGCTGCTCCAAACGCTTAACCAGAATGGCCTAGGGATAAAATACACATACCGTTGTAATCGGGCGAGTTTCTACTTTCAGATGCAACAGGAATTTTTGGGTTAGGTCAATCCGTCCGCGAGATATGGAAGTTTAAATCTAAGAAATGTTTGAGAAGACAACAAATTTTTCGCAATTCTGCTGCTCCAAACGCTTAACCAGAATGTCCTAGGGAGAAAACACCGATACCGTTGTAATCGGGCGTGTTTCTTCTTTCAGATGCAATCGGAATTTTTGGGTTAGGTCAATCCGTTCGCGAGATACGGGAGTTTGAAGCTAAGAAATGGTTGAGAAGACAACAAATTTTTCGCACTTCTGCTGCTCCAAACGCTTAACCAGAATGGCCTGGGGAAAAAATTCACATACCGTTGTAATCGGGCGAGTTTCTACTTTCAGATGCAACAGGAATTTTTGGGTTAGGTCAATCCGTCCGCGAGATATGGAAGTTTAAATCTAAGAAATGTTTGAGACGACAACAAATTTTTCGCAATTCTGCTGCTCCAAACGCTTAACCAGAATGGCCTAGGGAGAAAACACCGATACCGTTGTAATCGGGCGTGTTTCTTCTTTCAGATGCAATCGGAATTTTTGGGTTAGGTCAATCCGTTCGCGAGATATGGGAGTTTGAAGCTAAGAAATCGTTGAGAAGACAACAAATTTTTCGCACTTCTGCTGCTCCAAACGCTTAATCTGAATGGCCTGGGGAAAAAATTCACATACCGTTGTAATCGGGCGAGTTTCTACTTTCAGATGCAACAGGAATATTTGGGTTAGGTCTATCCGTTCGCGAGATATGGGAGTTTGAAGCTAAGAAATGGTTGAGAAGACAACAAATTTTTCGCAGTTCTGCTGCTCCAAACGCTTAACCAGAATGGCCTAGGGAAAAAATACACATACCGCTGTAATCGGGCGAGTTTCTACTTTCAGATGCAATAGGAATTTTTGGGTTAGGTCGATCCGTTCGCGAGATATGGGAGTTTGAAGCCAGGAAATGGTTGAGAAGGCAACAAATTTTTCGCAATTCTGTTGCTCCAATCGCTTAACCAGAATGGCCGAGGGAAAAAATACACATACCGTTGTAATCGGGCGAGTTTTTACTTTCAGACGCAACAGGAATTTTTGGGTTAGGTCCATCCGTTCGCGAGACATGGGAGTGTGAAGCTAAGAAATGGTTGAGAAAACAACAAATTTTTCGCAATTCTGCTGCTTCAAACGCTTAACCAGAATGGCCTAGGGAAAAAATACACATACCGTTGTAATCGAACGAGTTTCTACTTTCAGATGCAACAGGTATATTTGGGTTAGGTAAATCCGTTCGCGATATATGGGAGTTTGAAGCTAAGAAATGGTTGAGAAGACAACAAATTTTTCGCAATTCTGCTGCTGCAAACGCTTAACCAGAATGGCCTAGGGAAAAAATACACATACCGTTGTAATCGGGCGAGTTTCTACCTTCAGATGCAACAGGTATATTTGGGTTAGGTAAATCCGTTCGCGAGATATGGGAGTTTGAAGCTAAGAAATGGTTGAGAAGACAACAAATTTTTCGCACTTCTGCTGCTCCAAACGCTTAACCAGAACGGCCTAGGGATAAAATACACATACCGTTGTAATCGGGCGAGTTTCTACTTTCAGATGCAACAGGAATTTTTGGGTTATGTCCATCCGTTCGCGAGATATGGGAGTTTGAAACTAAGAAATGGTTGAGAAGACAAGAAATTTTCGCACTTCTGCTGCTCCAAACGCTTAACCAGAATGGCCTAGGGAAAAAATACACATACCGCTGTAATCGGGGGAGTTTCTACTTTCAGATGCAATAGGAATTTTTGGGTCAGGTCGATCCGTTCGCGAGATATGGGAGTTTGAAGCCAGGAAATGGTTGAGAAGGCAACAAATTTTTCGCAATTCTGCTGCTCCAATCGCTTAACCAGAATGGCCTAGGGAAAAAATACACATACCGTTGTAATCGGGCGAGTTTCTACTTTCAGATGCAACTGGAATATTTGGGTTAGGTCAATCCGTTCGCGAGATATGGGAGTTTGAAGCTAAGAAATGGTTGAGAAGACAACAAATTCTTCGCACTTCTGCTGCTCCAAACGCTTAAGCAGAATGGCCTAGGGAAAAAATACACATACCGATGTAATCTGGCGAGTTTCTACTTTCAGAGGCAACAGGAATTTTTGGGTTAGGTCAAACCGTTCGCGAGATATGGTAGTTTGAAACCAAGCCATGGTTGAGAAGGCAAAAAATTTTTCGCAACTCTGCTGCTCCAAACGCTTAACCAGAAGTGCCTAGGGAAAAAATACACATACCGTTGTAATCGGGCGAGTTTCTACTTTCAGATGCAACAGGAGTTTTTGGGTTAGGTCCATCCGTTCGCGAGATATGGGAGTTCGAAGCTAAGAAATGGTTGAGAAGACAACAAATTTTTCGCACTTCTGCTGCTTCAAACGCTTAACCAGAATGGCCTAGGGAAAAAATACACATACCGTTGTAATCGGGCGAGTTTTTACTTTCAGACGCAACAGGAATTTTTGGGTTAGGTCCATCCGTTCGCGAGACATGGGAGTGTGAAGCTAAGAAATGGTTGAGAAAACAACAAATTTTTCGCAATTCTGCTGCTTCAAACGCTTAACCAGAATGGCCTAGGGAAAAGATACACATACCGTTGTAATCGGACGAGTTTCTACTTTCAGATGCAACAGGTATATTTGGGTTAGGTAAATCCGTTCGCGAGATATGGGAGTTTGAAGCTAAGAAATGGTTGAGAAGACAACAAATTTTTCGCAATTCTGCTGCTGCAAACGCTTAACCAGAATGGCCTAGGGAAAAAATACACATACCGTTGTAATCGGGCGAGTTTCTACTTTCAGATGCAACAGGTATATTTGGGTTAGGTAAATCCGTTCGCGAGATATGGGAGTTTGAAGCTAAGAAATGGTTGAGAAGACAACAAATTTTTCGCAGTTCTGCTGCGCCAATCGCTTAACCAGAGTGGCCTAGGGAAAAAATACACATACCGTTGTAATCGGGCGAGTTTCTACTTTCAGATGCAACTGGAATATTTGGGTTAGGTCAATCCGTTCGCGATATATGAGAGTTTGAAGCTAAGAAATGGTTGAGAAGACAACAAATTTTTCGCAATTCTGCTGCTGCAAACGCTTAACCAGAATGGCCTAGGGAAAAAATACACATACCGTTGTAATCGGGCGAGTTTCTACTTTCAGATGCAACAGGTATATTTGGGTTAGGTAAATCCGTTCGCGAGATATGGGAGTTTGAAGCTAAGAAATGGTTGAGAAGACAACAAATTTTTCGCACTTCTGCTGCTCCAAACGCTTAACCAGAATGGCCTAGGGATAAAATACACATACCGTTGTAATCGGGCGAGTTTCTACTTTCAGATGCAACAGGAATTTTTGGGTTAGGTCAATCCGTCCGCGAGATATGGAAGTTTAAATCTAAGAAATGGTTGAGAGGACAACAAATTTTTCGCAGTTCTGCTGCTTCAAACGCTTAACCAGAATGGCCTAGGGAAAAAATACACATACCGCTGTAATCGGGCGAGTTTCTACTTTCAGATGCAATAGGAATTTTTGGGATAGGTCGATCCGTTCGCGAGATATGGGAGTTTGAAGCCAGGAAATGGTTGAGAAGGCAACAAATTTTTCGCAATTCTGCTGCTCCAATCGCTTAACCAGAATGGCCTAGGGAAAAAATGCACATACCGTTGTAATCGGGCGAGTTTCTACTTTCAGATGCAACTGGAATATTTGGGTTAGGTCAATCCGTTCGCGAGATATGGGAGTTTGAAGCAAAGAAATGGTTGAGAAGACAACAAATTTTTCGCAATTCTGCTGCTCCAAACGCTTAAGCAGAATGGCCTAGGGAAAAAATACACATGCCGTTGAAATCGGGCGAGTTTCTACTTTCAGATGCAATAGGAATTTTTGGGTTAGGTCAAACCGTTCGCGAGATATGGTAGTTTGAAACCAAGCCATGGTTGAGAAGGCATCAAATTTTTCGCAACTCTGCTGCTCCAAACGCTTAACCAGAATGGCCTAGGGAAAAAATACACATACCGTTGTAATCGGGCGAGTTTCTACCTTCAGATGCAATAAGAATTTTTGGGTTAGGTCAATCCGTTCGCGAGATATGGGAGTTTGAAGCCAAGAAATGGTTGAGAAGACAACAAATTTTTGGCAATTCTGCTGCTCCAAACGCTTGACCAGAATGGGCTAGGGAAAAATACACATACCGTTGAAATCGGGCGAGTTTCTACTTTCAGATGCAATAGGAATTTTTGGGTTAGGTCGATCCGTTCGCGAGATATGGGAGTTTGAAGCTAAGAAATGGTTGAGAAGACAACAAATTTGTCGCACTTCTGCTGCTCCAAACGCTTAAGCAGAATGGCCTAGGGAAAAAATACACATGCCGTTGAAATCGGGCGAGGTTCTACTTTCAGATGCAATAGGAATTTTTGGGTTAGGTCAAACCGTTCGCGAGATATGGTAGTTCGAAGCTAAGAAATGGTTGAGAAGGCATCAAATTTTTCGCAACTCTGCTGCTTCAAACGCTTAACCAGAATGGCCTAGGGAAAAAATACACATACCGTTGTAATCGGGCGAGTTTTTACTTTCAGACGCAACAGGAATTTTTGGGTTAGGTCCATCCGTTCGCGAGACATGGGAGTGTGAAGCTAAGAAATGGTTGAGAAAACAACAAATTTTTCGCAATTCTGCTGCTTCAAACGCTTAACCAGAATGGCCTAGGGAAAAAATACACATACCGTTGTAATCGAACGAGTTTCTACTTTCAGATGCAACAGGTATATTTGGGTTAGGTAAATCCGTTCGCGATATATGGGAGTTTGAAGCTAAGAAATGGTTGAGAAGACAACAAATTTTTCGCAATTCTGCTGCTGCAAACGCTTAACCAGAATGGCCTAGGGAAAAAATACACATACCGTTGTAATCGGGCGAGTTTCTACCTTCAGATGCAACAGGTATATTTGGGTTAGGTAAATCCGTTCGCGAGATATGGGAGTTTGAAGCTAAGAAATGGTTGAGAAGACAACAAATTTTTCGCACTTCTGCTGCTCCAAACGCTTAACCAGAACGGCCTAGGGATAAAATACACATACCGTTGTAATCGGGCGAGTTTCTACTTTTAGATGCAACAGGAATTTTTGGGTTAGGTCAATCCGTCCGCGAGATATGGAAGTTTAAATCTAAGAAATGTTTGAGAAGACAACAAATTTTTCGCAATTCTGCTGCTCCAAACGCTTAACCAGAATGGCCTAGGGAGAAAACACCGATACCGTTGTAATCGGGCGTGTTTCTTCTTTCAGATGCAATCGGAATTTTTGGGTTAGGTCAATCCGTTCGCGAGATACGGGAGTTTGAAGCTAAGAAATGGTTGAGAAGACAACAAATTTTTCGCACTTCTGCTGCTCCAAACGCTTAACCAGAATGGCCTGGGGAAAAAATTCCCATACCGTTGTAATCGGGCGAGTTTCTACTTTCAGATGCAATAGGAATTTTTGGGATAGGTCGATCCGTTCGCGAGATATGGGAGTTTGAAGCCAGGAAATGGTTGAGAAGGCAACAAATTTTTCGCAATTCTGCTGCTCCAATCGCTTAACCAGAATGGCCTAGGGAAAAAATGCACATACCGTTGAAATCGGGCGAGTTTCTACTTTCAGATGCAATAGGAATTTTTGGGTTAGGTCAAACCGTTCGCGAGATATGGTAGTTCGAAGCTAAGAAACGGTTGAGAAGGCATCAAATTTTTCGCAACTCTGCTGCTTCAAACGCTTAACCAGAATGGCCTAGGGAAAAAATACACATACCGTTGTAATCGGGCGAGTTTTTACTTTCAGACGCAACAGGAATTTTTGGGTTAGGTCCATCCGTTCGCGAGACATGGGAGTGTGAAGCTAAGAAATGGTTGAGAAAACAACAAATTTTTCGCAATTCTGCTGCTTCAAACGCTTAACCAGAATGGCCTAGGGAAAAAATACACATACCGTTGTAATCGAACGAGTTTCTACTTTCAGATGCAACAGGTATATTTGGGTTAGGTAAATCCGTTCGCGAGATATGGGAGTTTGAAGCTAAGAAATGGTTGAGAAGACAACAAATTTTTCGCAGTTCTGCTGCTCCAATCGCTTAACCAGAGTGGCCTAGGGAAAAAATACACATACCGTTGTAATCGGGCGAGTTTCTACTTTCAGATGCAACTGGAATATTTGGGTTAGGTCAATCCGTTCGCGATATATGGGAGTTTGAAGCTAAGAAATGGTTGAGAAGACAACAAATTTTTCGCAATTCTGCTGCTGCAAACGCTTAACCAGAATGGCCTAGGGAAAAAATACACATACCGTTGTAATCGGGCGAGTTTCTACTTTCAGATGCAACAGGAATTTTTGGGTTAGGTCAATCCGTCCGCGAGATATGGAAGTTTAAATCTAAGAAATGGTTGAGAGGACAACAAATTTTTCGCAGTTCTGCTGCTTCAAACGCTTAACCAGAATGGCCTAGGGAAAAAATACACATACCGCTGTAATCGGGCGAGTTTCTACTTTCAGATGCAATAGGAATTTTTGGGATAGGTCGATCCGTTCGCGAGATATGGGAGTTTGAAGCCAGGAAATGGTTGAGAAGGCAACAAATTTTTCGCAATTCTGCTGCTCCAATCGCTTAACCAGAATGGCCTAGGGAAAAAATGCACATACCGTTGTAATCGGGCGAGTTTCTACTTTCAGATGCAACTGGAATATTTGGGTTAGGTCAAACCGTTCGCGAGATATGGGAGTTTGAAGCTAAGAAATGGTTGAGAAGACAACAAATTTTTCGCAATTCTGCTGCTCCAAACGCTTAAGCAGAATGGCCTAGGGAAAAAATACACATGCCGTTGAAATCGGGCGAGTTTCTACTTTCAGATGCAATAGGAATTTTTGGGTTAGGTCAAACCGTTCGCGAGATATGGTAGTTTGAAACCAAGCCATGGTTGAGAAGGCATCAAATTTTTCGCAACTCTGCTGCTCCAAACGCTTAACCAGAATGGCCTAGGGAAAAAATACACATACCGTTGTAATCGGGCGAGTTTCTACCTTCAGATGCAATAAGAATTTTTGGGTTAGGTCAATCCGTTCGCGAGATATGGGAGTTTGAAGCCAAGAAATGGTTGAGAAGACAACAAATTTTTGGCAATTCTGCTGCTCCAAACGCTTGACCAGAATGGGCTAGGGAAAAATACACATACCGTTGAAATCGGGCGAGTTTCTACTTTCAGATGCAATAGGAATTTTTGGGTTAGGTCGATCCGTTCGCGAGATATGGGAGTTTGAAGCTAAGAAATGGTTGAGAAGACAACAAATTTGTCGCACTTCTGCTGCTCCAAACGCTTAAGCAGAATGACCTAGGGAAAAAATACACATGCCGTTGAAATCGGGCGAGTTTCTACTTTCAGATGCAATAGGAATTTTTGGGTTAGGTCAAACCGTTCGCGAGATATGGTAGTTCGAAGCTAAGAAATGGTTGAGAAGGCATCAAATTTTTCGCAACTCTGCTGCTTCAAACGCTTAACCAGAATGGCCTAGGGAAAAAATACACATACCGTTGTAATCGGGCGAGTTTTTACTTTCAGACGCAACAGGAATTTTTGGGTTAGGTCCATCCGTTCGCGAGACATGGGAGTGTGAAGCTAAGAAATGGTTGAGAAAACAACAAATTTTTCGCAATTCTGCTGCTTCAAACGCTTAACCAGAATGGCCTAGGGAAAAAATACACATACCGTTGTAATCGAACGAGTTTCTACTTTCAGATGCAACAGGTATATTTGGGTTAGGTAAATCCGTTCGCGAGATATGGGAGTTTGAAGCTAAGAAATGGTTGAGAAGACAACAAATTTTTCGCAGTTCTGCTGCTCCAATCGCTTAACCAGAGTGGCCTAGGGAAAAAATACACATACCGTTGTAATCGGGCGAGTTTCTACTTTCAGATGCAACTGGAATATTTGGGTTAGGTCAATCCGTTCGCGATATATGGGAGTTTGAAGCTAAGAAATGGTTGAGAAGACAACAAATTTTTCGCAATTCTGCTGCTGCAAACGCTTAACCAGAATGGCCTAGGGAAAAAATACACATACCGTTGTAATCGGGCGAGTTTCTACCTTCAGATGCAACAGGTATATTTGGGTTAGGTAAATCCGTTCGCGAGATATGGGAGTTTGAAGCTAAGAAATGGTTGAGAAGACAACAAATTTTTCGCACTTCTGCTGCTCCAAACGCTTAACCAGAACGGCCTAGGGATAAAATACACATACCGTTGTAATCGGGCGAGTTTCTACTTTTAGATGCAACAGGAATTTTTGGGTTAGGTCAATCCGTCCGCGAGATATGGAAGTTTAAATCTAAGAAATGTTTGAGAAGACAACAAATTTTTCGCAATTCTGCTGCTCCAAACGCTTAACCAGAATGGCCTAGGGAGAAAACACCGATACCGTTGTAATCGGGCGTGTTTCTTCTTTCAGATGCAATCGGAATTTTTGGGTTAGGTCAATCCGTTCGCGAGATACGGGAGTTTGAAGCTAAGAAATGGTTGAGAAGACAACAAATTTTTCGCACTTCTGCTGCTCCAAACGCTTAACCAGAATGGCCTGGGGAAAAAATTCCCATACCGTTGTAATCGGGCGAGTTTCTACTTTCAGATGGAATAGGAATTTTTGGGATAGGTCGATCCGTTCGCGAGATATGGGAGTTTGAAGCCAGGAAATGGTTGAGAAGGCAACAAATTTTTCGCAATTCTGCTGCTCCAATCGCTTAACCAGAATGGCCTAGGGAAAAAATGCACATACCGTTGAAATCGGGCGAGTTTCTACTTTCAGATGCAATAGGAATTTTTGGGTTAGGTCAAACCGTTCGCGAGATATGGTAGTTCGAAGCTAAGAAATGGTTGAGAAGGCATCAAATTTTTCGCAACTCTGCTGCTTCAAACGCTTAACCAGAATGGCCTAGGGAAAAAATACACATACCGTTGTAATCGGGCGAGTTTTTACTTTCAGACGCAACAGGAATTTTTGGGTTAGGTCCATCCGTTCGCGAGACATGGGAGTGTGAAGCTAAGAAATGGTTGAGAAAACAACAAATTTTTCGCAATTCTGCTGCTGCAAACGCTTAACCAGAATGGCCTAGGGAAAAAATACACATACCGTTGTAATCGGGCGAGTTTCTACCTTCAGATGCAACAGGTATATTTGGGTTAGGTAAATCCGTTCGCGAGATATGGGAGTTTGAAGCTAAGAAATGGTTGAGAAGACAACAAATTTGTCGCACTTCTGCTGCTCCAAACGCTTAAGCAGAATGGCCTAGGGAAAAAATACACATGCCGTTGAAATCGGGCGAGTTTCTACTTTCAGATGCAATAGGAATTTTTGGGTTAGGTCAAACCGTTCGCGAGATATGGTAGTTCGAAGCTAAGAAATGGTTGAGAAGGCATCAAATTTTTCGCAACTCTGCTGCTTCAAACGCTTAACCAGAATGGCCTAGGGAAAAAATACACATACCGTTGTAATCGGGCGAGTTTTTACTTTCAGACGCAACAGGAATTTTTGGGTTAGGTCCATCCGTTCGCGAGACATGGGAGTGTGAAGCTAAGAAATGGTTGAGAAAACAACAAATTTTTCGCAATTCTGCTGCTTCAAACGCTTAACCAGAATGGCCTAGGGAAAAAATACACATACCGTTGTAATCGAACGAGTTTCTACTTTCAGATGCAACAGGTATATTTGGGTTAGGTAAATCCGTTCGCGAGATATGGGAGTTTGAAGCTAAGAAATGGTTGAGAAGACAACAAATTTTTCGCAGTTCTGCTGCTCCAATCGCTTAACCAGAGTGGCCTAGGGAAAAAATACACATACCGTTGTAATCGGGCGAGTTTCTACTTTCAGATGCAACTGGAATATTTGGGTTAGGTCAATCCGTTCGCGATATATGGGAGTTTGAAGCTAAGAAATGGTTGAGAAGACAACAAATTTTTCGCAATTCTGCTGCTGCAAACGCTTAACCAGAATGGCCTAGGGAAAAAATACACATACCGTTGTAATCGGGCGTGTTTCTACCTTCAGATGCAACAGGTATATTTGGGTTAGGTAAATCCGTTCGCGAGATATGGGAGTTTGAAGCTAAGAAATGGTTGAGAAGACAACAAATTTTTCGCACTTCTGCTGCTCCAAACGCTTAACCAGAACGGCCTAGGGATAAAATACACATACCGTTGTAATCGGGCGAGTTTCTACTTTTAGATGCAACAGGAATTTTTGGGTTAGGTCAATCCGTCCGCGAGATATGGAAGTTTAAATCTAAGAAATGTTTGAGAAGACAACAAATTTTTCGCAATTCTGCTGCTCCAAACGCTTAACCAGAATGGCCTAGGGAGAAAACACCGATACCGTTGTAATCGGGCGTGTTTCTTCTTTCAGATGCAATCGGAATTTTTGGGTTAGGTCAATCCGTTCGCGAGATACGGGAGTTTGAAGCTAAGAAATGGTTGAGAAGACAACAAATTTTTCGCACTTCTGCTGCTCCAAACGCTTAACCAGAATGGCCTGGGGAAAAAATTCCCATACCGTTGTAATCGGGCGAGTTTCTACTTTCAGATGCAATAGGAATTTTTGGGATAGGTCGATCCGTTCGCGAGATATGGGAGTTTGAAGCCAGGAAATGGTTGAGAAGGCAACAAATTTTTCGCAATTCTGCTGCTCCAATCGCTTAACCAGAATGGCCTAGGGAAAAAATGCACATACCGTTGAAATCGGGCGAGTTTCTACTTTCAGATGCAATAGGAATTTTTGGGTTAGGTCAAACCGTTCGCGAGATATGGTAGTTCGAAGCTAAGAAATGGTTGAGAAGGCATCAAATTTTTCGCAACTCTGCTGCTTCAAACGCTTAACCAGAATGGCCTAGGGAAAAAATACACATACCGTTGTAATCGGGCGAGTTTTTACTTTCAGACGCAACAGGAATTTTTGGGTTAGGTCCATCCGGTCGCGAGACATGGGATTGTGAAGCTAAGAAATGGTTGAGAAAACAACAAATTTTTCGCAATTCTGCTGCTTCAAACGCTTAACCAGAATGGCCTAGGGAAAAAATACACATACCGTTGTAATCGAACGAGTTTCTACTTTCAGATGCAACAGGTATATTTGGGTTAGGTAAATCCGTTCGCGAGATATGGGAGTTTGAAGCTAAGAAATGGTTGAGAAGACAACAAATTTTTCGCAGTTCTGCTGCTCCAATCGCTTAACCAGAGTGGCCTAGGGAAAAAATACACATACCGTTGTAATCGGGCGAGTTTCTACTTTCAGATGCAACTGGAATATTTGGGTTAGGTTAATCCGTTCGCGATATATGGGAGTTTGAAGCTAAGAAATGGTTGAGAAGACAACAAATTTTTCGCAATTCTGCTGCTGCAAACGCTTAACCAGAATGGCCTAGGGAAAAAATACACATACCGTTGTAATCGGGCGAGTTTCTACCTACAGATGCAACAGGTATATTTGGGTTAGGTAAATCCGTTCGCGAGATATGGGAGTTTGAAGCTAAGAAATGGTTGAGAAGACAACAAATTTTTCGCACTTCTGCTGCTCCAAACGCTTAACCAGAACGGCCTAGGGATAAAATACACATACCGATGTAATCTGGCGAGTTTCTACTTTCAGAGGCAACAGGAATTTTTGGGTTAGGTCAAACCGTTCGCGAGATATGGTAGTTTGAAACCAAGCCATGGTTGAGAAGGCAAAAATTTTTCGCAACTCTGCTGCTCCAAACGCTTAACCAGAATGGCCTAAGGAAAAAATTCACATACCGTTGTAATCGGACGAGTTTCTACTTTCAGTTACAATAGGAATTTTTGGGTTAGGTCAATCCGTCCGCGAGATATGGGAGTTTACATCTAAGAAATGGTTGAGAAGACCACAAATTTTTCGCACTTCTGCTGCTCCAAACGCTTAAGCAGAATGGCCTAGGGAAAAATACACATACCGATGTAATCTGGCGAGTTTCTACTTTCAGAGGCAACAGGAATTTTTGGGTTAGGTCAAACCGTTAGCGAGATATGGTAGTTTGAAACCAAGCCATGGTTGAGAAGGCAAAAAATTTTTCGCAACTCTGCTGCTCCAAACGCTTAACCAGAATGGCCTAGGGAAAAAATACACATACCGTTGTAATCGGACGAGTTTCTACTTTCAGTTACAATAGGAATTTTTGGGTTAGGTCAATCCGTCCGCGAGATATGGGAGTTTAAATCAAAGAAATGGTTGAGAAGACAACAAATTTTTCGCAATTCTGCTACTACAAACGCTTATCCAGAATGGCCTAGGGAGAAAATACCCATACCGTTGTAATCGGGCGAGTTTCTTCTCTCAGATGCAATTGGATCTTTTGGGTTAGGTCAATCCATTCGCGAGATATGGGAGTTTGAATCTAAGAAATGGTTGAGAAGACAACAAATTTTTCGCAGTTCTGCTGCTCCAAACGCTTAACCAGAATGGCCTAGGGAAAAAATTCACATACCGTTGTAATCGGGCGAGTTTCTACTTTCAGATGCAATAGGAATTTTTGGGATAGGTCGATCCGTTCGCGAGATATGGGAGTTTGAAGCCAGGAAATGGTTGAGAAGGCAACAAATTTTTCGCAATTCTGCTGCTCCAATCGCTTAACCAGAATGGCCTAGGGAAAAAATGCACATACCGTTGTAATCGGGCGAGTTTCTACTTTCAGATGCAACTGGAATATTTGGGTTAGGTCAATCCGTTCGCGAGATATGGGAGTTTGAAGCTAAGAAATGGTTGAGAAGACAACAAATTTTTCGCACTTCTGCTGCTCCAAACGCTTAAGCAGAATGGCCTAGGGAAAAATACACATACCGATGTAATCTGGCGAGTTTCTACTTTCAGAGGCAACAGGAATTTTTGGGTTAGGTCAAACCGTTAGCGAGATATGGTAGTTTGAAACCAAGGCACGGTTGAGAAGGCAAAAAATTTTTCGCAACTCTGCTGCTCCAAACGCTTAACCAGAATGGCCTAGGGAAAAAATACACATACCGTTGTAATCGGACGAGTTTCTACTTTCAGTTACAATAGGAATTTTTGGGTTAGGTCAATCCGTCCGCGAGATATGGGAGTTTACATCTAAGAAATGGTTGAGAAGACAACAAATTTTTCGCACTTCTGCTGCTCCAAACGCTTAAGCAGAATGGCCTAGGGAAAAATACACATACCGATGTAATCTGGCGAGTTTCTACTTTCAGAGGCAACAGGAATTTTTGGGTTAGGTCAAACCGTTAGCGAGATATGGGAGTTTGAAGCCAAGAAATGGTTGAGAAGACAACAAATTTTTCGCAATTCTGCTGCTCCAAACGCTTGACCAGAATGGGCTAGGGAAAAATACACATACCGTTGAAATCGGGCGAGTTTCTACTTTCAGATGCAATAGGAATTTTTGGGTTAGGTCGTTCCGTTCGCGAGATATGGGAGTTTGAAGCCAGGAAATGGTTGAGAAGGCAACAAATTTTTCGCAATTCTGCTGCTCCAATCGCTTAACCAGAATGGCCTAGGGAAAAAATACACATACCGTTGTAATCGGGCGAGTTTCTACTTTCAGATGCAACTGGAATATTTGGGTTAGGTCAATCCGTTCGCGAGATATGGGAGTTTGAAGCTAAGAAATGGTTGAGAAGACAACAAATTTTTCGCAGTTCTGCTGCTCCAAACGCTTAACCAGAATGGCCTAGGGAAAAATACACATACCGATGTAATCTGGCGAGTTTCTACTTTCAGAGGCAACAGGAATTTTTGGGTTAGGTCAAACCGTTCGCGATATATGGGAGTTTGAAGCTAAGAAATGGTTGAGAAGGCAACAAATTTTTCGCACTTCTGCTGCTCCAAACGCTTAAGCAGAATGGCCTAGGGAAAAAATACACATACCGATGTAATCTGGCGAGTTTCTACTTTCAGACGCAACAGGAATTTTTGGGTTAGGTCAAACCGTTCGCGAGATATGGTAGGTTGAAACCAAGCCATGGTTGAGAAGGCAAAAAATTTTTCGCAGCTCTGCTGCTCCAAACGCTTAACCAGAATGGCCTAGGGAAAAAATACACATACCGTTGTAATCGGACGAGTTTCTACTTTCAGTTACAATAGGAATTTTTGGGTTAGGTCAATCGGTCCGCGAGATATGGGAGTTTAAATCTAAGAAATGGTTGAGAAGACAACAAATTTTTCGCAGTTCTGCTGCTCCAAACGCTTAACCAGAATGGCCTAGGGGAAAAATACACATACCGTTGAAATCGGGCGAGTTTCTACTTTCAGATGCAATAGGAATTTTTGGGTTAGCTCAATCCGTTCGCGAGATATGGGAGTTTGAAGCCAAGAAATGGTTGAGAAGGCAAAAAATTTTTCGCAATTCTGCTGCTCCAAACGCTTAACCAGAACGGCCTAGGGAAAAAATACACATACCGTTGTAGTCGGGCGAGTTTCTACTTTCAGATGCAACAGGAATTTTTGGGTTAGGTCCATCCGTTCGCGTGACATGGGAGTTTAAAGCTAAGAAATGGTTGAGAAGGCAAGAAATTTTCGCGATTCTGCTGCTCCAAACGCTTAACCAGAATGGCCTAGGGAGAAAATACACATACCGCTGTAATCGGGCGAGTTTCTACTTTCAGATGCAATAGGAATTTTTGGGTTAGGTCGATCCGTTCGCGAGATATGGGAGTTTGAAGCCAAGAAATGGTTGAGAAGGCAACAAATTTTTCGCAATTCTGCTGCTCCAAACGCTTAACCAGAATGGCCTAGGGAACAAATACACATACCGTTGTAATCGGGCGATTTTCTACTTTCAGATGCAATAGGAATTTTTGTGTTAGGTCAATCCGTTCGCGAGATATGGGGGTTTGAAGCCAAGAAATGGTTGAGAAGGCAAAAAATTTTTCGCAATTCTGCTGCTGCAAAGGCTTAACCAGAATTGCCAAGACAAAAAATACACATACCGTTGTAATCGGGCGAGTTTCTACTTTCAGATGCAATATGAATTTTTGGGTTAGGTCAATCCGTTCGCGAGATATGGGAGTTTGAAGCCAATAAATGGTTGAGAAGACAAGAAATTTTCGCACTTCTGCTGCTCCAAACGCTTAAGCAGAATGGCCTAGGGAAAAAATACACATACCGATGTAATCTGGCGAGTTTCTACTTTCAGACGCAACAGGAATTTTTGGGTTAGGTCAAACCGTTCGCGAGATATGGTAGGTTGAAACCAAGCCATGGTTGAGAAGGCAAAAAATTTTTCGCAGCTCTGCTGCTCCAAACGCTTAACCAGAATGGCCTAGGGAAAAAATACACATACCGTTGTAATCGGACGAGTTTCTACTTTCAGTTACAATAGGAATTTTTGGGTTAGGTCAATCCGTCCGCGAGATATGGGAGTTTAAATCTAAGAAATGGTTGAGATGACAACAAATTTTTCGCAGTTCTGCTGCTCCAAACGCTTAACCAGAATGGCCTAGGGGAAAAATACACATACCGCTGTAATCGGGCGAGTTTCTACTTTCAGATGCAATAGGAATTTTTGGGTTAGGTCCATCCGTTCGCGAGATATGGGAGTTCGAAGCTAAGAAATGGTTGAGAAGACAACAAATTTTTCGCACTTCTACTGCTTCAAACGCTTAACCAGAATGGCCTAGGGAAAAAATACACATACCGTTGTAATCGGGCGAGTTTTTACTTTCAGATGCATTAGGAATTTTTGGGTTGGGTCAAACCGTTCGCGAGATATGGGAGATTGAAGCTAAGAAATGGTTGAGAAGACAACAAATTTTCCGCAATTCTGCTGCTCCAAACGCTTAACCAGAATGGTCTAGGGAAAAAATACACATGCCGTTGTAATCCGCAGAGTTTCTACTTTCAGACGCAACTGGAATTTTTGGGTTAGGTCAATCCGTTCGCGAGATATGGGAGTTTGAAGCCAAGAAATGGTTGAGAAGGCAAAAAATTTTTCGCAGTTCTGCTACTCTAAACGCTTAACCAGAATGGCCTAGGGAACAAATACACATACCGTTGAAATCGGGCGACTTTCTACTTTCAGATGCAATAGGAATTTCTGGGTTAGCTCAATCCGTTCGCGAGATATGGGAGTTTGAAGCCAAGAAATGGTTGAGAAGGCAAAAAATTTTTCGCAATTCTGCTGCTCCAAACGCTTAACCAAAACGGCCTAGGGAAAAAATACACATACCGTTGTAGTCGGGCGAGTTTCTACTTTCAGATGCAACAGGAATTTTTGGGTTAGGTCCATCCGTTCGCGAGATATGGGAGTTCGAAGCTAAGAAATGGTTGAGAAGACAACAAATTTTTCGCACTTCTGCTGCTCCAAACGCTTAACCAGAATGGCCTAGGGAAAAAATACACATGCCGTTGTAATCCGGAGAGTTTCTACTTTCAGACGCAACTGGAATTTTTGGGTTAGGTCAATCCGTTCGCGAGATATGGGAGTTTAAAGCCAAGAAATGGTTGAGAAGGCAAAAAATTTTTCGCAGTTCTGCTACTCCAAACGCTTAACCAGAATGGCCTAGGGAAAAAATACACATACCGTTGTAATCGGGCGTGTTTCTACTTTCAGATGCAACAGGAATTTTTGGGTTAGGTCCATCCGTTCGCGTGATATGGGAGTTTGAAGCTAAGAAATGGTTGAGAAGGCAAGAAATTTTCGCGATTCTGCTGCTCCAAACGCTTAACCAGAATGGCCTAGGGAGAAAATACACATACCGCTGTAATCGGGCGAGTTTCTACTTTCAGATGCAATAGGAATTTTTGGGTTAGGTCGATCCGTTCGCGAGATATGGGAGTTTGAAGCCAAGAAATGGGTGAGAAGGCAACAAATTTTTCGCAATTCTGCTGCTCCAAACGCTTAACCAGAATGGCCTAGGGAACAAATACACATACCGTTGTAATCGGGCGAGTTTCTACTATCAGATGCAATAGGAATTTTTGTGTTAGGTCAATCCGTTCGCGAGATATGGGGGTTTGAAGCCAAGAAATGGTTGAGAAGGCAAAAAATTTTTCGCAATTCTGCTGCTGCAAACGCTTAACCAGAATTGCCAAGACAAAAAATACACATACCGTTGTAATCGGGCGAGTTTCTACTTTCAGATGCAATAGGAATTTTTGGGTTAGGTCAATCCGTTCGCGAGATATGGGAGTTTGAAGCCAATAAATGGTTGAGAAGACAAGAAATTTTCGCACTTCTGCTGCTCCAAACGCTTAAGCAGATTGGCCTAGGGAAAAAATACACATACCGATGTAATCTGGCGAGTTTCTACTTTCAGACGCAACAGGAATTTTTGGGTTAGGTCAAACCGTTCGCGAGATATGGTAGGTTGAAACCAAGCCATGGTTGAGAAGGCAAAAAATTTTTCGCAGCTCTGCTGCTCCAAACGCTTAACCAGAATGGCCTAGGGAAAAAATACACATACCGTTGTAATCGGACGAGTTTCTACTTTCAGTTACAATAGGAATTTTTGGGTTAGGTCAATCCGTCCGCGAGATATGGGAGTTTAAATCTAAGAAATGGTTGAGATGACAACAAATTTTTCGCAGTTCTGCTGCTCCAAACGCTTAACCAGAATGGCCTAGGGGAAAAATACACATACCGTTGTAATCGGGCGAGTTTCTACTTTCAGATGCAATAGGAATTTTTGGGTTGGGTCAAACCGTTCGCGAGATATGGGAGTTTGAAGCTAAGAAATGGTTGAGAAGGCAAGAAATTTTCGCGATTCTGCTGCTCCAAACGCTTAACCAGAATGGCCTAGGGAAAAAATACACATGCCGTTGTAATCCGCAGAGTTTCTACTTTCAGACGCAACTGGAATTTTTGGGTTAGGTCAATCCGTTCGCGAGATATGGGAGTTTGAAGCCAAGAAATGGTTGAGAAGGCAAAAAATTTTTCGCAGTTCTGCTACTCCAAACGCTTAACCAGAATGGCCTAGGGAACAAATACACATACCGTTGTAATCGGGAGAGTTTCTACTTTCAGACGCAACAGGAATTTTTGGGTTAGGTCAATCCGTCCGCGAGATATGGGAGTTTGAAGCTAAGAAATGGTTGAGAAGGCAAGAAATTTTCGCGATTCTGCTGCTCCAAACGCTTAACCAGAATGGCCTAGGGAAAAAATACACATGCCGTTGTAATCCGCAGAGTTTCTACTTTCAGACGCAACTGGAATTTTTGGGTTAGGTCAATCCGTTCGCGAGATATGGGAGTTTGAAGCCAAGAAATGGTTGAGAAGGCAAAACATTTTTCGCAGTTCTGCTACTCCAAACGCTTAACCAGAATGGCCTAGGGAACAAATACACATACCGTTGTAATCGGGAGAGTTTCTACTTTCAGACGCAACAGGAATTTTTGGGTTAGGTCAATCCGTCCGCGAGATATGGGAGTTTAAATCTATGAAATGGTTGAGAAGACAACAAATTTTTCGCAATTCTGCTACTACAAACACTTATCCAGAATGGCCTAGGGAGAAAATACCCATACCGTCGTAATCGGGCGAGTTTCTTCTTTCAGATGCAATTGGAATTTTTGGGTTAGGTCGATCCGTTCGCGAGATATGGGAACTTGAAGCCAAGAAATGGTTGAGATGGCAACAAATTTTTCGCAATTCTGCTGCTCCAAACGCTTAACCAGAATGGCCTAGGGAACAAATACACATACCGTTGTAATCGGGAGAGTTTCTACTTTCAGACGCAACAGGAATTTTTGGGTTAGGTCAATCCGTCCGCGAGATATGGGAGTTTGAAGCTAAGAAATGGTTGAGAAGGCAAGAAATTTTCGCGATTCTGCTGCTCCAAACGCTTAACCAGAATGGCCTAGGGAAAAAATACACATACCGCTGTAATCGGGCGAGTTTCTACTTTCAGATGCAATAGGAATTTTTGGGTTAGGTCGATCCGTTCGCGAGATATGGGAGTTTGAAGCTAAGAAATGGTTGAGAAGACAACAAATTTTCCGCAATTCTGCTGCTCCAAACGCTTAACCAGAATGGTCTAGGGAAAAAATACACATGCCGTTGTAATCCGCAGAGTTTCTACTTTCAGACGCAACTGGAATTTTTGGGTTAGGTCAATCCGTTCGCGAGATATGGGAGTTTGAAGCCAAGAAATGGTTGAGAAGGCAAAAAATTTTTCGCAGTTCTGCTACTCCAAACGCTTAACCAGAATGGCCTAGGGAGAAAATACCCATACCGTCGTAATCGGGCGTGTTTCTTCTTTCAGATGCAATTGGAATTTTTGGATTAGGTCGATCCGTTCGCGAGATTGGGAGTTTGAAGCCAAGAAATGGTTGAGAAGGCAACAAATTTTTCGCAATTCTGCTGCTCCAAACGCTTAACCAGAATGGCCTAGGGAACAAATACACATACCGTTGTAATCGGGAGAGTTTCTACTTTCAGACGCAACAGGAATTTTTGGGTTAGGTCAATCCGTCCGCGAGATATGGGAGTTTGAAGCTAAGAAATGGTTGAGAAGGCAAGAAATTTTCGCGATTCTGCTGCTCCAAACGCTTAACCAGAATGGCCTAGGGAGAAAATACCCATACCGTCGTAATCGGGCGAGTTTCTACTTTCAGATGCAATAGGAATTTTTGGGTTAGGTCGATCCGTTCGCGAGATATGGGAGTTTGAAGCCAGGAAATGGTTGAGAAGGCAACAAATTTTTCGCAATTCTGCTGCTCCAATCGCTTAACCAGAATGGCCTAGGGAAAAAATACACATACCGTTGTAATCGGGCGAGTTTCTACTTTCAGATGCAACTGGAATATTTGGGTTAGGTCAATCCGTTCGCGAGATATGGGAGTTTCAAGCTAAGAAATGGTTGAGAAGACAACAAATTTTTCGCACTTCTGCTGCTCCAAACGCTTAAGCAGAATGGCCTAGGGAAAAAATACACATACCGATGCAATCTGGCGAGTTTCTACTTTCAGACGCGACAGGAATTTTTGGGTTAGGTCAATCCGTTCGCGAGATATGGGAGTTTCAAGCTAAGAAATGGTTGAGAAGACAAGAAATTTTCGCACTTCTGCTGCTCCAAACGCTTAAGCAGAATGGCCTAGGGAAAAAATACACATACCGCTGTAATCTGGCGAGTTTCTCCTTTCAGAGGCAACAGGAATTTTTGGGTTAGGTCCATCCGTTCGCGAGACATGGGAGTTTGAAGCTAAGAAATGGTTGAGAAGACAACAAATTTTTCGCACTTCTGCTACTACAAACGCTTATCCAGAATGGCCTAGGGAGAAAATACCCATACCGTTGTAATCGGGCGAGTTTCTTCTTTCAGATGCAATTGGAATTATTGGGTTAGGTCAAGCCGTTCGAGAGATATGGGAGTTTGAAGCTAAGAAATGGTTGAGAAGACAACAAATTTTTCGCACTTCTGCTGCTCCAAACGCTTAACCAGAATGGCCTAGGGAAAAAATACACATACCGTTGTAATCGGGCGAGTTTCTACTTTCAGATGCAACCGGAATTTTTGGATTAGGTCAATCCGTCCGCGAGATATGGGAGTTTAAATCTAAGAAATGGTTGAGAAGATAACAAATTTTTCGCAATTCTGCTACTACAAACGCTTATCCAGAATGGCCTAGGTTAAAAATACACATACCGCTGTAATCGGGCGAGTTTCTACTTTCAGGTGCAATAGGAATTTTTGGGTTAGGTCGATCCGTTCGCGAGATATGGGAGTTTGAAGCCAGGAAATGGTTGAGAAGGCAAACAATTTTTCGCAATTCTGCTGCTGCAAACGCTGAACCAGAATGGCCTACAGAAAAAATACACATACCGTTGTAATCGGGCGAGTTTCTACTTTCAGATGCAATAAGAATTTTTGGGTTAGGTCAATCCGTTCGCGAGATATGGGAGTTTGAAGCCAAGAAATGGTTGAGAAGTCAACAAATTTTTCGCAATTCTGCTGCTCCAAACGCTTGACCAGAATGGGCTCGGGAAAAAATACACATACCGTTGAAATCGTTCGAGTTTCTACTTTCAGATGCAATAGGAATTTTTGGGTTAGGTCAATCCGTTCGCGAGATATGGGAGTGTGAAGCCAAGAAATGGTTGAGTAGACAAGAAATTTTCGCACTTCTGCTGCTCCAAACGCTTAACCAGAATGGCCTAGGGTAAAAATACACATACCGCTGTAATCAGGCGAGTTTCTAGTTTCAGATGCAATAGGAATTTTTGGGTTAGGTCGATCCGTTCGCGATATATGGGAGTTTGAAGCTAAGAAATGGTTGAGAAGGCAACAAATTTTTCGCACTTCTGCTGCTCCAAACGCTTAAGCAGAGTGGCCTAGGGAAAAAATACACATACCGATGTAATCTAGCGAGTTTCTACTTTCAGATGGAACAGGAATTTTTGGATTAGGTCAATCCGTCCGCGAGATATGGGAGTTTAAATCTAAGAAATGGTTGAGAAGACAACAAATTTTTCGCAATTCTGCTGCTGCAAACGCTTAACCAGAATGGCCTAGGGAAAAAATACACATACCGTTGTAATCGGGCGAGTTTCTACTTTCAGATGCAACAGGAATATTTGGGTTAGGTCGATCCGTTCGCGAGATATGGGAGTTTGAAGCCAGGAAATGGTTGAGAAGGCAAACAATTTTTCGCAATTCTGCTGCTGCAAACGCTGAACCAGAATGGCCTACAGAAAAAATACACATACCGTTGTAATCGGGCGAGTTTCTACTTTCAGATGCAATAAGAATTTTTGGGTTAGGTCAATCCGTTCGCGAGATATGGGAGTTTGAAGCCAAGAAATGGTTGAGAAGTCAACAAATTTTTCGCAATTCTGCTGCTCCAAACGCTTGACCAGAATGGGCTAGGGAAAAAATACACATACCGTTGAAATCGTGCGAGTTTCTACTTTCAGATGCAATAGGAATTTTTGGGTTAGGTCAATCCGTTCGCGAGATATGGGAGTTTGAAGCCAAGAAATGGTTGAGTAGACAAGAAATTTTCGCACTTCTGCTGCTCCAAACGCTTAACCAGAATGGCCTAGGGTAAAAATACACATACCGCTGTAATCGGGCGAGTTTCTACTTTCAGATGCAATAGGAATTTTTGGGTTAGGTCGATCCGTTCGTGATATATGGGAGTTTGAAGCTAAGAAATGGTTGAGAAGGCAACAAATTTTTCGCACTTCTGCTGCTCCAAACGCTTAAGCAGAGTGGCCTAGGGAAAAAATACACATACCGATGTAATCTAGCGAGTTTCTACTTTCAGATGGAACAGGAATTTTTGGATTAGGTCAATCCGTCCGCGAGATATGGGAGTTTAAATCTAAGAAATGGTTGAGAAGACAACAAATTTTTCGCAATTCTGCTGCTGCAAACGCTTAACCAGAATGGCCTAGGGAAAAATACACATACCGTTGTAATCGGGCGAGTTTCTACTTTCAGATGCAATTGGAATTTTTGGGTTAGGTCAATCCGTCAGCGAGATATGGGAGTTTGAAGCTAAGAAATGGTTGTGAAGACAACAAATTTTTCGCACTTCTGCTGCTCCAAACGCTTAACCAGAATGGCCTAGGGAACAAATACACATACCGTTGTAATCGGGCGAGTTTCTACTTTCAGATGCAACCGGAATATTTGGGTTAGGTCGATCCGTTCGCGAGATATGGGAGTTTGAAGCCAGGAAATGGTTGAGAAGGCAAAAAATTTTTCGCAATTCTGCTGCTGCAAACGCTTAACCAGAATGGCCTACAGAAAAAATACACATACCGTTGGAATCGGGCGAGTTTCTACTTTCAGATGCAATAAGAATTTTTGGGGTAGGTCAATCCGTTCGCGAGATATGGGAGTTTGAAGCCAAGAAATGGTTGAGAAGACAACAAATTTTTCGCAGTTCTGCTGCTCCAAACGCTTAACCAGAATGGCCTAGGAGAAAAATACACATACGTTGTAATCGGGCGAGTTTCTACTTTCAGATGCAATAGGAATTTTTGGGTTAGGTCAATCCGTTCGCGAGATATGGGAGTTTGAAGCCAAGAAATGGTTGAGTAGACAAGAAATTTTCGCACTTCTGCTGCTCCAAACGCTTAACCAGAATGGCCTAGGGTAAAAATACACATACCGCTGTAATCGGGCGAGTTTCTACTTTCAGATGCAATAGGAATTTTTGGGTTAGGTCGATCCGTTCGCGAGATATGGGACTTTAAATCTAAGAAATGGTTGAGAAGACAACAAATTTTTCGCACTTCTGCTGCTTCAAACGCTTAACCAGAATGGCCTAGGGAAAAAATACACATACCGTTGTAATCGGGGGAGCTTCTACTTTCAGACGCAGCAGAAATTTTTGGGTTAGGTCAATCCGTTCGCGAGATATGGGAGTTTGAAGCCAAGAAATGGTTGGGAAGGCAAAAAATTTTTTGCAATTCCGCTGCTCCAAACGCTTAACCAGAACGGCCTAGGGAAAAAATACACATACCGTTGTAATCGGGCGAGTTTCTACTTTCAGATGCAACAGGAATTTTCGGGTTAGGTCCATCCGTTCGCGAGATATGGGAGTTCGAAGCTAAGAAATGGTTGAGAAGACAACAAATTTTTCGCACTTCTGCTGCTTCAAACGCTTAACCAGAATGGCCTAGGGAAAAAATACACATACCGTTGTAATCGGGCGAGTTTCTACTTTCAGATGCAACAGGAATTTTTGGATTAGGTCAATCCGTCCGCGAGATATGGGACTTTAAATCTAAGAAATGGTTGAGAAGACAACAAATTTTTCGCAATTCTGCTACTACAAACGCTTATCCAGAATGGCCTAGGGAGAAAATACCCATACCGTTGTAATCGGGCGAGTTTCTTCTTTCAGATGCAATTGGAATTTTTGGGTTAGGTCATTCCGTTCGCGAGATATGGGAGTTTGAAGCTAAGAAATGGTTGAGAAGACAACAAATTTTTCGCAATTCTGCTGCTCCAAACGCTTAACCAGAACGGCCCAGGGAAAAAATACACATACCGTTGTAATCGGGCGAGTTTCTACTTTCAGATGCAACTGGAATATTTGGGTGAGGTCAATCCGTTCGCGATATATGGGAGTTTGAAGCTAAGAAATGGTTGAGAAGACAACAAATTTTTCGCACTTCTGCTGCTCCAAACGCTTAAGCAGAATGGCCTAGGGAAAAAATACACATACCGATGTAATCTGGCGAGTTTCTACTTTCAGACGCAACAGGAATTTTTGGGTTAGGTCAATCCGTCCGCGAGATATGGGAGTTTAAATCTAAGAAATGGTTGAGAAGACAACAAATTTTTCGCAATTCTGCTGCTGCAAACGCTTAACCAGAATGGCCTAGGGAAAAAATACACATACCGTTTTAATCGGGCGAGTTTCTACTTTCAGATGCAACAGGAATTTTTGGATTAGGTCAATCCGTCCGCGAGATATGGGAGTTTAAATCTGAGAAATGGTTGAGAAGACAACAAATTTTTCGCAATTCTGCTACTACAAACGCTTATCCAGAATGGCCTAGGGAAAAAATACACATACCGTTGTAATCGGGCGAGTTTCTACTTTCAGATGCAACAGGAATATTTGGGTTAGGTCAATCCGTTCGCGAGATACGGCAGTTTGAAGCTAAGAAATGGTTGAGAAGACAACAAATTTTTCGCAGTTCTGCTGCTCCAAACGCTTAACCAGAATGGCCTAGGGGAAAAATACACATACCGTTGTAATCGGGAGAGCATCTACTTTCAGACGCAACAGGAATTTTTGGGTTAGGTCGATCCGTTCGCGAGATATGGGAGTTTGAAGCCAAGAAATGGTTGAGAAGGCAAAAAATTTTTCGCAATTCTGCTGCTCCAAACGCTTAACCAGAATGGCCTAGGGAAAAAATACACATACCGTTGTAATCGGGCGAGTTTCTACTTTCAGATGCAATAGGAATTTTTGTGTTAGGTCAATCCGTTCGCGAGATATGGGAGTTTGAAGCCAAGAAATGGTTGAGAAGACAACAAATTTTTCGCAATTCTGCTGCTCCAAACGCTTGACCAGAATGGGCTAGGGAAAAAATACACATACCGTTGTAATCGGGCGAGTTTCTACTTTCAGATGCAATAGGAATTTTTGGGTTAGGTCAATCCGTTCGGGAGATATGGGAGTTTGAAGCCAAGAAATTGTTGAGAAAACAACAAATTTTTCGCACTTCTGCTGCTTCAAACGCTTAACCAGAATGGCCTAGGGAAAAAATACACATACCGTTGTAATCGGGGGAGCTTCTACTTTCAGACGCAACAGGAATTTTTGGGTTAGGTCAATCCGTTCGCGATATATGGGAGTTTGAAGCCAAGAAATGGTTGGGAAGGCAAAAAATTTTTCGCAATTCTGCTGCTCCAAACGCTTAACCAGAACGGCCTAGGGAAAAAATACACATACCGTTGTAATCGGGCGAGTTTCTACTTTCAGATGCAACAGGAATTTTTGGGTTAGGTCCATCCGTTCGCGAGATATGGGAGTTTGAAGCTAAGAAATGGTTGAGAAGACAACAAATTTTTCGCAATTCTGCTGCTTCAAACGCTTAACCAGAATGGCCTAGGGAAAAAATACACATACCGTTGTAATCGGACGAGTTGCTACTTTCAGATTCAATAGGAATTTTTGGGTTAGGTCAAACCGTTCGCGAGATATGGGAGTTTGAAGCTAAGAAATGGTTGAGAAGGCAAAAAATTTTTCGCAATTCTGCTGCTCCAAACGCTTAACCAGAATGGCCTAGGGGAAAAATACACATACCGTTGTAATCGGGAGAGCATCTACTTTCAGACGCAACAGGAATTTTTGGGTTAGGTCGATCCGTTCGCGAGATATTGGAGTTTGAAGCCAAGAAATGGTTGAGAAGGCAAAAAATTTTTCGCAATTCTGCTGCTCCAAACGCTTAACCGGAATGGCCTAGGGAAAAAATACACATACCGTTGTAATCGGGCGAGTTTCTACTTTCAGATGCAATAGGAATTTTTGTGTTAGGTCAATCCGTTCGCGAGATATGGGAGTTTGAAGCCAAGAAATGGTTGAGATGACAACAAATTTTTCGCAATTCTGCTGCTCCAAACGCTTGACCAGAATGGGCTAGGGAAAAAATACACATACCGCTGAAATCGGGCGAGTTTCTACTTTCAGATGCAATAGGAATTTTTGGGTTAGGTCAATCCGTTCGGGAGATATGGGAGTTTGAAGCCAAGAAATGGTTGAGAAGACAACAAATTTTTCGCACTTCTGCTGCTTCAAACGCTTAACCAGAATGGCCTAGGGAAAAAATACACATACCGTTGTAATCGGGGGAGCTTCTACTTTCAGACGCAACAGGAATTTTTGGGTTAGGTCAATCCGTTCGCGAGATATGGGAGTTTGAAGCCAAGAAATGGTTGGGAAGGAAAAAAATTTTTCGCAATTCCGCTGCTCCAAACGCTTAACCAGAACGGCCTAGGGAAAAAATACACATACCGTTGTAGTCGGGCGAGTTTCTACTTTCAGATGCAACAGGAATTTTCGGGTTAGGTCCATCCGTTCGCGAGATATGGGAGTTCGAAGCTAAGAAATGGTTGAGAAGACAACAAATTTTTCGCACTTCTGCTGCTTCAAACGCTTAACCAGAATGGCCTAGGGAAAAAATACACATACCGTTGTAATCGGGGGAGCTTCTACTTTCAGATGCAACAGGAATTTTTGGATTAGGTCAATCCGTCCGCGAGATATGGGACTTTAAATCTAAGAAATGGTTGAGAAGACAACAAATTTTTCGCAATTCTGCTACTACAAACGCTTATCCAGAATGGCCTAGGGAGAAAATACCCATACCGTTGTAATCGGGCGAGTTTCTTCTTTCAGATGCAAGTGGAATTTTTGGGTTAGGTCATTCCGTTCGCGAGATATGGGAGTTTGAAGCTAAGATATGGTTGAGAAGACAACAAATTTTTCGCAGTTCTGCTGCTCCAAACGCTTAACCAGAATGGCCTAGGAGAAAAATACACATACGTTGTAATCGGGCGAGTTTCTACTTTCAGATGCAATAGGAATTTTTGGGTTAGGTCAATCCGTTCGCGAGATATGGGAGTTTGAAGCCAAGAAATGGTTGAGAAGACAACAAATTTTTCGCACTTCTGCTGCTTCAAACGCTTAACCAGAATGGCCTACGGAAAAAATACACATACCGTTGTAATCGGGGGAGCTTCTACTTTCAGACGCAACAGGAATTTTTGGGTTAGGTCAATCCGTTCGCGAGATATGGGAGTTTGAAGCCAAGAAATGGTTGGGAAGGCAAAAAATTTTTCGCAATTCCGCTGCTCCAAACGCTTAACCAGAACGGCCTAGGGAAAAAATACACATACCGTTGTAATCGGGCGAGTTTCTACTTTCAGATGCAACAGGAATTTTCGGGTTAGGTCCATCCGTTCGCGAGATATGGGAGTTCGAAGCTAAGAAATGGTTGAGAAGACAACAAATTTTTCGCACTTCTGCTGCTTCAAACGCTTAACCAGAATGGCCTAGGGAAAAAATACACATACCGTTGTAATCGGGCGAGTTTCTACTTTCAGATGCAACAGGAATTTTTGGATTAGGTCAATCCGTCCGCGAGATATGGGACTTTAAATCTAAGAAATGGTTGAGAAGACAACAAATTTTTCGCAATTCTGCTGCTCCAAACGCTTAACCAGAATGGCCTAGGAGAAAAATACACATACCGTTGTAATCGGGCGAGTTTCTACTTTCAGATGCAATAGGAATTTTTGGGTTAGGTCAATCCGTTCGCGAGATATGGGAGTTTGAAGCCAAGAAATGGTAGAGAAGGCAAAAAATTTTTCGCAATTCTGCTGCTCCAAACGCTTAACCAGAACGGCCTAGGGAAAAAATACACATACCGTTGTAATCGGGCGAGTTTCTACTTTCAGATGCAATAGGAATTTTTGTGTTAGGTCAATCCGTTCGCGAGATATGGGAGTTTGAAGCCAAGAAATGGTTGAGATGACAACAAATTTTTCGCAATTCTGCTGCTCCAAACGCTTGACCAGAATGGGCTAGGGAAAAAATACACATACCGCTGAAATCGGGCGAGTTTCTACTTTCAGATGCAATAGGAATTTTTGGGTTAGGTCAATCCGTTCGGGAGATATGGGAGTTTGAAGCCAAGAAATGGTTGAGAAGACAACAAATTTTTCGCACTTCTGCTGCTTCAAACGCTTAACCAGAATGGCCTAGGGAAAAAATACACATACCGTTGTAATCGGGGGAGCTTCTACTTTCAGACGCAACAGGAATTTTTGGGTTAGGTCAATCCGTTCGCGAGATATGGGAGTTTGAAGCCAAGAAATGGTTGGGAAGGCAAAAAATTTTTCGCAATTCTGCTGCTCCAAACGCTTAACCAGAACGGCCTAGGGAAAAAATACACATACCGTTGTAATCGGGCGAGTTTCTACTTTCAGATGCAACAGGAATTTTTGGGTTAGGTCCATCCGTTCGCGAGATATGGGAGTTCGAAGCTAAGAAATGGTTGAGAAGACAACAAATTTTTCGCACTTCTGCTGCTTCAAACGCTTAACCAGAATGGCCTAGGGAAAAAATACACATACCGTTGTAATCGGACGAGTTGCTACTTTCAGATTCAATAGGAATTTTTGGGTTAGGTCAAACCGTTCGCGAGATATGGGAGTTTGAAGCTAAGAAATGGTTGAGAAGACCACAAATTTTTCGCAATTCTGCTGCTCCAAACGCTTAACCAGAATGGCCTAGGGAAAAAATACACATGCCGTTGTAATCGGGGGAGCTTCTATTTTCAGACGCAACAGGAATTTTTGGGTTAGGTCAATCCGTTCGCGAGATATGGGAGTTTGAAGCCAAGAAATGGTTGAGAAGGCAAAAAATTTTTCGCAATTCTGCTGCTCCAAACGCTTAACCAGAACGGCCTAGGGAAAAAATACACATACCGTTGTAATCGGGCGAGTTTCTACTTTCAGATGCAACAGGAATTTTTGGATTAGGTCAATCCGTCCGCGAGATATGGGAGTTTAAATCTAAGAAATGGTTGAGAAGACAACAAATTTTTCGCAATTCTGCTACTACAAACGCTTATCCAGAATGGCCTAGGGAGAAAATACCCATACCGTTGTAATCGGGCGAGTTTCTTCTTTCAGATGCAATTGGAATATTTGGGTTAGGTCAATCCGTTCGCGAGATATGGGAGTTTGAAGCTAAGAAATGGTTGAGAAGACAACAAATCTTTCGCACTTCTGCTGCTCCAAACGCTTAACCAGAATGGCCTAGGGAAAAAATACACATACCGTTGTAATCGGGCGAGTTTCTACTTTCAGATGCAACAGGAATATTTGGGTTAGGTCAATCCGTTCGCGAGATACGGGAGTTTGAAGCTAAGCAATGGTTGAGAAGACAACAAATTTTTCGCAGTTCTGCTGCTGCAAACGCTTAACCAGAATGGCCTAGGGAAAAAAATCACATACCGTTGTAATCGGGCGAGTTTCTACTTTCAGATGCAATAAGAATTTTTGGGTTATGTCCATCCGTTCGCGAGATACGGGAGTTTGAAGCTAAGAAATGGTTGAGAAGACAACAAATCTTTCGCACTTCTGCTGCTCCAAACGCTTGACCAGAATGGGCTAGGGAAAAAATACACATACCGCTGAAATCGGGCGAGTTTCTACTTTCAGATGCAATAGGAATTTTTGGGTTAGGTCAATCCGTTCGGGAGATATGGGAGTTTGAAGCCAAGAAATTGTTGAGAAGACAACAAATTTTTCGCACTTCTGCTGCTTCAAACGCTTAACCAGAATGGCCTAGGGAAAAAATACACATACCGTTGTAATCGGGGGAGCTTCTACTTTCAGACGCAACAGGAATTTTTGGGTTAGGTCAATCCGTTCGCGAGATATGGGAGTTTGAAGCCAAGAAATGGTTGGGAAGGCAAAAAATTTTTCGCAATTCTGCTGCTCCAAACGCTTAACCAGAACGGCCTAGGGAAAAAATACACATACCGTTGTAATCGGGCGAGTTTCTACTTTCAGATGCAACAGGAATTTTTGGGTTAGGTCCATCCGTTCGCGAGATATGGGAGTTCGAAGCTAAGAAATGGTTGAGAAGACAACAAATTTTTCGCACTTCTGCTGCTTCAAACGCTTAACCAGAATGGCCTAGGGAAAAAATACACATACCGTTGTAATCGGGCGAGTTTCTACTTTCAGACGCAACAGGAATTTTTGGGTTAGGTCAATCCGTTCGCGAGATATGGGAGTTTGAAGCCAAGAAATGGTTGAGAAAGCAAAAATTTTTCGCAATTCTGCTGCTCCAAACGCTTAACCAGAATGGCCTACGGAAAAAATACACATGCCGTCGTAATCGGGAGAGTCTCTACTTTCAGACGCAACAGGAATTTTTGGGTTAGGTCCATCCGTTCGCGAGATATGGGAGTTTGAAGCTAAGAAATGGTTGAGAAGACAACAAATTTTTCGCAATTCTGCTGCTTCAAACGCTTAACCAGAATGGCCTAGGGAAAAAATACACATACCGTTGTAATCGGACGAGTTGCTACTTTCAGATTCAATAGGAATTTTTGGGTTAGGTCAAACCGTTCGCGAGATATGGGAGTTTGAAGCTAAGAAATGGTTGAGAAGACCACAAATTTTTCGCAATTCTGCTGCTCCAAACGCTTAACCAGAATGGCCTAGGGAAAAAATACACATGCCGTTGTAATCGGGGGAGCTTCTATTTTCAGACGCAACAGGAATTTTTGGGTTAGGTCAATCCGTTCGCGAGATATGGGAGTTTGAAGCCAAGAAATGGTTGAGAAGGCAAAAAATTTTTCGCAATTCTGCTGCTCCAAACGCTTAACCAGAACGGCCTAGGGAAAAAATACACATACCGTTGTAATCGGGCGAGTTTCTACTTTCAGATGCAACAGGAATTTTTGGATTAGGTCAATCCGTCCGCGAGATATGGGAGTTTAAATCTAAGAAATGGTTGAGAAGACAACAAATTTTTCGCAATTCTGCTACTACAAACGCTTATCCAGAATGGCCTAGGGAGAAAATACCCATACCGTTGTAATCGGGCGAGTTTCTTCTTTCAGATGCAATTGGAATATTTGGGTTAGGTCAATCCGTTCGCGAGATATGGGAGTTTGAAGCTAAGAAATGGTTGAGAAGACAACAAATCTTTCGCACTTCTGCTGCTCCAAACGCTTAACCAGAATGGCCTAGGGAAAAAATACACATACCGTTGTAATCGGGCGAGTTTCTACTTTCAGATGCAACAGGAATATTTGGGTTAGGTCAATCCGTTCGCGAGATACGGGAGTTTGAAGCTAAGCAATGGTTGAGAAGACAACAAATTTTTCGCAGTTCTGCTGCTGCAAACGCTTAACCAGAATGGCCTAGGGAAAAAAATCACATACCGTTGTAATCGGGCGAGTTTCTACTTTCAGATGCAATAAGAATTTTTGGGTTAGGTCAATCCGTTCGCGAGATATGGGAGTTTGAAGCCAAGAAATGGTTGAGAAGACAACAAATTTTTCGCAATTCTGCTGCTCCAAACGCTTAACCAGAATGGCCTAGGGAAAAAATACACATACCGTTGTAATCGGGCGTGTTTCTACTTTCAGATGCAACAGGAATTTTTGGGTTATGTCCATCCGTTCGCGAGATATGGGAGTTTGAAGCTAAGAAATGGTTGAAAAGACAACAAATTTTTCGCAATTCTGCTGCTCCAAACGCTTAACCAGAATGGCCTAGGGAAAAAATTCACATGCCGTTGTAATCGGGGGAGTTTCTACTTTCAGACGCAACAGGAATTTTTGGGTTAGGTCAATCCGTTCGCGTGATATGGGAGTTTGAAGCCAAGAAATGGTTGAGAAGGCAAAAAATTTTTCGCAATTCTGCTGCTGCAAACGCTTAACCAGAATGGCCTAGGGAAAAAAATCACATACAGTTGTAATCGGGCGAGTATCTACTTTCGGATGCAACAGCAATTTTTGGGTTAGGTCAATCCGATCGCGAGATATGGGAGTTTGAAGCTAAGAAATGGTTGAAAAGACAACAAATTTTTCGCAATTCTGCTGCTCCAAACGCTTAACCAGAATGGCCTAGGGAAAAAATACTCATGCCGTTGTAATTGGGGGAGTTTCTACTTTCAGACGCAACAGGAATTTTTGGGTTAGGTCAATCCGTTCGCGTGATATGGGAGTTTGAAGCCAAGAAATGGTTGAGAAGGCAAAAAATTTTTCGCAATTCTGCTGCTGCAAACGCTTAACCAGAATGGCCTAGGGAAAAAAATCACATACAGTTGTAATCGGGCGAGTATCTACTTTCAGATGCAACAGCAATTTTTGGGTTAGGTCAATCCGATCGCGAGATATGGGAGTTTGAAGCCCAGAAATGGTTGAGGAGACAACAAATTTTTCGCACTTCTGCTGCTCCAAACGCTTAACCAGAATGGCCTAGGGAAAAAATACAAATACCGTTGTAATCGGGAGAGTTTCTACTTTCAGACGCAACAGGAACTTTTGGGTTAGGTCAATCCGTTCGCGAGATATGGGAGTTTGAAGCCAAGAAATGGTTGAGAAGACAACAAATTTTTCGCAATTCTGCTGCTTCAAACGCTTAACCAGAATGGCCTAGGGAAAAAATACACATACCGTTGTAATCGGGCGAGTTTCTACTTTCAGATGCAATAAGAATTTTTGGGTTAGGTCAATCCGTTCGCGAGATATGGGAGTTTGAAGCCAAGAAATGGTTGAGAAGACAACAAATTTTTCGCAATTCTGCTGCTCCAAACGCTTGACCAGAATGGCCTAGGGAAAAAATACACATACCGTTGTAATCGGGCGAGTTTCTACTTTCAGATGCAATAAGAATTTTTGGGTTAGGTCAATCCGTTCGCCAGATATGGGAGTTTGAAGCCAAGAAATGGTTGAGAAGACAACAAATTTTTCGCAATTCTGCTACTCCAAACGCTTAACCAGAATGGCCTAGGGAAAAAATACACATACCGTTGTAATCGGGCGTGTTTCTACTTTCAGATGCAACAGGAATTTTTGGGTTAGGTCCATCCGTTCGCGAGATATGGGAGTTTGTAGCTAAGAAATGGTTGAAAAGACAACAAATTTTTCGCAATTCTGCTGCTCCAAACGCTTAACCAGAATGGCCTAGGGAAAAAATACACATGCCGTTGTAATTGGGGGAGTTTCTACTTTCAGACGCAACAGGAATTTTTGGGTTAGGTCAATCCGTTCGCGTGATATGGGAGTTTGAAGCCAAGAAATGGTTGAGAAGGCAAAAAATTTTTCGCAATTCTGCTGCTGCAAACGCTTAACCAGAATGGCCTAGGGAAAAAAATCACATACAGTTGTAATCAGGCGAGTATCTACTTTCAGATGCAACAGCAATTTTTGGGTTAGGTCAATCCGATCGCGAGATATGGGAGTTTGAAGCCCAGAAATGGTTGAGGAGACAACAAATTTTTCGCACTTCTGCTGCTCCAAACGCTTAACCAGAATGGCCTAGGGAAAAAATACACATACCGTTGTAATCGGGAGAGTTTCTACTTTCAGACGCAACAGGAACTTTTGGGTTAGGTCAATCCGTTCGCGAGATATGGGAGTTTGAAGCCAAGAAATGGTTGAGAAGACAACAAATTTTTCGCAATTCTGCTGCTTCAAACGCTTAACCAGAATGGCCTAGGGAAAAAATACACATACCGTTGTAATCGGGCGAGTTTCTACTTTCAGATGCAATAAGAATTTTTGGGTTAGGTCAATCCGTTCGCGAGATATGGGAGTTTGAAGCCAAGAAATGGTTGAGAAGACAACAAATTTTTCGCAATTCTGCTGCTCCAAACGCTTGACCAGAATGAGCTAGGGAAAAAATACACATACCGTTGTAATCGGGCGAGTTTCTACTTTTAGATGCAATAGGAATTTTTGGGTTAGGTCTATCCGTTCGCGAGATATGGGAGTTTGAAGCCAAGAAATGGTTGAGAAGACAACCAATTTTTCGCACTTCTGCTGCTTCAAACGCTTAACCAGAATGGCCTAGGGAAAAAATACACATGCCGTTGTAATCGGGGGAGTTTCTACTTTCAGACGCAACAGGAATTTTCGGGTTAGGTCAATCCGTTCGCGAGATATGGGAGTTTGAAGCCAAGAAATGGTTGAGAAAGCAAAAAATTTTTCGCAATTCTGCTGCTCCAAACGCTTAACCAGAATGGCCTAGGGAAAAAATACACATGCCGTTGTAATCGGGGGAGTTTCTACTTTCAGACGCAACAGGAATTTTTGGGTTAGGTCAATCCGTTCGCGAGATATGGGAGTTTGAAGCCAAGAAATGGTTGAGAAGGCAAAAAATTTTTCGCAATTCTGCTGCTCCAAACGCTTAACCAGAATGGCCTAGGGAACAAATACACATACCGTTGTAATCGGGAGAGTTTCTACTTTCAGACGCAACAGGAATTTTTGGGTTAGGTCAATCCGTTCGCGAGATATGGGAGTTTGAAACCAACAAATGGTTGAGAAGGCAAAAAATTTTTCGCAATTCTGCTGCTGCAAACGCTTAACCAGAATGGCCTAGGGAAAAAAATCACATACCGTTGTAATCGGGCGAGTATCTACTTTCGGATGCAACAGCAATTTTTGGGTTAGGTCAATACGATCGCGAGATATGGGAGTTTGAAGCCCAGAAATGGTTGAGAAGACAACAAATTTTTCGCACTTCTGCTGCTCCAAACGCTTAACCAGAATGGCCTAGGGAAAAAATACACATACCGTTGTAATCGGGCGAGTTTCTACTTTCAGATGCAATAAGAATTTTTGGGTTAGGTCAATCCGTTCGCGAGATATGGGAGTTTGAAGCCAAGAAATGGTTGAGAAGACAACAAATTTTTCGTAATTCTGCTGCTCCAAACAATTAACCAGAATGGCCTAGGGAAAAAATACACATGCCGTTGTAATCGGGGGAGTTTCTACTTTCAGACGCAACAGGAATTTTTGG
This sequence comes from Ptiloglossa arizonensis, assembly GCF_051014685.1. NCBI lineage: Eukaryota > Metazoa > Arthropoda > Insecta > Hymenoptera > Colletidae > Ptiloglossa > Ptiloglossa arizonensis. The sequence goes on from NC_135058.1 coordinate 1,976,333, forward strand.
GTTAGGTCAATCCGTTCGCGAGATATGGGAGTTTGAAGCCAAGAAATGGTTGAGAAGGCAAAAAATTTTTCGCAATTCTGCTGCTCCAAACGCTTAACCAGAATGGCCTAGGGAACAAATACACATACCGTTGTAATCGGGAGAGTTTCTACTTTCAGACGCAACAGGAATTTTTGGGTTAGGTCAATCCGTTCGCGAGATATGGGAGTTTGAAACCAACAAATGGTTGAGAAGGCAAAAAATTTTTCGCAATTCTGCTGCTGCAAACGCTTAACCAGAATGGCCTAGGGAAAAAAATCACATACCGTTGTAATCGGGCGAGTATCTACTTTCGGATGCAACAGCAATTTTTGGGTTAGGTCAATACGATCGCGAGATATGGGAGTTTGAAGCCCAGAAATGGTTGAGAAGACAACAAATTTTTCGCACTTCTGCTGCTCCAAACGCTTAACCAGAATGGCCTAGGGAAAAAATACACATACCGTTGTAATCGGGCGAGTTTCTACTTTCCGATGCAATAAGAATTTTTGGGTTAGGTCAATCCGTTCGCGAGATATGGGAGTTTGAAGCCAAGAAATGGTTGAGAAGACAACAAATTTTTCGTAATTCTGCTGCTCCAAACGCTTAACCAGAATGGCCTAGGGAAAAAATAGACATACCGTTGTAATCGGGCGTGTTTCTACTTTCAGATGCAACAGGAATTTTTGGGTTATGTCCATCCGTTCGCGAGATATGGGAGTTTGAAGCTAAGAAATGGTTGAAAAGACAACAAATTTTTCGCAATTCTGCTGCTCCAAACGCTTAACCAGAATGGCCTAGGGAAAAAATACACATGCCGTTGTAATCGGGGGAGTTTCTACTTTCAGACGCAACAGGAATTTTTGGGTTAGGTCAATCCGTTCGCGTGATATGGGAGTTTGAAGCCAAGAAATGGTTGAGAAGGCAAAAAATTTTTCGCAATTCTGCTGCTGCAAACGCTTAACCAGAATGGCCTAGGGAAAAAAATCACATACAGTTGTAATCGGGCGAGTATCTACTTTCGGATGCAACAGCAATTTTTGGGTTAGGTCAATCCGATCGCGAGATATGGGAGTTTGAAGCTAAGAAATGGTTGAAAAGACAACAAATTTTTCGCAATTCTGCTGCTCCAAACGCTTAACCAGAATGGCCTAGGGAAAAAATACTCATGCCGTTGTAATTGGGGGAGTTTCTACTTTCAGACGCAACAGGAATTTTTGGGTTAGGTCAATCCGTTCGCGTGATATGGGAGTTTGAAGCCAAGAAATGGTTGAGAAGGCAAAAAATTTTTCGCAATTCTGCTGCTGCAAACGCTTAACCAGAATGGCCTAGGGAAAAAAATCACATACAGTTGTAATCGGGCGAGTATCTACTTTCAGATGCAACAGCAATTTTTGGGTTAGGTCAATCCGATCGCGAGATATGGGAGTTTGAAGCCCAGAAATGGTTGAGGAGACAACAAATTTTTCGCACTTCTGCTGCTCCAAACGCTTAACCAGAATGGCCTAGGGAAAAAATACAAATACCGTTGTAATCGGGAGAGTTTCTACTTTCAGACGCAACAGGAACTTTTGGGTTAGGTCAATCCGTTCGCGAGATATGGGAGTTTGAAGCCAAGAAATGGTTGAGAAGACAACAAATTTTTCGCAATTCTGCTGCTTCAAACGCTTAACCAGAATGGCCTAGGGAAAAAATACACATGCCGTTGAAATTGGGGGAGTTTCTACTTTCAGACGCAACAGGAATTTTTGGGTTAGGTCAATCCGTTCGCGTGATATGGGAGTTTGAAGCCAAGAAATGGTTGAGAAGGCAAAAAATTTTTCGCAATTCTGCTGCTGCAAACGCTTAACCAGAATGGCCTAGGGAAAAAAATCACATACAGTTGTAATCGGGCGAGTTTCTACTTTCAGATGCAATAGGAATTTTTGGGTTAGGTCAATCCGTTCGCGAGATATGGGAGTTTGAAGCCAAGAAATGGTTTGAGAAGACAACCAATTTTTCGCACTTCTGCTGCTTCAAACGCTTAACCAGAATGGCCTAGGGAAAAAATACACATGCCGTTGTAATCGGGGGAGTTTCTACTTTCAGACGCAACAGGAATTTTCGGGTTAGGTCAATCCGTTCGCGAGATATGGGAGTTTGAAGCCAAGAAATGGTTGAGAAAGCAAAAAATTTTCGCAATTCTGCTGCTCCAAACGCTTAACCAGAATGGCCTAGGGAAAAAATACACATGCCGTTGTAATCGGGGGAGTTTCTACTTTCAGACGCAACAGGAATTTTTGGGTTAGGTCAATCCGTTCGCGAGATATGGGAGTTTGAAGCCAAGAAATGGTTGAGAAGGCAAAAAATTTTTCGCAATTCTGCTGCTCCAAACGCTTAACCAGAATGGCCTAGGGAACAAATACACATACCGTTGTAATCGGGAGAGTTTCTACTTTCAGACGCAACAGGAATTTTTGGGTTAGGTCAATCCGTTCGCGAGATATGGGAGTTTGAAACCAACAAATGGTTGAGAAGGCAAAAAATTTTTCGCAATTCTGCTGCTGCAAACGCTTAACCAGAATGGCCTAGGGAAAAAAATCACATACCGTTGTAATCGGGCGAGTATCTACTTTCGGATGCAATAGCAATTTTTGGGTTAGGTCAATACGATCGCGAGATATGGGAGTTTGAAGCCCAGAAATGGTTGAGAAGACAACAAATTTTTCGCACTTCTGCTGCTCCAAACGCTTAACCAGAATGGCCTAGGGAAAAAATACACATACCGTTGTAATCGGGCGAGTTTCTACTTTCAGATGCAATAAGAATTTTTGGGTTAGGTCAATCCGTTCGCGAGATATGGGAGTTTGAAGCCAAGAAATGGTTGAGAAGACAACAATTTTTCGTAATTCTGCTGCTCCAAACGCTTAACCAGAATGGCCTAGGGAAAAAATACACATGCCGTTGTAATCGGGGGAGTTTCTACTTTCAGACGCAACAGGAATTTTTGGGTTAGGTCAATCCGTTCGCGAGATATGGGAGTTTGAAGCCAAGAAATGGTTGAGAAGGCAAAAAATTTTTCGCAATTCTGCTGCTCCAAACGCTTAACCAGAATGGCCTAGGGAACAAATACACATACCGTTGTAATCGGGAGAGTTTCTACTTTCAGACGCAACAGGAATTTTTGGGTTAGGTCAATCCGTTCGCGAGATATGGGAGTTTGAAACCAACAAATGGTTGAGAAGGCAAAAAATTTTTCGCAATTCTGCTGCTGCAAACGCTTAACCAGAATGGCCTAGGGAAAAAAATCACATACCGTTGTAATCGGGCGAGTATCTACTTTCGGATGCAACAGCAATTTTTGGGTTAGGTCAATACGATCGCGAGATATGGGAGTTTGAAGCCCAGAAATGGTTGAGAAGACAACAAATTTTTCGCACTTCTGCTGCTTCAAACGCTTAACCAGAATGGCCTAGGGAAAAAATACACATGCCGTTGTAATCGGGGGAGTTTCTACTTTCAGACGCAACAGGAATTTTCGGGTTAGGTCAATCCGTTCGCGAGATATGGGAGTTTGAAGCCAAGAAATGGTTGAGAAAGCAAAAATTTTTCGCAATTCTGCTGCTCCAAACGCTTAACCAGAATGGCCTAGGGAAAAAATACACATGCCGTTGTAATCGGGGGAGTTTCTACTTTCAGACGCAACAGGAATTTTTGGGTTAGGTCAATCCGTTCGCGAGATATGGGAGTTTGAAGCCAAGAAATGGTTCAGAAGGCAAAAAATTTTTCGCAATTCTGCTGCTCCAAACGCTTAACCAGAATGGCCTAGGGAACAAATACACATACCGTTGTAATCGGGAGAGTTTCTACTTTCAGACGCAACAGGAATTTTTGGGTTAGGTCAATCCGTTCGCGAGATATGGGAGTTTGAAACCAACAAATGGTTGAGAAGGCAAAAAATTTTTCGCAATTCTGCTGCTGCAAACGCTTAACCAGAATGGCCTAGGGAAAAAAATCACATACCGTTGTAATCGGGCGAGTATCTACTTCGGATGCAACAGCAATTTTTGGGTTAGGTCAATACGATCGCGAGATATGGGAGTTGAAGCCCAGAAAATGGTTGAGAAGACAACAAATTTTTCGCACTTCTGCTGCTCCAAACGCTTAACCAGAATGGCCTAGGGAAAAAATACACATACCGTTGTAATCGGGCGAGTTTCTACTTTCAGATGCAATAAGAATTTTGGGTAGGTCAATCCGTTCGCGAGATATGGGAGTTTGAAGCCAAGAAATGGTTGAGAAGACAACAAATTTTTCGTAATTCTGCTGCTCCAAACGCTTAACCAGAATGGCCTAGGGAAAAAATAGACATACCGTTGTAATCGGGCGTGTTTCTACTTTCAGATGCAACAGGAATTTTTGGGTTATGTCCATCCGTTCGCGAGATATGGGAGTTTGAAGCTAAGAAATGGTTGAAAAGACAACAAATTTTTCGCAATTCTGCTGCTCCAAACGCTTAACCAGAATGGCCTAGGGAAAAAATACACATGCCGTTGTAATCGGGGGAGTTTCTACTTTCAGACGCAACAGGAATTTTTGGGTTAGGTCAATCCGTTCGCGTGATATGGGAGTTTGAAGCCAAGAAATGTTGAGAAGGCAAAAAATTTTTCGCAATTCTGCTGCTGCAAACGCTTAACCAGAATGGCCTAGGGAAAAAAATCACATACAGTTGTAATCGGGCGAGTATCTACTTTCGGATGCAACAGCAATTTTTGGGTTAGGTCAATCCGATCGCGAGATATGGGAGTTTGAAGCTAAGAAATGGTTGAAAAGACAACAAATTTTTCGCAATTCTGCTGCTCCAAACGCTTACCAGAATGGCCTAGGGAAAAAAATCACATACCGTTGTAATCGGGCGAGTATCTACTTTCGGATGCAACAGCAATTTTTGGGTTAGGTCAATACGATCGCGAGATATGGGAGTTTGAAGCCCAGAAATGGTTGAGAAGACAACAAATTTTTCGCACTTCTGCTGCTCCAAACGCTTAACCAGAATGGCCTAGGGAAAAAATAGACATACCGTTGTAATCGGGCGTGTTTCTACTTTCAGATGCAACAGGAATTTTTGGGTTATGTCCATCCGTTCGCGAGATATGGGAGTTTGAAGCTAAGAAATGGTTTGAAAAGACAACAAATTTTTCGCAATTCTGCTGCTCCAAACGCTTAACCAGAATGGCCTAGGGAAAAAATACACATGCCGTTGTAATCGGGGGAGTTTCTACTTTCAGACGCAACAGGAATTTTTGGGTTAGGTCAATCCGTTCGCGTGATATGGGAGTTTGAAGCCAAGAAATGGTTGAGAAGGCAAAAAATTTTTCGCAATTCTGCTGCTGCAAACGCTTAACCAGAATGGCCTAGGGAAAAAAATCACATACAGTTGTAATCGGGCGAGTATCTACTTTCGGATGCAACAGCAATTTTTGGGTTAGGTCAATCCGATCGCGAGATATGGGAGTTTGAAGCCCAGAAATGGTTGAGGAGACAACAAATTTTTCGCACTTCTGCTGCTCCAAACGCTTAACCAGAATGGCCTAGGGAAAAAATACACATACCGTTGTAATCGGGAGAGTTTCTACTTTCAGACGCAACAGGAACTTTTGGGTTAGGTCAATCCGTTCGCGAGATACGGGAGTTTGAAGCTAAGAAATGGTTGAGAAGACAACAAATTTTTCGCAATTCTGCAGCTCCAAACGCTTAACCAGAATGGCCTAGGGAAAAAATACACATACCGTTGTAATCGGGCGAGTTTCTACTTTCAGATGCAACAGGAATATTTGGGTTAGGTCAATCCGTTCGCGAGATACGGGAGTTTGAAGCTAAGAAATGGTTGAGAAGACAACAAATTTTTCGCAATTCTGCTGCTCCAAACGCTTGACCAGAATGAGCTAGGGAAAAAATACACATACCGTTGTAATCGGGAGAGTTTCTACTTTCAGACGCAACAGGAACTTTTGGGTTAGGTCAATCCGTTCGCGATATATGGGAGTTTGAAGCCAAGAAATGGTTGAGAAGACAACAAATTTTTCGCAATTCTGCTGCTCCAAACGCTTAACCAGAATGGCCTAGGGAAAAAATACACATACCGTTGTAATCGGGCGAGTTCCTACTTTCAGATGCAATAAGAATTTTTGGGTTAGGTCAATCCGTTCGCGAGATATGGGAGTTTGAAGCCAAGAAATGGTTGAGAAGGCAAAAAATTTTTCGCAATTCTGCTGCTCCAAACGCTTGACCAGAATGAGCTAGGGAAAAAATACACATACCGTTGTAATCGGGCGAGTTTCTACTTTTAGATGCAATTGGAATATTTGGGTTAGGTCAATCCGTTCGTGAGATATGGGAGTTTGAAGCTAAGAAATGGTTGAGAAGACAACAAATTTTTCGCACTTCTGCTGCTCCAAACGCTTAACCAGAATGGCCTAGGGAAAAAATACACATACCGTTGTAATCGGGAGAGTTTCTACTTTCACACGCAACAGGAACTTTTGGGTTAGGTCAATCCGTTCGCGAGATATGGGAGTTTGAAGCCAAGAAATGGTTGAGAAGACAACAAATTTTTCGCAATTCTGCTGCTCCAAACGCTTAACCAGAATGGCCTAGGGAAAAAATACACATACCGTTGTAATCGGGCGAGTTTCTACTTTCAGATGCAACAGGAATATTTGGGTTAGGTCAATCCGTTCGCGAGATACGGGAGTTTGAAGCTAAGAAATGGTTGAGAAGACAACAAATTTTTCGCAGTTCTGCAGCTCCAAACGCTTAACCAGAATGGCCTAGGGGAAAAATACACATACCGTTGTAATCGGGCGAGTTTCTACTTTCAGACGCAACAGGAATTTTTGGGTTAGGTCAATCCGTTCGCGAGATATGGGAGTTTGAAGCCAAGAAATGGTTGAGAAAGCAAAAAATTTTTCGCAATTCTGCTGCTCCAAACGCTTAACCAGAATGGCCTAGGGAAAAAATACACATGCCGTTGTAATCGGGGGAGTTTCTACTTTCAGACGCAACAGGAATTTTTGGGTTAGGTCAATCCGTTCGCGAGATATGGGAGTTTGAAGCCAAGAAATGGTTGAGAAGGCAAAAAATTTTTCGCAATTCTGCTGCTCCAAACGCTTAACCAGAATGGCCTAGGGAAAATATTCACATACCGTTGTAATCGGGCGAGTTTCTACTTTCAGATGCAACAGGAATATTTGGGTTAGGTCGATCCGTTCGCGAGATATGGGAGTTTGAAGCTAAGAAATGGTTGAGAAGACAACAAATTTTTCGCAGTTCTGATGCTCCAAACGCTTAACCAGAATGGCCTAGGGGAAAAAATCACATACCGTTGTAATCGGGCGAGTATCTACTTTCGGATGCAACAGCAATTTTTGGGTTAGGTCCATCCGTTCGCGAGATATGGGAGTTTGTAGCTAAGAAATGGTTGAAAAGACAACAAATTTTTCGCAATTCTGCTGCTCCAAACGCTTAACCAGAATGGCCTAGGGAAAAAATACACATGCCGTTGTAATTGGGGGAGTTTCTACTTTCAGACGCAACAGGAATTTTTGGGTTAGGTCAATCCGTTCGCGTGATATGGGAGTTTGAAGCCAAGAAATGGTTGAGAAGGCAAAAAATTTTTCGCAATTCTGCTGCTGCAAACGCTTAACCAGAATGGCCTAGGGAAAAAAATCACATACAGTTGTAATCGGGCGAGTATCTACTTTCAGATGCAACAGCAATTTTTGGGTTAGGTCAATCCGATCGCGAGATATGGGAGTTTGAAGCCCAGAAATGGTTGAGGAGACAACAAATTTTTCGCACTTCTGCTGCTCCAAACGCTTAACCAGAATGGCCTAGGGAAAAAATACACATACCGTTGTAATCGGGAGAGTTTCTACTTTCAGACGCAACAGGAACTTTTGGGTTAGGTCAATCCGTTCGCGAGATATGGGAGTTTGAAGCCAAGAAATGGTTGAGAAGACAACAAATTTTTCGCAATTCTGCTGCTTCAAACGCTTAACCAGAATGGCCTAGGGAAAAAATACACATACCGTTGTAATCGGGCGAGTTTCTACTTTCAGATGCAATAAGAATTTTTGGGTTAGGTCAATCCGTTCGCGAGATATGGGAGTTTGAAGCCAAGAAATGGTTGAGAAGACAACAAATTTTTCGCAATTCTGCTGCTCCAAACGCTTGACCAGAATGAGCTAGGGAAAAAATACACATACCGTTGTAATCGGGCGAGTTTCTACTTTTAGATGCAATAGGAATTTTTGGGTTAGGTCTATCCGTTCGCGAGATATGGGAGTTTGAAGCCAAGAAATGGTTGAGAAGACAACCAATTTTTCGCACTTCTGCTGCTTCAAACGCTTAACCAGAATGGCCTAGGGAAAAAATACACATACCGTTGTAATCGGGCGAGTTTCTTCTTTCAGATGCAATTGGAATATTTGGGTTAGGTCAATCCGTTCGTGAGATATGGGAGTTTGAAGCTAAGAAATGGTTGAGAAGACAACAAATTTTTCGCACTTCTGCTGCTCCAAACGCTTAACCAGAATGGCCTAGGGAAAAAATACACATACCGTTGTAATCGGGCGAGTTTCTACTTTCAGATGCAACAGGAATATTTGGGTTAGGTCAATCCGTTCGCGAGATACGGGAGTTTGAAGCTAAGAAATGGTTGAGAAGACAACAAATTTTTCGCAGTTCTGCAGCTCCAAACGCTTAACCAGAATGGCCTAGGGGAAAAATACACATACCGTTGTAATCGGGCGAGTTTCTACTTTCAGACGCAACAGGAATTTTTGGGTTAGGTCAATCCGTTCGCGAGATATGGGAGTTTGAAGCCAAGAAATGGTTGAGAAGGCAAAAAATTTTTCGCAATTCTGCTGCTCCAAACGCTTAACCAGAATGGCCTAGGGAAAATATTCACATACCGTTGTAATCGGGCGAGTTTCTACTTTCAGATGCAACAGGAATATTTGGGTTAGGTCGATCCGTTCGCGAGATATGGGAGTTTGAAGCTAAGAAATGGTTGAGAAGACAACAAATTTTTCGCAGTTCTGATGCTCCAAACGCTTAACCAGAATGGCCTAGGGAAAAAAATCACATACCGTTGTAATCGGGCGAGTATCTACTTTCGGATGCAACAGCAATTTTTGGGTTAGGTCAATCCGATCGCGAGATATGGGAGTTTGAAGCCCAGAAATGGTTGAGAAGACAACAAATTTTTCGCACTTCTGCTGCTCCAAACGCTTAACCAGAATGGCCTAGGGAAAAAATACACATACCGTTGTAATCGGGAGAGTTTCTACTTTCAGACGCAACAGGAACTTTTGGGTTAGGTCAATCCGTTCGCGATATATGGGAGTTTGAAGCCAAGAAATGGTTGAGAAGACAACAAATTTTTCGCAATTCTGCTGCTCCAAACGCTTAACCAGAATGGCCTAGGGAAAAAATACACATACCGTTGTAATCGGGCGAGTTCCTACTTTCAGATGCAATAAGAATTTTTGGGTTAGGTCAATCCGTTCGCGAGATATGGGAGTTTGAAGCCAAGAAATGGTTGAGAAGACAACCAATTTTTCGCACTTCTGCTGCTTCAAACGCTTAACCAGAATGGCCTTGGGAAAAAATACACATACCGTTGCAATCGGACGAGTTGCTACTTTCAGATTCAATAGGAATTTTTGGGTTAGGTCAAACCGTTCGCGAGACATGGGAGTTTGAAGCTAAGAAATGGTTGAGAAGACAACAAATTTTTCGCAATTCTACTGCTCCAAACGCTTAACCAGAATGGCCTAGGGAAAAAATACACATACCGTTGTAATCGGGCGTGTTTCTACTTTCAGATGCAACAGGAATGTTTAGGTTAGGTCCATCCGTTCGCGAGATATGGGAGTTTGAAGCTAAGAAATGGTTGAGAAGACAACAAATTTTTCGCAATTCTGCTGCTCCAAACGCTTAACCAGAATGGCCTAGGGAAAAAATACACATGCCGTTGTAATCGGGGGAGTTTCTACTTTCAGACGCAACAGGAATTTTTGGGTTAGGTCAATCCGTTCGCGAGATATGGGAGTTTGAAGCCAAGAAATGGTTGAGAAGGCAAAAAATTTTTCGCAATTCTGCTGCTGCAAACGCTTAACCAGAATGGCCTAGGGAAAAAAATCACATACAGTTGTAATCGGGCGAGTATCTACTTTCAGATGCAACAGCAATTTTTGGGTTAGGTCAATCCGATCGCGAGATATGGGAGTTTGAAGCCAAGAAATGGTTGAGAAGACAACAAATTTTTCGCAATTCTGCTGCTCCAAACGTTTAACCAGAATGGCCTAGGGAAAAAATACACATACCGTTGTAATCGGGCGAGTTTCTACTTTCAGATGCAATAAGAATTTTTGGGTTAGGTCAATCCGTTCGCGAGATATGGGAGTTTGAAGCCAAGAAATGGTTGAGAAGACAACAAATTTTTCGCAATTCTGCTGCTCCAAACGCTTGACCAGAATGAGCTAGGGAAAAAATACACATACCGTTGTAATCGGGCGAGTTTCTACTTTTAGATGCAATAGGAATTTTTGGGTTAGGTCAATCCGTTCGCGAGATATGGGAGTTTGAAGCCAAGAAATGGTTGAGAAGACAACCAATTTTTCGCACTTCTGCTGCTTCAAACGCTTAACCAGAATGGCCTAGGGAAAAAATACACATACCGTTGTAATCGGACGAGTTGCTACTTTCAGATTCAATAGGAATTTTTGGGTTAGGTCAAACCGTTCGCGAGACATGGGAGTTTGAAGCTAAGAAATGGTTGAGAAGGCAACAAATTTTTCGCAATTCTGCTGCTCCAAACGCTTAACCAGAATGGCCTAGGCAAAAAATACACATACCGTTGTAATCGGGCGTGTTTCTACTTTCAGATGCAACAGGAATTTTTGGGTTAGGTCCATCCGTTCGCGAGATATGGGAGTTTGAAACTAAGAAATGGTTGAGAAGACAACAAATTTTTCGCAATTCTGCTGCTCCAAACGCTTAACCAGAATGGCCTAGGGAAAAAATACACATGCCGTTGTAATCGGGGGAGTTTCTACTTTCAGACGCAACAGGAATTTTTGGGTTAGGTCAATCCGTTCGCGAGATATGGGAGTTTGAAGCCAAGAAATGGTTGAGAAGGCAAAAAATTTTTCGCAATTTTGCTGCTCCAAACGCTTAACCAGAATGGCCTAGGGAAAATATTCACATAACTTTGTAATCGGGCGAGTTTCTACTTTCAGATGCAACAGGAATAATTGGGTTAGGTCGATCCGTTCGCGAGATATGGGAGTTTGAAGCTAAGAAATGGTTGAGAAGACAACAAATTTTTCGCATTTCTGCTGTTCCAAACGCTTAACCAGAATGGCCTAGGGAAAAAATACACATACCGCTGTAATCGGCCGAGTTTCAACTTTCACATGCAATAGGAATTTTTGTGTTAGGTCGATCCGTTCGCGAGATATGGGAGTTTGAAGCCAAGAAATGGTTGAGAAGGCAACAAATTTTTCGCAATTCTGCTGCTGCAAACGCTTAACCAGAATGGCCTAGGGAAAAAAATCACATACAGTTGTAATCGGGCGAGTATCTACTTTCGGATGCAACAGCAATTTTTGGGTTAGGTCAATCCGATCGCGAGATATGGGAGTTTGAAGCTAAGAAATGGTTGAAAAGACAACAAATTTTTCGCAATTCTGCTGCTCCAAACGCTTAACCAGAATGGCCTAGGGAAAAAAAACTCATGCCGTTGTAATTGGGGGAGTTTCTACTTTCAGACGCAACAGGAATTTTTGGGTTAGGTCAATCCGTTCGCGTGATATGGGAGTTTGAAGCTAAGAAATGGTTGAGAAGACAACAAATTTTTCGCACTTCTGCTGCTCCAAACGCTTAACCAGAATGGCCTAGGGAAAAAATACACATACCGTTGTAATCGGGAGAGTTTCTACTTTCACACGCAACAGGAACTTTTGGGTTAGGTCAATCCGTTCGCGAGATATGGGAGTTTGAAGCCAAGAAATGGTTGAGAAGACAACAAATTTTTCGCAATTCTGCTGCTCCAAACGCATAACCAGAATGGCCTAGGGAAAAAATACACATACCGTTGTAATCGGGCGAGTTTCTACTTTCAGATGCAATAAGAATTTTTGGGTTAGGTCAATCCGTTCGCGAGATATGGGAGTTTGAAGCCAAGAAATGGTTGAGAAGACAACAAATTTTTCGCAATTCTGCTGCTCCAAACGCTTGACCAGAATGAGCTAGGGAAAAAATACACATACCGTTGTAATCGGGCGAGTTTCTACTTTTAGATGCAATAGGAATTTTTGGGTTAGGTCAATCCGTTCGCGAGATATGGGAGTTTGAAGCCAAGAAATGGTTGAGAAGACAACCAATTTTTCGCACTTCTGCTGCTTCAAACGCTTAACCAGAATGGCCAAGGGAAAAAATACACATACCGTTGTAATCGGACGAGTTGCTACTTTCAGATTCAATAGGAATTTTTGGGTTAGGTCAAACCGTTCGCGAGACATGGGAGTTTGAAGCTAAGAAATGGTTGAGAAGACAACAAATTTTTCGCAATTCTGCTGCTCCAAACGCTTAACCAGAATGGCCTAGGGAAAAAATACACATACCGTTGTAATCGGGCGAGTTTCTACTTTCAGATGCAACAGGAATATTTGGGTTAGGTCAATCCGTTCGCGAGATACGGGAGTTTGAAGCTAAGAAATGGTTGAGAAGACAACAAATTTTTCGCAGTTCTGCTGCTCCAAACGCTTAACCAGAATGGCCTAGGGGAAAAATACACATACCGTTGTAATCGGGCGAGTTTCTACTTTCAGACGCAACAGGAATTTTTGGGTTAGGTCAATCCGTTCGCGAGATATGGGAGTTTGAAACCAAGAAATGGTTGAGAAAGCAAAAAATTTTTCGCAATTCTGCTGCTCCAAACGCTTAACCAGAATGGCCTAGGGAAAAAATACACATGCCGTTGTAATCGGGGGAGTTTCTACTTTCAGACGCAACAGGAATTTTTGGGTTAGGTCAATCCGTTCGCGAGATATGGGAGTTTGAAGCCAAGAAATGGTTGAGAAGGCAAAAAATTTTTCGCAATTCTGCTGCTCCAAACGCTTAACCAGAATGGCCTAGGGAAAATATTCACATACCGTTGTAATCGGGCGAGTTTCTACTTTCAGATGCAACAGGAATATTTGGGTTAGGTCGATCCGTTCGCGAGATATGGGAGTTTGAAGCTAAGAAATGGTTGAGAAGACAACAAATTTTTCGCAGTTCTGATGCTCCAAACGCTTAACCAGAATGGCCTAGGGAAAAAAATCACATACCGTTGTAATCGGGCGAGTATCTACTTTCGGATGCAACAGCAATTTTTGGGTTAGGTCAATCCGATCGCGAGATATGGGAGTTTGAAGCCCAGAAATGGTTGAGAAGACAACAAATTTTTCGCAATTCTGCTGCTCCAAACGCTTAACCAGAATGGCCTAGGGAAAAAATACACATACCGTTGTAATCGGGCGAGTTTCTACTTTCAGATGCAATAAGAATTTTTGGGTTAGGTCAATCCGTTCGCGAGATATGGGAGTTTGAAGCCAAGAAATGGTTGAGAAGACAACAAATTTTTCGCAATTCTGCTGCTCCAAACGCTTGACCAGAATGAGCTAGGGAAAAAATACACATACCGTTGTAATCGGGCGAGTTTCTACTTTTAGATGCAATAGGAATTTTTGGGTTAGGTCAATCCGTTCGCGAGATATGGGAGTTTGAAGCCAAGAAATGGTTGAGAAGACAACCAATTTTTCGCACTTCTGCTGCTTCAAACGCTTAACCAGAATGGCCAAGGGAAAAAATACACATACCGTTGTAATCGGACGAGTTGCTACTTTCAGATTCAATAGGAATTTTTGGGTTAGGTCAAACCGTTCGCGAGACATGGGAGTTTGAAGCTAAGAAATGGTTGAGAAGACAACAAATTTTTCGCAATTCTGCTGCTCCAAACGCTTAACCAGAATGGCCTAGGGAAAAAATACACATACCGTTGTAATCGGGCGAGTTTCTACTTTCAGATGCAACAGGAATATTTGGGTTAGGTCAATCCGTTCGCGAGATACGGGAGTTTGAAGCTAAGAAATGGTTGAGAAGACAACAAATTTTTCGCAGTTCTGCTGCTCCAAACGCTTAACCAGAATGGCCTAGGGGAAAAATACACATACCGTTGTAATCGGGCGAGTTTCTACTTTCAGACGCAACAGGAATTTTTGGGTTAGGTCAATCCGTTCGCGAGATATGGGAGTTTGAAGCCAAGAAATGGTTGAGAAAGCAAAAAATTTTTCGCAATTCTGCTGCTCCAAACGCTTAACCAGAATGGCCTAGGGAAAAAATACACATGCCGTTGTAATCGGGGGAGTTTCTACTTTCAGACGCAACAGGAATTTTTGGGTTAGGTCAATCCGTTCGCGAGATATGGGAGTTTGAAGCCAAGAAATGGTTGAGAAGGCAAAAAATTTTTCGCAATGCTGCTGCTCCAAACGCTTAACCAGAATGGCCTAGGGAAAATATTCACATACCGTTGTAATCGGGCGAGTTTCTACTTTCAGATGCAACAGGAATATTTGGGTTAGGTCGATCCGTTCGCGAGATATGGGAGTTTGAAGCTAAGAAATGGTTGAGAAGACAACAAATTTTTCGCAGTTCTGATGCTCCAAACGCTTAACCAGAATGGCCTAGGGAAAAAAATCACATACCGTTGTAATCGGGCGAGTATCTACTTTCGGATGCAACAGCAATTTTTGGGTTAGGTCAATCCGATCGCGAGATATGGGAGTTTGAAGCCCAGAAATGGTTGAGAAGACAACAAATTTTTCGCACTTCTGCTGCTCCAAACGCTTAACCAGAATGGCCTAGGGAAAAAATACACATACCGTTGTAATCGGGAGAGTTTCTACTTTCAGACGCAACAGGAACTTTTGGGTTAGGTCAATCCGTTCGCGATATATGGGAGTTTGAAGCCAAGAAATGGTTGAGAAGACAACAAATTTTTCGCAATTCTGCTGCTCCAAACGCTTGACCAGAATGAGCTAGGGAAAAAATACACATACCGTTGTAATCGGGCGAGTTTCTACTTTTAGATGCAATAGGAATTTTTGGGTTAGGTCAATCCGTTCGCGAGATATGGGAGTTTGAAGCCAAGAAATGGTTGAGAAGACAACCAATTTTTCGCACTTCTGCTGCTTCAAACGCTTAACCAGAATGGCCTTGGGAAAAAATACACATACCGTTGTAATCGGACGAGTTGCTACTTTCAGATTCAATAGGAATTTTTGGGTTAGGTCAAACCGTTCGGCAGACATGGGAGTTTGAAGCTAAGAAATGGTTGAGAAGACAACAAATTTTTCGCAATTCTGCTGCTCCAAACGCTTAACCAGAATGGCCTAGGGAAAAAATACACATACCGTTGTAATCGGGCGTGTTTCTACTTTCAGATGCAACAGGAATTTTTGGGTTAGGTCCATCCGTTCGCGAGATATGGGAGTTTGAAGCTAAGAAATGGTTGAGAAGACAACAAATTTTTCGCAATTCTGCTGCTCCAAACGCTTAACCAGAATGGCCTAGGGAAAAAATACACATGCCGTTGTAATCGGGGGAGTTTCTACTTTCAGACGCAACAGGAATTTTTGGGTTAGGTCAATCCGTTCGCGAGATATGGGAGTTTGAAGCCAAGAAATGGTTGAGAAGGCAAAAAATTTTTCGCAATTCTGCTGCTGCAAACGCTTAACCAGAATGGCCTAGGGAAAAAAATCACATACAGTTGTAATCGGGCGAGTATCTACTTTCAGATGCAACATCAATTTTTGGGTTAGGTCAATCCGATCGCGAGATATGGGAGTTTGAAGCCCAGAAATGGTTGAGAAGACAACAAATTTTTCGCAATTCTGCTGCTCCAAACGCTTAACCAGAATGGCCTAGGGAAGAAATACACATACCGTTGTAATCGGGCGAGTTTCTACTTTCAGACGCAACAGGAATTTTTGGGTTAGGTCAATCCGTTCGCGAGATATGGGAGTTTGAAGCCAAGAAATGGTTGAGAAAGCAAAAAATTTTTCGCAATTCTGCTGCTCCAAACGCTTAACCAGAATGGCCTAGGGAAAAAATACACATGCCGTTGTAATCGGGGGAGTTTCTACTTTCAGACGCAACAGGAATTTTTGGGTTAGGTCAATCCGTTCGCGAGATATGGGAGTTTGAAGCCAAGAAATGGTTGAGAAGGCAAAAAATTTTTCGCAATTCTGCTGCTCCAAACGCTTAACCAGAATGGCCTAGGGAAAATATTCACATACCGTTGTAATCGGGCGAGTTTCTACTTTCAGATGCAACAGGAATATTTGGGTTAGGTCGATCCGTTCGCGAGATATGGGAGTTTGAAGCTAAGAAATGGTTGAGAAGACAACAAATTTTTCGCAGTTCTGATGCTCCAAACGCTTAACCAGAATGGCCTAGGGAAAAAAATCACATACCGTTGTAATCGGGCGAGTATCTTCTTTCGGATGCAACAGCAATTTTTGGGTTAGGTCAATCCGATCGCGAGATATGGGAGTTTGAAGCCCAGAAATGGTTGAGAAGACAACAAATTTTTCGCACTTCTGCTGCTCCAAACGCTTAACCAGAATGGCCTAGGGAAAAAATACACATACCGTTGTAATCGGGAGAGTTTCTACTTTCAGACGCAACAGGAACTTTTGGGTTAGGTCAATCCGTTCGCGATATATGGGAGTTTGAAGCCAAGAAATGGTTGAGAAGACAACAAATTTTTCGCAATTCTGCTGCTCCAAACGCTTGACCAGAATGAGCTAGGGAAAAAATACACATACCGTTGTAATCGGGCGAGTTTCTACTTTTAGATGCAATAGGAATTTTTGGGTTAGGTCAATCCGTTCGCGAGATATGGGAGTTTGAAGCTAAGAAATGGTTGAGAAGACAACAAATTTTTCGCAGTTCTGCTGCTCCAAACGCTTAACCAGAATGGCCCAGGGAAAAAATACACATACCGCTGTAATAGGGCGAGTTTCTACTTTCAGATGCAATAGGAATTTTTGTGTTAGGTCGATCCGTTCGCGAGATATGGGAGTTTCAAGCCAAGAAATGGTTGAGAAGGCTACAAATTTTTCGCAATTCTGCTGCTCCAAACGCTTAACCAGAATGGCCTAGGGAAAAAAATCACATACCGTTGTAATCGGGCGAGTATCTACTTTCGGATGCAACAGCAATTTTTGGGTTAGGTCCATCCGTTCGCGAGATATGGGAGTTTGAAGCCAAGAAATGGTTGAGAAGACAACCAATTTTTCGCACTTCTGCTGCTTCAAACGCTTAACCAGAATGGCCTAGGGAAAAAATACACATACCGTTGTAATCGGACGAGTTGCTACTTTCAGATTCAATAGGAATTTTTGGGTTAGGTCAAACCGTTCGCGAGACATGGGAGTTTGAAGCTAAGAAATGGTTGAGAAGGCAACAAATTTTTCGCAATTCTGCTGCTCCAAACGCTTAACCAGAATGGCCTAGGGAAAATATTCACATACCGTTGTAATCGGGCGAGTTTCTACTTTCAGATGCAACAGGAATATTTGGGTTAGGTCGATCCGTTCGCGAGATATGGGAGTTTGAAGCTAAGAAATGGTTGAGAAGACAACAAATTTTTCGCATTTCTGCTGTTCCAAACGCTTAACCAGAATGGCCTAGGGAAAAAATACACATACCGTTGTAATCGGGCGAGCTTCTACTTTCAGATGCAATAGGAATTTTTGGGTTAGGTCAATCCGTTCGCGAGATATGGGAGTTTGAAGCTAAGAAATGGTTGAGAAGACAACAAATTTTTCGCAGTTCTGCTGCTCCAAACGCTTAACCAGAATGGCCCAGGGAAAAAATACACATACCGCTGTAATAGGGCGAGTTTCTACTTTCAGATGCAATAGGAATTTTTGTGTTAGGTCGATCCGTTCGCGAGATATGGGAGTTTCAAGCCAAGAAATGGTTGAGAAGGCAACAAATTTTTCGCAATTCTGCTGCTCCAAACGCTTAACCAGAATGGCCTAGGGAACAAATACACATACCGTTGTAATCGGGAGAGTTTCTACTTTCAGATGCAACAGGAAATTTTGGGTTAGGTCAATCCGTTCGCGAGATATGGGTGTTTGAAGCCCAGAAATGGTTGAGAAGACAACAAATTTTTCGAAATTCTGCTGCTCCAAACGCTTGACCAGAATGAGCTAGGGAAAAAATACACATACCGTTGTAATCGGGCGAGCTTCTACTTTCAGATGCAATAGGAATTTTTGGGTTAGGTCAATCCGTTCGCGAGATATGGGAGTTTGAAGCTAAGAAATGGTTGAGAAGACAACAAATTTTTCGCAATTCTGCTGCTCCAAACGCTTAACCAGAATGGCCTAGGGACAATATTCACATACCGTTGTAATCGGGCGAGTTTCTACTTTCAGATGCAACAGGAATATTTGTGTTAGGTCTATCCGTTCGCGAGATATGGGAGTTTGAAGCTAAGAAATGGTTGAGAAGACAACAAATTTTTCGCAGTTCTGCTGCTCCAAACGCTTAACCAGAATGGCCTAGGGAAAAAATACACATACCGTTGTAATCGGGCGTGTTTCTACTTTCAGATGCAACAGGAATTTTTGGGTTAGGTCGATCCGTTCGCGAGATATGGGAGTTTGAAGCTAAGAAATGGTTGAGAAGACAACAAATTTTTCGCAGTTCTGCTGCTCCAAACGCTTAACCAGAATGGCCCAAGGAAAAAATACACATACCGCTGTAATAGGGCGAGTTTCTACTTTCAGATGCAATAGGAATTTTTGTGTTAGGTCGATCCGTTCGCGAGATATGGGAGTTTCAAGCCAAGAAATGGTTGAGAAGGCTACAAATTTTTCGCAATTCTGCTGCTCCAAACGCTTAACCAGAATGGCCTAGGGAAAAAAATCACATACCGTTGTAATCAGGCGAGTATCTACTTTTAGATGCAACAGGAATTTTTGGGTTAGGTCCATCCGTTCGCGAGATATGGGAGTTTGAAGCTAAGAAATGGTTGAGAAGACAAGAAATTTTCGCAATTCTGCTGCTCCAAACGCTTAACCAGAATGGCCTAGGGAAAAAATAAACATACCGCTGTAATCGGGGGAGTTTCTACTTTCAGACGCAACAGGAATTTTTGGGTTAGGTCAATCCGTTCGCGAGATATGGGAGTTTGAAGCCAAGAAATGGTTGAGAAGGCAAAAAATTTTTCGCAATTCTGCTGCTCCAAACGCTTAACCAGAATGGCCTAGGGCAAATTTTCACATACCGTTGTAATCGGGCGAGTTTCTACTTTCAGATGCAACAGGAATATTTGGGTTAGGTCTATCCGTTCGCGAGATATGGGAGTTTGAAGCTAAGAAATGGTTGAGAAGACAACAAATTTTTCGCAGTTCTGCTGCTCCAAACGCTTAACCAGAATGGCCTAGGGAAAAAATACACATACCGTTGTAATCGGGCGAGTTTCTACTTTCAGATGCAACAGGAATATTTGGGTTAGGTCTATCCGTTCGCGAGATATGGGAGTTTGAAGCTAAGAAATGGTTGAGAAGACAACAAATTTTTCGCAGTTCTGCTGCTCCAAACGCTTAACCAGAATGGCCTAGGGAAAAAATACACATACCGTTGTAATCGGGCGTGTTTCTACTTTCAGATGCAAAAGGAATTTTTGGGTTAGGTCCATCCGTTCGCGAGATATGGGAGTTTGAAGCTAAGAAATGGTTGAGAAGACAAGAAATTTTCGCAATTCTGCTGCTCCAAACGCTTAACCAGAATGGCCTAGGGAAAAAATACACATACCGCTGTAATCGGGCGAGTTTCTACTTTCAGATGCAATAGGAATTCTTGGGTTAGGTCGATCCGTTCGCGAGATATGGGAGTTTGAAGCCCAGAAATGGTTGAGAAGACAACAAATTTTTCGCAATTCTGTGGCTCCAAACGCTTAACCAGAATGGCCTAGGGAAAAAATACACATACCGTTTTAATCGGGAGAGTTTCTACTTTCAGACGCAACAGGAACTTTTGGTTAAGGTCCATCCGTTCGCGAGATATGGGAGTTTGAAGCTAAGAAATGGTTGAGAAGACAACAAATTTTTCGCACTTCTGCTGCTTCAAACGCTTGACCAGAATGGCCTAGGGAAAAAATACACATACCGTTGTAATCGGACGAGTTGCTACTTTCAGATTCAATAGGAATTTTTGGGTTAGGTCAAACCGTTCGCGAGATATGGGAGTTTGAAGCTAAGAAATGGTTGAGAAGACAACAAATTTTTCGCAATTCTGCTGCTCCAAACGCTTAACCAGAATGGCCTAGGGAACAAATACACATACCGCTGTAATCGGGCGAGTTTCTACTTTCAGATGCAATAGGAATTTTTGGGTTAGGTCGATCCGTTCGCGAGATATGGGAGTTTGAAGCCAAGAAATGGTTGAGAAGGCAAAAAATTTTTCGCAATTCTGCTGCTCCAAACGCTTAACCAGAATGGCCTAGGGAACAAATACACATACCGTTGTAATCGGGATAGTTTCTACTTTCAGACGCAACAGGAATTTTTGGGTTAGGTCAATCCGTTCGCGAGATATGGGAGCTTGAAGCCCAGAAATGGTTGAGAAGACAACAAATTTTTCGCAATTCTGCTGCTCCAAACGCTTAACCAGAATGGCCTAGGGAAAAAATACACATACCGTTGTAATCGGGAGGGTTTCTACTTTCAGACGCAACAGGAACTTTTGGGTTAGGTCCATCCGTTCGCGAGATATGGGAGTTTGAAGCTAAGAAATGGTTGAGAAGACAACAAATTTTTCGCACTTCTGCTGCTTCAAACGCTTGACCAGAATGGCCTAGGGAAAAAATACACATACCGTTGTAATCGGACGAGTTGCTACTTTCAGATTCAATAGGAATTTTTGGTTTAGGTCAAACCGTTCGCGAGATATGGGAGTTTGAAGCTAAGAAATGGTTGAGAAGACAACAAATTTTTCGCAATTCTGCTGCTCCAAACGCTTAACCAGAATGGCCTAGGGAAAAAATACACATGCCGTTGTAATCGGGGGAGTTTCTACTTTCAGACGCAACAGGAATTTTTGGGTTAGGTCAATCCGTTCGCGAGATGTGGGAGTTTGAAGCGAAGAAATGGTTGAGAAGGCAAAAAATTTTTCGCAATTTTGCTGCTCCAAACGCTTAACCAGAATGGCCTAGGGAAAAAATACACATACCGCTGTAATAGGGCGAGTTTCTACTTTCAGATGCAATAGGAATTTTTGTGTTAGGTCGATCCGTTCGCGAGATATGGGAGTTTCAAGCCAAGAAATGGTTGAGAAGGCTACAAATTTTTCGCAATTCTGCTGCTCCAAACGCTTAACCAGAATGGCCTAGGGAAAAAAATCACATACCGTTGTAATCGGGCGAGTATCTACTTTCGGATGCAACAGCAATTTTTGGGTTAGGTCCATCCGTTCGCGAGATATGGGAGTTTGAAGCCAAGAAATGGTTGAGAAGACAACCAATTTTTCGCACTTCTGCTGCTTCAAACGCTTAACCAGAATGGCCTAGGGAAAAAATACACATACCGTTGTAATCGGACGAGTTGCTACTTTCAGATTCAATAGGAATTTTTGGGTTAGGTCAAACCGTTCGCGAGACATGGGAGTTTGAAGCTAAGAAATGGTTGAGAAGGCAACAAATTTTTCGCAATTCTGCTGCTCCAAACGCTTAACCAGAATGGCCTAGGGAAAATATTCACATACCGTTGTAATCGGGCGAGTTTCTACTTTCAGATGCAACAGGAATATTTGGGTTAGGTCGATCCGTTCGCGAGACATGGGAGTTTGAAGCTAAGAAATGGTTGAGAAGACAACAAATTTTTCGCAATTCTGCTGCTCCAAACGCTTAACCAGAATGGCCTAGGGACAATATTCACATACCGTTGTAATCGGGCGAGTTTCTACTTTCAGATGCAACAGGAATATTTGTGTTAGGTCTATCCGTTCGCGAGATATGGGAGTTTGAAGCTAAGAAATGGTTGAGAAGACAACAAATTTTTCGCAGTTCTGCTGCTCCAAACGCTTAACCAGAATGGCCTAGGGAAAAAATACACATACCGTTGTAATCGGGCGTGTTTCTACTTTCAGATGCAACAGGAATTTTTGGGTTAGGTCGATCCGTTCGCGAGATATGGGAGTTTGAAGCTAAGAAATGGTTGAGAAGACAACAAATTTTTCGCAGTTCTGCTGCTCCAAACGCTTAACCAGAATGGCCTAGGGAAAAAATACACATACCGTTGTAATCGGGCGAGTTTCTACTTTCAGATGCAACAGGAATATTTGGGTTAGTTCTATCCGTTCGCGAGATATGGGAGTTTGAAGCTAAGAAATGGTTGAGAAGACAACAAATTTTTCGCAGTTCTGCTGCTCCAAACGCTTAACCAGAATGGCCTAGGGAAAAAATACACATACCGTTGTAATCGGGCGTGTTTCTACTTTCAGATGCAACAGGAATTTTTGGGTTAGGTCCATCCGTTCGCGAGATATGGGAGTTTGAAGCTAAGAAATGGTTGAGAAGACAAGAAATTTTCGCAATTCTGCTGCTCCAAACGCTTAACCAGAATGGCCTAGGGAAAAAATACACATACCGCTGTAATCGGGCGAGTTTCTACTTTCAGATGCAATAGGAATTCTTGGGTTAGGTCGATCCGTTCGCGAGATATGGGAGTTTGAAGCCCAGAATTGGTTGAGAAGACAACAAATTTTTCGCAATTCTGTGGCTCCAAACGCTTAACCAGAATGGCCTAGGGAAAAAATACACATACCGTTTTAATCGGGAGAGTTTCTACTTTCAGACGCAACAGGAACTTTTGGTTAAGGTCCATCCGTTCGCGAGATATGGGAGTTTGAAGCTAAGAAATGGTTGAGAAGACAACAAATTTTTCGCACTTCTGCTGCTTCAAACGCTTGACCAGAATGGCCTAGGGAAAAAATACACATACCGTTGTAATCGGACGAGTTGCTACTTTCAGATTCAATAGGAATTTTTGGGTTAGGTCAAACCGTTCGCGAGATATGGGTGTTTGAAGCTAAGAAATGGTTGAGAAGACAACAAATTTTTCGCAATTCTGCTGCTCCAAACGCTTAACCAGAATGGCCTAGGGAACAAATACACATACCGCTGTAATCGGGCGAGTTTCTACTTTCAGATGCAATAGGAATTTTTGGGTTAGGTCGATCCGTTCGCGAGATATGGGAGTTTGAAGCCAAGAAATGGTTGAGAAGGCAAAAAATTTTTCGCAATTCTGCTGCTCCAAACGCTTAACCAGAATGGCCTAGGGAACAAATACACATACCGTTGTAATCGGGATAGTTTCTACTTTCAGACGCAACAGGAATTTTTGGGTTAGGTCAATCCGTTCGCGAGATATGGGAGCTTGAAGCCCAGAAATGGTTGAGAAGACAACAAATTTTTCGCAATTCTGCTGCTCCAAACGCTTAACCAGAATGGCCTAGGGAAAAAATACACATACCGTTGTAATCGGGAGGGTTTCTACTTTCAGACGCAACAGGAACTTTTGGGTTAGGTCCATCCGTTCGCGAGATATGGGAGTTTGAAGCTAAGAAATGGTTGAGAAGACAACAAATTTTTCGCACTTCTGCTGCTTCAAACGCTTGACCAGAATGGCCTAGGGAAAAAATACACATACCGTTGTAATCGGACGAGTTGCTACTTTCAGATTCAATAGGAATTTTTGGTTTAGGTCAAACCGTTCGCGAGATATGGGAGTTTGAAGCTAAGAAATGGTTGAGAAGACAACAAATTTTTCGCAATTCTGCTGCTCCAAACGCTTAACCAGAACGGCCTAGGGAAAAAATACACATGCCGTTGTAATCGGGGGAGTTTCTACTTTCAGACGCAACAGGAATTTTTGGGTTAGGTCAATCCGTTCGCGAGATGTGGGAGTTTGAAGCGAAGAAATGGTTGAGAAGGCAAAAAATTTTTCGCAATTTTGCTGCTCCAAACGCTTAACCAGAATGGCCTAGGGAAAAAATTCACATACCGTTGTAATCGGGCGAGTTTCTACTTTCAGATGCAATAGGAATTTTTGAGTTAGGTCAATCCGTTCGCGAGATATGGGAGTTTGAAGCCAAGAAATGGTTGAGAAGGCAAAAAATTTTTCGCAATTCTGCTGCTCCAAACGCTTAACCAGAACGGCCTAGGGAAAAAATACACATACCGTTGTAATCGGGCGAGTTTCTACTTTCAGATGCAATAGGAATTTTTGGGTTAGGTCAAACCGTTCGCGAGATATGGGAGTTTGAAACCAACAAATGGTTGAGGAGAAAAAAAATTGTACGCAATTCTGCTGCTCCAAACGCTTAACCAGAATGGCCTAGGGAACAAATACACATGCCGTTGTAATCGGGAGAGTTTCTACTTTCAGACGCAACAGGAATTTTTGGGTATGGTCAATCCGTTCGCGAGATATGGGAGTTTGAAGCTAAGAAATGGTTGAGAAGACAACAAATTTTTCGCAGTTCTGCTGCTCCAAACGCTTAACCAGAAAGGCCTAGGGAAAAAATTCAAATACCGATGTAATCGGGAGAGTTTCTACTTTCACGCGAACAGGAATTTTTGGGTTAGGTCAAACCGTTCGCGAGATATGGGAGTTTGAAACCAACAAATGGTTGAGGAGAAAAAAAATTGTACGCAATTCTGCTGCTCCAAACGCTTAACCAGAATGGCCTAGGGAACAAATACACATGCCGTTGTAATCGGGAGAGTTTCTACTTTCAGACGCAACAGGAATTTTTGGGTATG